>NW_016107517.1:3818556-3839931 GCF_001604975.1 Cebus imitator
GAGCCCTGTCTGGCCCTCACGGCACCTGGGACCCAGGCAGCTATTGGGCTGTCTGACAACTTGATTCAGTGGTTTGGAACCTGACCTGCAAGTTTCTCCAGGTTGATTAATTCTCGGAGACTTCTCTGGAATACTATGATCTTCTTTCTAATTCCTTCAGCACATCAGTGTTGTGACAGAGGTGATAGGACTTAGTGCTTAAGCTTTGAGGTCCCCCAGTTCCACAGCAGGAACACAGCAGTGACCAGGCGGTACACAAGGACACCTGGAAGCTGTCTTCTGTGCTTGGAGGGAAGGGCTGTGGGGAAGGTGCTAGGTAGCCCCCCCAACCTTTTTTTTTGGACAGTATCTCACTCCGGTTGCCCAGGCTGGAGTGTAGTGGCACAATCTCAGTTCATTGCTGCCTCAACTTCCTGGGCTCAAGCAATTCTCCTTCCTCATCCTCCTGAGTAGCTGGGACTATGGGGGAGCACCACTTTACCAGGCTATTTTTTGTATTTTATGTTGAGACAGAGTTTTGTCACGTTGGCCAGCTGGTCTCAAACTCCTAGGGTCAAGCGATCCACTGACCTCGGCCTCCCAAGTGTTGGGCTTACAGTTGTGAGCCACCTCACCCGCCCTAGGTAGCCCTTTTCGAAGTGGTTGGTGGAAAATGTTCCAGAAAATTGGGATAGTAAATGATTGGGAATAGTGAAATTGATAAGATTATATAATCAAATACTTCCTTCTTTTGTGGAGGAGAGAAAGGATGTGGAGAGATTACATAAGCTTTCTGCATTGCACACCTAACTTCACCTTCTCACAACTTGAGGGGGCAGTCTCTGCTTCTGCAGAGACCTGCAGCGGAGCTGCTCCCTGATGGTTCAGAAGGAGTTCGGAAAGTTGAGCTGGCCTGGACTCGGCGGCTCACACCTGTGATCCCAGCACTTTGGGGGGCCAAGGTGGGGCGATCACCTGAGGTCAGGAGTTTGAGACCAGCCTGGCCAACATGGTGAACACCCATCTCTACTAAAAGTACAAAAATTAGCCCCCAAATTAGCCAGATGTGGTGGCTCACATCTGTAGTCCAAGCTACTTGGGAGGCTGAGGCAGGAGAATGGCTTGAACACAGGAGGCGGAGGTTGCAGTGAGCCAAGATCACGCCACTGACCTCCAGCCTGGGTGACAGAGGGAGATTCCATCTCAAGGAAAAAAAAAAAGATCAATTCAGGTATCTCTAAAAGCTTACCATCAAGGAAAATGTTTCTATCCACAGATTTCCCCCACCAAACCAGCTTATTCCACCCCGAAATCACCAGCAACTCAGCCCTAACTCATTTATCACAGTTATAAGAGGCGTTAGTGAGAAAAGCACTAACTAGGAAAACAAAAACCAAAGTAATCCTCCAGGTGAACTTGAGCTCACTGCAGACATCTCTCTCTTTCTTTGAGCACACAGCACAACTCACCACAGTGCCTTTTTCACACACCCCTCTTTGATTTCCTCCACAAAACCTATCAGGCCAAGATAGTTCATGATGTCTCAAAAGAAACAACCATTATGAGAAAAACATGCAGTATGTCTTGCAATGTTGTATCCCTTAAAAATATGACAAGAAAAAAACATGTAGAAAAACCAGGGCATTTAAAAGCAATCTACAGGTCTGGCACGGTGGCTCATACCTATAATCCCAGCACTTTGGAAGGCTGAGGTGGGCAGATCACCTGAGGTCAGGAGCCAACATGGTGAAACCTTATCTCTACTAAAAATACCAAAGTTAGTCGGGCATGGTGGCTGGTACCTGTAATCCCAGCTACTCAAGAGGCTGAGGCAGGAGAATCGCTTGAACCCAGGAGTTGCAGGTTCCAGTGAGCTGAGATCATGCCACTGCACTCCAGCCTGGGAGACAAGCATGAAACGCTGTCTCAAAAATAAATAAATAAATAAATAAAAATAAGATAAAAGCAATCTACATTCTATAGACATAGTAATGAATGACATAAATGAGGCAAAATGACATAAAACAAAGTGGAAAAATACGATTATTTTCTTCAGTGTACAAAAGTCAGGCAAGTTTTTGGACTATCTAGCTACATAAAAAATACTGAATTGTCTGTTCTGTTAATACAAAATAAGTGTGTGTAATTGTTCCCCACAGAAAACAAAAAATCCACAGAAATCTCTTTATTCCTGTACCCTCACCTTGCCTCCATCCTATTCTCCACTAAATTCAACTCTTCATTTTGCCTGGCCCATGTACCCAAGCATGGCCGACAGGGAATTCTAAAGGCCCAAGATTCCATAGTGGCTGTTTGCAATGGAGAGGAGGCTGTAACTGTCACACTGGATCCTTTTTCGTGAGAAAAAAGAAAGTACCCTGAATGCCTCTCACATATAAAAGAGCAAGATGGCAAGATGTCTGTGTGGCCCAAGGAGCCAGAGGTAGCAGACTATGGCCAAAAGAATTGTGAACAAAGGCTAGAAAAGGGAAAGTTTGCAGTCAGCCTTGTCTTCTACCTCTCTGGTGTTTGATTCTCATGAGCAGAGTCCGTTTTCCAAACGTCATGACACTGAAAAGACCCCTGCTCTGGAAGTTGACAGGAAGTCATATCCACGAGTGTAAAAATGCAAGATCAAGGCTTGGCCCAGAAACAATGCCTAAAATCAAGGGGAAAACGGAGAGCACAAGAGAGATCCAAGTCCAACCTGGACCAGCCTGGGCCAGCCCAAGGAAGGTAGGATTCAAGGAGAAGAAATTAAAAGAGACACGCTGGGGACCACATCATTTCCTACAAGGGACAGTCAACAAAGTTAGCTCTTTAGTCAAGGTACAAAAGAGGGCTCTTTAATCTCCTCCTTTGGCCCTTAAAAGCAGCAGTAAACTCATTAATCAGATTCACTGAAATGCTTTTAAAACAACTATAATTGCCCAGCTTAGATGTCCCTTTCCTTTCTCCGCGGGGATACTGTGTATGTACTATACAATTATAAATGTATAGTATTATATACTATGAAATATGACATATAAAATATAAAAATTAGTCAATGATATTAGTGAACATGTAAAAAAAACACTGAGATGATCTTGCAGGATTTCACCTCCCCAGAACTCAGCCATTTAGTACTGTTTCAGCTTTCCTACCACCTCTGCCAGCCAATCCCATCTTCTCGGGAATCTGGCCTCCCTATTGGCTGTCACACACCTTTAAACTGCCTGCTTTGTGACATCATTATCTCACCAAGCCTACTGCCACCTGGTAGAACCTTGGGGTTGCCTGTAAATTTGTATCATCACAGGTGGCCAGTGGCCAGTGTGACCAGTGGCCTTCATACTGGACACATGCACTCCTTGGCTTCAGCCACCCAGATATCCAACTAGGATCGTCTCTTCATCCCTTGTATCTACAGTTGATGTTTCTTCTTCTCTGACCATGTCAGGTAAAGAGAGAAACTTTCTTGACAGTTTTTCATTCGACTTCTTTCCCCCAACTTTAAATTTCTTTGCCTCTATAGTCCCAAACAGCTTGGAATAACGGAAAGTATTCAAGTGGAAATCTAAGAGGCCTCATTTCAGTTTTGGCTTTGACATTTACCAGCTGTGTGACTTTAGAGGACTCTTATTCTCTCACAAAATCTGTTTCCTCATCTATTACATTAGGATAATAGATTGATTATTCTCTCTGGCCCCTTTCTTTTCTAATGCTGAGTCTTAAAGGGCACACGTACAGAAAATGAAATCGGACACTTTTGAGGGTGTTTGTTTCAACAGAAACAGAGAGAAAACCTAAGTGGCATAGAAAACTAGCAACATATTCTGTGTTGGTTCATGTGTAATAGTCTCCCTCCACTAATATTTCAACTTCACTATTTTAAATTTAGTGATGTTTTAAATATTCAGCCAGGCACGGTGGCTCACACCTGTAATCTCAGCACTTTGGGAGGACATCTCCCTCACTAATATTTCAACTTTACTATTTTATATTTAGTGATGTGTAGTGATGTTTTTAATATTCAGCTGGGCATGGTAGCTCCTGCCTGTAATCTCAGTGCTTTGGGAGGCTGAGATGGGAGAGTCGCTTCAGCCTAGGAATTCGAGACCAGTCTGGGAAACATTGCAAGACTCCATCTCTACAAACTTTTTAAAAAAATCGACCAGGTGTGGGGGCATGCCAGGTACTCAGGAGGCTGAGGTGGGAGGATCAGTTGATGGTTTGAGCCCAGGAGGTTGAGGCTGCAGTGAGCCATGTTCACATCACTGGACTTCAGTCTGTGTGACAAGGCGAGATCCTGTCTCAAACAAACAAACAAACAAACAAACAAACAAACAAAAAGTTATAGTCACGCTCTGGAGATTCCTGTCTGAACTAGATGGAAAGAGAAAATGAAGAGTACTGGGTTATAAGGAGGCAGATATTCTAGAGTAGGAATTTGGGATTTTAAATGAAAGCAGAAGGACCAGGTCCCCTAGACTTACCCTTGGGATATGCTCTGGAGAATGACACAATGATTTCAAGAGAAAAAAATGTATTTTAAATTTTAGAAGAAAAGCAGGAAGACAACAGAGTGAAATGTATTCAGAATAGGGCAAAGTGAAGTTGGTTTTAGCAAATGCTTAGATCAATAAACTAGGAAGGAAACAGGCTAGAATAGAGTATCCCTAGAAAAAGCAGCTTATCAGAAGTCACATTCAGCTGTTTTTTTCTGTTGCCCTTTTGAACATAGATGACACTTGACAGTTTTTAATATAAACATTTTAGAAATGTGTTTTAGAAATGATGCTTCCAGGCCGAATACGGTGGCTCACCTCGTAATCCCAGTACTTTGGGAGGCCGAGGCGGGCAGATCACTTGATGTCAAGAGTTCAAGACCAGCCTGGCAAACATGGTGAAACCCTGTCTCTATTAAAAATACAAAAACTCAGCCATGTGCAGTGGTGTGCGCCTATAATCCCAGCTCCTTGGGAGGCTGAGGCAAGATAATTGCTTGAGCTCAGGAGGCAGAGGTTGCAGTGAGCCGAGGCCAAGCCACTGCACTCCAGCCTTGGTGACAGAGTAAGACTCCGTCAAAAAAGAAACAAACAAACACACACACACACACAAC
Organism: Cebus imitator; assembly: GCF_001604975.1. Taxonomy (NCBI): domain Eukaryota; kingdom Metazoa; phylum Chordata; class Mammalia; order Primates; family Cebidae; genus Cebus; species Cebus imitator. The sequence continues at coordinate 3,823,637 of NW_016107517.1, forward strand.
CATTTCTTCCCAAACTATTAGGTAGTATTTTGACTTCAAAGCCAGGCTTGAAGAGGGCAAAGAACGATGCTTCAGATTTACCAATGCCCTGGCTTAAAGGTAAACGCTAGGAAACGTCACATGACCTGTAGAAGCAAAATGTGACAGTAAGGTTTATAAAACTGATAACTGTAATATATTCTAGTAGGCCAAAATTGCCATATTGAAAGTTCTATTTCTCCTGGTTTCTGGTCTATGCTCAGAGAAAAGAGTCCTAGCAAGGAAGTCATGGTAATGATATTAACATAATGGTAAAACTTAAACAGGTCGATCTGACCTCTCTCAGCCTCAGTTACTCATAAAATGAGGTCCTTCTCTAAGGACCTCCCAGTTCTAAAATGCTCCAATTCTAGGAAACAGTTATGAATCAATATTCGCCCAGATTCAAGGGAAAGATAGGGAAGGAAGAAGGTTGCTTCTAGCCTAGGAAATAATGTACAACCCTAGACCTCTTGGATCTTCTGCACATCTGTGCCCATATTGGACACAAAGGAAGTTCATCAGAACAGGACCAAACTGCGTCAGCACTCATGGCCATCATAAAGTGTTTGGTTTTTGGTATCTCAGTGAGTATCGGTATTAGAGGCTTCCTGATTGCAACAATCTTAAGATAATGCTGTTCTTCAAATAAGGTAAAATTTTCTCAATCTCACCAGTTTGTTCATCTCTCTCTTCTTTCCTGCAGATTTCCAAAATACTTCTTTACTTGGAACAGCAAATTCTCTGCAGCTCTCTCTTCCTGTGGTGAGCAGTGCGGCTTCCTTAACAGGAAGCATCTCCAACTTCTCCAGAGCCTCTGTTCCAGCTGTTGGCTCAGCATGGCTACTGCCATCAGCCTCTGGCACCTCTTTCCAGCCACTCATGGGCAGTGCCTACCTTTATCAACATTCTAGGACAGCTATGTTGTCTGGGGTTAGTGGCCAGAGCCACAGCTCTACTTCAGCTGCCTCATACCCAGGTGTTTTTGAGTGGGACATTGCAGCAAGCACAGCAAAGAAGTCATCCTCACTCAGGGACTTCACTGTGACTGTCATTGACCAGAACACAGCTGTCTCTTCCATGTCTATGACAGCCCAGCATAAAACTTCAGATGCCAATATTATGGTACCTCTGTATCCAACACTATCTGCCAGCCTTGTTCAGGGGATAAAATCTCAAATTCCAAATCAGCAGGGCCATAGCCTGTCACTTCCCTACCAGAAAGGAAGCCAGGTCTATTACTATAATCCAGGCACGCTGGGGCCTCAACTATCTGGAGAACTTGGCCCCTGGCTGCAATCCTGTGGCTCTGTGTCATCTACAGGATATAGGGCCTCTGCCCATCAACCAGAAATTGTGATGGTGCTAAAGGAGGTTCAGCCCACGAAAGTCCTACCAACAGTCTCCACTTCTGGGATGTATTACTCTGTGTCTGCTCAACCCATCACAGAAACCAGTTTTCAAAGTGAGTACAAACAACAAGAAGGGAGAAGAATAAATACAGCATTGAAAGGGAGGGTCAAATCTGTAGCCGAGCGGTAAGCCCACGGATAGGCAGAATTTAAGTCCTGAGACTTTAACCACTATTCTTGGGCATTGCTCTCCATTTTCAGACTCTGTCTAAGAACACCTTCTAAGCGGGAAAGTGGAACACTATAATGGCCATCTATGCCACATTTAAGAGAGTCGCAAGAGATACCACACTTTTTAGTGCCCTGGCTGATGAGTTCCCCTGCACCAGATGTTGTAACTTCCTTCCTTAATCTATTACTTTAGTCTGTTTGGAAGGCACTTCAGAAGTCTTATCTTGGCAATGACCTTCGAATTTTCCTTAACTTACAATAGGATTTAAGACCTTCTGCTCAGAGATCCTCTCCAAAACAAACAAACTCAGAATCTGTGCTTGCTTATATATTTCATGAGGAAGGGCTCCACTCTCTCCCCTAGTCCATGGTGTAAAGGGTTACCCTATACGAGAATGTGAGGCTTTATAAAACATCTCCTACTTAAAAATCACTTTCACTTTTTATTTGGCTTACAACAACCCTATGAAATTCAAAGAAAGCCAAGAAACAATCATACCAAATGATAACCAGTAAGAGAAAAGTCATTGTCTATCCCTTAACACAGGGTCTTGTCCATCGTCCTGAAGAAGAGTTAGTAGAAATGCCCAGCCCCTGTTAGAAAGGTATGCTATTGCTGCTTTGGTGTGTAGGGGGAGCATCTCACTTACCAGGGATTGACGTCTTCCTTGATTCCTTGGCAGTGATGGAAACTTCCCTGGGGATGAATACTTCCTTGGGATTGCAATCTCCAAGCCAGACATTTTGTCTGGCACAAACTTCAGAATTCTCCAAGTCCTGCAGCAGCAGAAATACCCAGTTATTACTTGAGAGTAATCCATCACCTGAGCTTGAAGACATCTCGACGATAGTTCCAGTCCAGAGTCCAACTAATCTCTTGACAGTGTCTCCAGCTCCAAGCCAGGAAAAAACCAAGAATAAGAATTTGGATGAGATTAAAACCAAGCTGTCAAAGCCTCTAGATGCCTACCAGTTCCCAAAAGAAAATCAAGATCCTCCACTGCTTCCTTTAGAAATCCCTGATATTCACCAGCTTCTGTCCTGCATTGGTCCTCTTGGCCAAGAGGAGCAGCCTCGTTCCGAAAATACCAATCTGAGAAAGAACAGCTTGAGTCTTGAGGGCCAAGGGATACTTGAAAATGGGATTGAGTCTAACAGTGATCTTGCAGACATCACTACATTGGTGGAGAATACTCACATCCCCTTGATCTTCAGTTCCTTACAAGATCTTGACCAACCCAAAAGTCCCTCCATCTTCAGTTCTTTACAAGATCTTGACCAACCCAAAAGTCCCTCCACAAAGAAAGCCAAAGATCCCAGTGCCATCAAGGTAAATCAGGTTCAGGAAAAGTCAAGTGTCATAAACGGTCAGTCTGATCAAGTCTGGAAGAACAAGCATAAAGCTGCCAAGCCTATCCAGGGTGCTCCCAAGGCCAAAATCCAGCCAAAGAACCCAGAGAGCCTATTAGAGGGAGAAGTGACTGCTTGCTGTGCTACCGCCAGTGATAGTGCTTCTGTGAACAAGGGCAAGCATTCTAGCAACAAACCTCACAAAGCCGCAACCACCAGGAGGAGTGCAACTAAGAGGCATGGGCAGGAGAAGGCCAAAAGGATCAGAGAGAACAGCTCCAGGAAATCTGAAGACAGTAAGCAGTCAGGGACCAAAGTCAAGGTAGAAGAGAAGCAAACCATTCCCAATATGAAATGGAATAAAATTCAACCTGAGCTTAGCCAAGAAACCATCAAAAAGCCACGAAGCTCCCTAGGCATGCACATGCTAGAGTCTGTGCAAGTTTTCCACGCACTGGGGAAAAAGACCGACAAGAAAACTGGATTCTCTTCCTCCCAGACTCTGGGAAGCTCAAGCAACGTCCAGAACCCCCGGCCATTCTCAGCTCTCAAACCATGGCTGGATACCTCAGGTGAGGGGAAAGGCCCAGAGAAAACTCAACTCAAGGCACAGAAACTGGATGATAGTGCTGAAAAAGAGTGTCTATCTCCATCCCAGTATGAGTTGCCATCCCCTGGGAAGGTCAAGTTGGTACCTTTGCCCTTTCCAACCCTGGACAAACCTCAAGCTTGACCTGTTTCTCGGCAGCCACAACCTCTGGCCTCACGTAGGCCTGCTGTGGCTTGCCCTGCTCGACCTGGTTCTACTAACTCAGCTCAATCGACTGCAGTCAGTTCGTCCCAACCAGCTCCACCAACACATCTTTGACAGGTCCTGCCAAACCAGCTCAGCCAATTTCGACCAATGCAACCCAACCCAGTTCAGCCAACCCTAACCAGCCTCCTACTGCCTCTCAGCCTGCTGCTTCTAGGCCAGCACCCTACAAAACATAGTCTTGTTCTTCTCTCCAGCAGGAGCCTGTTTCCACTGCTGTGACCAATCTCCAGTCACTGCCCAAGCCTCAAAATCAATTTCTAATCCAAGACTTCAGTTTACAACCCAGGCCGTGGAGGACACCCAACATTTCTGGTCCAGTAGTGTCAACGCCCATCACAAAAGAGCAGAGGCCAGAGCATGAGGCCATGAAGAGGAAGGCTCAGCAAGAGCGTGAGAATGTTGCCAAACACACCTCTTTGGGGAAACTGCAGCATCAAAAGGGAAAAAGATATGGAAATTTCTCAATACTATGGCTACAGAATCTAAGAGCTGCTGAGACTGTTGGCTTTACTTTGGATACCACCTGGTTTTCCAAATAATTAGATACTAATTTATTCATTCCAATAATATATTTTTAAAACTTAATAAAGAAATCTAATAGAAGTAATAGATAAGTAATAAAGAGGCTTTTGAGTTTTGAGATGCTGTTGACTGCGGGTTTTCTTTTGGGGGTTGGATCAAAGGCTGCCTTAGAAGGAATTATGGCTGGGCATGGTGGCTCATGCCTGTAATCCCAGCACTTTGGGAGGCCAAGGGGGGTGGATCGCCTGAGGTCAGGAGTTGGGAGAGCAGCCTGGCCAACATGGTAAAACCCATCTCTACTAAAAATACAAAAAATGGCTGGGTGTGATGGTGGCTTCCTGTAATCCCAGCTTCTCGGGAGACTGAGGCAGGAGAATTGCTTCAACCTGGGAGGCGGAGGTTGCAGTGAGCCAAGATCACACCACTACACTCCAGCCTGAACAACAGTGCAAAACACCATCTCAGAAAAATAAAATAAAATAAAATAAAATAAAATAAAAATAAGAAGAAACTAAAAGATGGATGGTGGGAGAATAGACAGAAGAACTGAGGAAAGAGCAAGGAACGTGGTCCAGGATTAAGAAGGTCAAAAGGGGAGAGATTTCATGGGCTTATACAAAGAATCAGAAATGGGGGAAATGGCAGAAGTAGGATGCAGAATCTGAGGTTAGGACTACAAGAATAAAATTTGGATAGAAGATGAAGATGACAGAAGATAAGGCTGGGTGGACTAAAAGAAATGTACAATATCTCCCATGGATGATGGCCTTATGTCTCATGGCCTATGAGATAGGTGTTTTAGAAAATAAGATTCAGGACTCATCTCTAACAGGTTTGGGTTACCTTATACATATATGATCACAGTTGGGAAAGGTCGGCTCAAAACAGGGGAATCTACCACCAGGGGAACGGCAAGGGCTCACAGTTCTAGGTGCAGCTGATAACATGGGGCGCAACCAAGTGAACTGCAGCAGCCTGAAGCTGACCCAGAAAAGACCATGGCGTATAGATCACCATTGACTCACCATCTATGCATGGGTCAGTGAGACGGACTATTTCAGTTCACCTTCACAACAACACACAAGACCACTAACACTGTGCCACTTTCCTAGTGAGGTAAACAGCAATATAATTTTTCCTTAAGCTTTGAACACATAAGGGAACAATAAAGAAACCTCATTAGACCTGATCTAATTAGAAGTCACACCTGTAATCTTCAGGTCAGCTCTGGTATCCAGGTGGAATTCCAGGACAGGTTTGTATCACTGGGTCCATTCCCAATAGGCTGGATAGGATAGTCCGGAGTAATTGTCAGGATACCACCTTCTTCTCTCCTGGGCTGCTCAACTGGCATTTGGCTTCACATTCCAAGTGTACCTCCTGTGTGAATAATCTTCTCCGGGGGGACCAGGAGGAAGGATATGGCCTCTTTGGTAAACATTTGGATTCTGTGAAAACATTCTTAAAGCAAAACAAAAAGTAATAAGCCATTACTAGGATTAATAAAATAATTTTTATTTATTTTAAAATCATATTTTTAAAAAATATTTTAAGTTCATATATTTATAAAATAATATATACTCTACTGTTTCCTACCTGTGTGACCTTAGCAGATAAACTGCTTAACTTTTATTTCCCTAAGTTCTTTATAACATGGGGCTAATAACACTTTCCACCTTCATGAGCTGTTACGAAGCTAAATTAAGAAAATACATTTCAATTACCCACAATGCCCTGGCACAGAGTGGATTCCCAGAAGCCTTTCCACCTTTCCCTACAGAGATAAGTGCATGAAATGCATGCCTATACTACTCTACTTAAATACTTTCTCTCCCAAGTCTGGTAGGGTTGACATAAGACACAATAAGCTGTTTAGTACTGAAAACACACGGCTACTTTCACTTTGTGAACAAATATACATAAATTATAAAGTGTAGAACAACTTTAACCATGGTACATGCAACAAATTTGAATAAATATAATATCAGAAAATCTTACATAATTATAAAAAAAAATTTGGAAACCTCAGAAAAGAAAAAATAACCCCCAGCTGCAGAGCCCTCAATCCCACTTAATATAATTCAGTTAGTTAGTATTTCCTTTTGTTCCTTTCCCCAGCATCTTTTTCTGACTGTTGAATCGCAGCCTATTATTTTCACTTGTCGTAAGTGACCTACCACTTTCAATGGCTTTATAAAATGCTATAGTATGGATATAATAATTATTTAGCTACATTCTCCACTGTTGGATATACAGCAGCCACGAGTTTTTCCACGACTGCACATGATGCTGGGATTAACATTGCAAAACATTGTATCCTGAGCTAGCCCAGGGTCTGACACATGGTAAGGCATTTGAGAAATGTGCTGAATGATTAATATAGCTTTTTCTGCATTTTGAAGTATTTCCTTAGGCTCAAAATCAAATTACTAGGTAAAGCATTTTTATGGCTCTTGAAATTGTTCTTCAAAAGGCTTAAACCAATTTTCAATGTCACTAGCAACATGTTTTTAAACTGTTGGTTTACATCTTTTAAAAATGTTAATTTTCAGTCCAGGCATGGTGGCTTAGCACTTTGGGAGGCTGAGGCGGGTGGATCAACTGAGGTCAGAAGTTTGAGACCAAGACACGGTGAAACCCGTGTATACTAAAAATTAAAAAAAATTAAAAATTAGCCAGACATGGTACTGCACGCCTATAATCCCAACTACTCAGGAGGCTGAGGCTGCAGAATCTCTTGAACCTGAGAGGTGGAGGTTGCAGTGAGTCGAGAATGTGTTTTTGCACTCCAGCCTGGGCAGCTGAGCAAGGCTCCGTCTCAAAAGCAAAGCAAAGCAAAACAAAACAAAACAATAAAACCGTAAAAGAAAAGTCAATTTTAAAAAAGTTTTTTTTTTCTTTTTTAATAAAAACAGGGTTCCAGGCCAGGAACAGTGGCTCACGCCTATAATCCCAGCACTTTGGGAGGCTGAGGCGGGCAGATCATCTGAGGTCAGGAGACCAGCATGACCGACATGGAGAAACCCCATCTCTACTAAAAACACAAAATTAGCTGTGTGTAGTGGGTGGTGCATGCCTGTAATCCCAGCTACTCAGGAGGCTGAGGCAGGAGAATTGCTTGAAACCGGGAGGCGGAGGTTGCGGTGAGCCTAGCCTTGTGCCACTGCACTCCAGACTGANAAAAAAAAAAAAAAAAAAAAAAAAAAAAAAAAAAAAAAAAAAAAAAAAAAAAAAAAAAAAAAAAAAAAAAAAAAAAAAAAACAAAAACAGGGTTCCAACATGTTGCCCAGGTTAGTCTCCAACTCCTATGCTCAAGCAATCCTTCCACCTTGGCCTCCCTAAGTGCTGACCCAACACGCATGGGCTAAAAATGCCGATGTATTTTTGAAAGTGTTTACAATATGCTCAACTGTTTAAATTCATGTTAACTGTCAACAATAACCACTGTGGGGTATATATTACTAAAATCTCCATCTGACTGATGGAAAAATGGAAATGTAGACAGGCTAAGTATCTTACTCAAGATCAAAAAGCAGGTAACAGAGCCCAGATACAAAACCAGGTCCCTGACAACCACTACACTAGAGTGCTTATCAAAAACTGTTGGGAAACTGGCCAGGGGCGGTGGCTCATGCTTTTAATCCCAGTACTTTGGGAGGCTGAGGCAGGTAGATCACCTGAGGTCAGGAGTTCCAGACAGCCTAGCCAACATGGTGAAACCCCTATCTCTAGTAAAATACAAAAATTAGCCAGCCGTGGTGGCAGGTGCCTGCAATCCCAGCTACTCGGAAGCTGAGGCAGGAGAATTGCTTGAACCTGGGAAGTGGCAGTTGCAGTGAGTCAAGAGTGTGCCATTGCACTCCAGCCTGGGCAACAGAGTGAGACTCTGTCTACAAAACATCACCTTGATATTTGTGATGGTTAATTTTAGGTGTCAACTTGACTGGATTAAGAGATACCTAGATAGCTGCTGAGGTATTATTTCTGTAAGTGTCTGTGACGGTGTTTCCAGAGGATACTGGTGTGTGAGTGGGTGGACTGAGTGGGAGGATACATCCTCAACATGGGTAGGTACCATCCAATAGGCCGGAGGCCTGGATAGAACAAAAGGCAGAGGAAAGGCTAATTGTGCTCTCTCCTAGAGCTGGAATACCCTACCTTCTCCTACTCTTGAACATCAGAACTCCAGGCTTTCTGGCCTTTGGACTTGAGGACTCGCACCAGTGTTCTCCAACCCTTACCAGATTCCCAGGCCTTTAGCCTTGGATTGAGAGTTGCTCCACCAGCTTCCCTGCTTCTGTGGCTTTCTGACTGGGACTGAATGCTACCAGTTTCCCTGGTTCTCCAGCTTGCAGACAGCCTACTGTGAAACTTCTCAGCCTTCCTGAGTACATAAGCTAATTCCCCTAATAAAAAAGCCCCACCATCTACCCACCCGCCTACTGACCCACCAGCCCATCCATCTATCCATCCATCCATCCATCCATCCATCCAACCATCCATCCGACTGGTTCCATCATTCCGGAGGACTCATACTAATATACCACTTTAACCATACTGAGGTTTTCCCCATTTTCTAAGTGAAAATACTTTTGTTGTTTATCTGTTCAGATCCTTTGCAATTTCTCTATTAGAATTTTATTACTTTTCTTATAATTCATATTAACTTTCTAAGTAACAACCTTCCTGATCTAAAAGCCATATCACATTAATGTAGCCTAAGAATATAAGATCCTTTTGGATAGCCACATCAAACTCTTGGCTTCAGTTAAAAATCAATGAAAATTTCTAAGTCCCCTTACCATTTGCCTCTGAAAGTCACATATTCCCTGTCCTGTAACTGATTTTTCCAGGGCTAAATGCAAAATACAGAGCAGAATAATATCTCCTAGTTCAAACTGATCAGCAAAAATTTCTCATCGGTATCATAATGTGTTTCATTAATTACAGTATTAATTTCTACCTCAATTCTAGGAAAAGGAAAGCAGAGAGAGGTACCCTGACTCATTGTTGCAAATTTTGGGTCTGGGTGTGGAAATGCCAAGGAGTTGTGTGACCCTGGATCCCATGTAGATTACACCTAGGTCCTTGTTTAGCATGCTAATTCATGGGGTGAACTGGCTGCATGAAATGTGCTGAGTCTTCAAAGCCACTTGACCTGGGTACACTGAAATTCCAATTCCTTAATGAGAATATTTCCACACAATGTTACTGCTTCCCAAATGTAGTAATCCATTTAGTGACTATATTTTGGTGTATGAAAATAACAATTATTTCCTTCTTCCATGCCTATTTGTTTACCTCTCCCACAACAAATAAACAAGCTACCAGAAGGATATATGATACGTAAATTATATAAAAAGAGATCTCCCTGACACACAAATCTCACATATAAAACACAAGAATTACGGGCAACACTTCCCAACGCTTTGGGAGGCCAAGGTGAGCAGATCACGAGGTCAGGAGTTCCAGATCAGCCTGGCCAACATGGTGAAACTCCGTCTCTATTAAAAAAAATACAAAAATTAGCCATGCATGGTGGTGCACACCTGTAACCCCAGCTGCTTGGGAGGCTGAGGCAGGAGAACTGTTTGAACCTGGGAGGCGGAGGTTGCAGTGAGCCAAGATTGTGCCACTGCACTCCAGCCTGGGTGACACAGCAAGAATCCATCTCAGATAAGTATGTATGCAAGTAAGGAAGGAAATAAACAAGTAAATAAATAAGACTTTCTGATAGGACCATTCTGAAGGTCTCGTATGTAGTTTTTCTTTCTAAGCAATGTCCCTGGCACCTATTGAATACTGAGGAGTGGATAAACTCTTAGAAATAACTGTACGAAAAGCAAATCTTTCCCAGAAAAAGTAAATTAGGCTGAAATGCGCTATTCAGGCTGTGATATCTCACTACTTCCACAGACATCTATAGGCGTTTTGGCAAGACTATCTCATATTGGAACAAATGAACTACAAACTTCATTTCCAAAATTTGAGAAATTCTTCTACATTTGCACCTTCAACTTTCATAAAAAGGGAAAAATAGCGTCAACCCTCACACTTACATTCAATTGCATCATCGGGCCTCATGCCTTCTACATCAATCAAGAATCTAACAAAACAACATAATTTGGGTCATTTATATATATGAAAAGAAAACTAATCAAGTTTTTTTCAAAAAAGGCCCTATTTCAACTTATAGACATAGATATAAAAATCCTAAGAAAATATCAGCACATTGAATCCAGCAATTATTAGAGGATGACAAACCATGACCACAAAAAGACATTTTTCAAGAATGCAAGGATGACTCAACTTCAGAAGCTCTATTTACATATTTATTTACATTACTATAATTTAACTAATAAACAAAAGGTAAGAAGATACAGAATCATTTTTTTATGAAAACGCTTTATATACTACAAATAGAAAGAGACTTCCTTAATATGACAGAGTATTTATCAGAAACCAACAACAAAGAAAAGACAAATTGGGAAAAATATTAACCTTATAGCTAAAAAGTAGTGTATAACCAACAGAATGGGCCAGAAACTTGGGAGTCACCATCACTGTCAGCCATTGCTTCTATACTCTCATCTTCAATCTACCACCATTTCCTGACAATAATACTACCTAAATATCTCTAGAATATGTCTGTATCTTTCCACCAAAATGACCACCATGACCTGACCCACTCCACCATTATGCCTTACTTCCTACAAACACCTCCTAACATGTCTCCTTGCTTCTACCTCTTTCCCTCTGCAGTGCAGTCTCCACACAGCAGCAAAATGATAGGTTGAAAATGTAAATTTGATTATGTTTCCCACACTCATCCCCAACAACAACAAAAAATTCAACAGTTTTCTATTGTTTTTAAGATAGTGACTAAAACCTTACACATATCTCTGCATGGTTTTAGCTCCTACCCATATTTCCAGCTCCATTTTAATGCCATACTTCCCCCATGGCCCAGTCTTCCTGGCCACTTCCTCCAACACAGTATACGTTTTCCTGTGACATGGGCTTTGCTGATCCTTAATGTTTACAATTCTCACCACAACAGTCCTATCTGGTTAACACCTACTCATACTTCAGATAGTTGCTCAGATCTCTCCATAGAAACCTCTAGTCCTCTCGTTGAAGTCAAATCCTCCCTGTTCTATGCTCTCATTGTACCATGTCCCTCTCCTTCTCAGCGCTTGTCAGGAGTTGTAATTCTATAGGCATTTGTGTGATTCTTTAATATCTATTCCCTCCCTAGGCTGTTAGGAGGCACAGGGCAGTGAAGTCTCTTTGCTAGCACCCAGCACAGTGCCTACACATAACAGATGATCAGGAGATATTTTCTGAATGAGCAAACATAAATGAGCACAGTGGTGGCAACATCCATGAAAAGCACAAGGACACATATGATTTGATTCAGAAATTCTACTTTCAGTGAAATTACCTCTGGGGCTATGGCATATGCATTCAAAAATGTTTATGTAGAAATGTTCCCGTTGACAATGTTTTTTATAATATCAAAAATTTCTGACTTTGGTGTTAATCAGTATGCAAAGGAAAACAGCCCTTAAAAAGAGTGAGGAGTCCAAGTAAGTTCAAAGAAAGATGTCTGTCACATATTAAAAAACAGAATGTCTAACTATTATACCAGTCAATCACATGCATGTTGATATCTGCATTTTTAGAGCCTGAAAAGGTGTGTACTAAATTAATAATGGTGGTAATCACTGGGTGAGATCAAGACTGCCTTCTACTTCATAGATTTCTAGACTGGTTGCATTTTTTACAACAGGATTACATTACCATTGTAAACAGACAAAAACAACTTTAAAATGGTCACCTCTGGGGTAGGCAACTTACCTGCAAATGAGGTAGCTAGTCCTGTTTAAACCATGGGTACAGTGGACACCAGTAAGTTTGTCTATAAAAAGAAAATACAGAGTTAAGCAACTGAAGGACACACACAAGTGTATAACATTATCACTGCCCTGAAAATGAGTAACTCTGAAGAGGAATTCGTTTTTTTAAGGAACATACTATAAAGAATCACCCAACAGAATGCCAAAATTCACTGCTTCTGGGAAACTTGGCATAGTCCCAATTAGACTCAGTGATGTAAACTACAGGCCTGGTAAGCTACTAACAGCTTATTTGCAATTTTGGACTGTGACTTAAAAAAAAAAAAAAAGATACTAACAGCTAAATCTGCAATGAGACAAACCCATCTATCTAAAAATAGAATGCCCATCAGTAATTAATTATACAAAAAGGGAGTGAAAGCAACAGGCTATGAGAAGAATGAAATTTGTTTCTGAAAGAAACAAATGAAATGCCTTCACTCTTGATACTGACTAGTAAGGAAAGTTTCCATAGTACTCGAGTTCCCAAAGAGCTTCCATTCCTTCTCTCATTCGGTGCTCCACACCTGCCACAGGTCTATGTGCCCTGTGAAGTACTCAGGTAAATAGCACTATTCACACTTTACCGTGAAAAGGCAAGGCGTGGAGATGTAAGTCAAAACAAGCAAACAGCACAAGACTAGAATCAAGTCTAATAGTTTTCCCATTACACCACAGTATTTCTTACTCCATCCTTTTAAAACATTATATGAGGAATTAAATAAAAAGCATGCAGTTCATCTTTGCAAAATTTGTGTCTGTGACTAGGTAGCCCATCAACTTGGGAGTCTGAGGCAGAATTGCTCGAACCGGGGAGGTGGAGCTTCGGGTGAGCCAAGATCAGGCCATTGCACTCCAGCCTGAAGGACAAGAGCAAAACTCAGTCTCAAAACAAACGAAAACAAAACATCATAAAAAAAAAAAAAAAAAAAAACAGATTGGAAGAAAACAAACAGGAGATGCAGTAATTAGAATCCAATTGCAATAGGTCAGGCAAGACCTATATTAGAGTGCTGACAGAAGGTGACAGTCAAAAGATAGGACAAAATAAGAGGATTTATTGAGGTATGAGATGGAGGAGGATGGTCTCAAAGAGTAAAAACAGTTTACTGCACATATGTGCAAAGTCTCAAAATTAATCATTTGTACGCATAATGGAACACCTCTAAAATGAGGCCTGTTAGGATCTAACAGTGTGTGCTCTTTGTGATTTCTGAAAACGATACAAACCAACTTTCCATGTGTGATCTCAGGGCGCTGCTACTGCTGGGTTCCTAACTCAAATCATTACACTTTCCGTGCCAAGTAACGAGGAATTGACGAGGTTCTATATTGAGAATTAAGGAGTGTCCCCAAAAGTAACAGTCCCGCTTTACAGCAATCCTTCCGTATTTCACCCAAGAGCAATGGCCAGAACCTCGCTTTTACAAGAATAAGGAGAAATCAGAGGACATCACAGACATTCCCCCTTTCAGCTACAGCGGGTGGCTAAGAGGGTCAAAGCCTCAAAGCAAGGGCCAGACAAGCCAAGCTTGTGACAGCAAAAGTGAGATGCCGATACCACACAAGATGAAGCCCACGCCCAGAAGCCACGAGCTGGAAAGGCCATGCCAAGGGAGCAAGACATACTACCTTTCAGGCATGTGGTTTCCACTCTTCTTGGGGGAGCAGTGTCCAGGAAAGCGGCCTCCGCGGCCCCAGCCACTGCGGGGATGGTGCCATTGGCTCATTTGGGTCTCAAAAACTGCCCACCCAATGCCAAGCTGGACAAAAGCACCTGTCTGGCGCCCTCAGTGCCAGGTTAAGACCTGAGACCTAAGGAGACTTTGAAGCCACCCACGCAGAGCTCCGGCATCTCGCTACTAGGCATGTCGGTCCTGAGGGCATAACCTCGCAGGCTTACTGAGACGCTTGATTTGTAAACAAGACTTTGGTGGCTACAGCGCCCTCTTTAGCCAGAGGCCGGTAGCACAGGTCAATGAGAGCGTGTATGTACCCTTCAGAATTCCAATAGTGTGCCACAGGGAAGTCCCTCTGTCCCTGCCCCGTACCTCCTCCGAGCACCCCTCCCTGTCCTTGTGTGTTCTTCTAGATATTTACAAGTGCTTACACTCACATTTTGCATATTGTGTATAAATATTTATTTTCACACATACGTATATCCTCTATTTTTTAAAATTTTCTCAAAATGTTATTTTGCTATGGATTTTGCAAAGAATGCTCTATTTTTATACAAAAGGAGCAGCTAAACATATTCTACAATTTATTTCAAACACTGATTTTCCCAATATATGCATACTTACATTCTATTTTTTAGTGGCCACAGGGAATTTATTGGATTATGAGTAACATAATTAAAAGTACCATAATGTATTCAGCCAATTCAATGTTAATGGACCTTTTCTTGTTTTCAGGTTCTTTTCAAATCTTGTTACAGCCAATGTTGCAATGTAAACATCCTTATACACATATACAGCTATATCCAAATTCCTAGAAGTAGAATGTCTAGAATAAAGAAGTATACAAACTTAAAATTTTGAAAGATACTACCTAATTATACTTCACAAATAATATACAAACATTTGTTCCCATCACAGCCAAACTTTTATTGGGTTCTATCACATACCAGGTAGCATGTTAGAAGTGGACAGAATGGAAGACGGATCCAACATGGCTGATTAGGAGCGGCTCAGGATTGCAGCTCCCAACAAAAACGTGGAGGCTGCTCCAGGGATCTCCAGGCAAGCAGGGCCTGGAGGGGACCTCAGCGGTTCTACAGCAGAGGGTCCAGACTGTTAGAAGGAAAACTAAGAAACAGAAAGAAGTAACTTCATCAACAAACTGGACATCTACTCAGAGATCCAATCTGAATGCCAACAACTACAAAGACGACAGGCGGATAAATCCACAAAGATTGGAAGAAACCAGAACAAAAAGGATGAAAACACCTGAAACCAGAACTCCTCTCCTCCTACAAGGGATCATACCTCCTCACCAGGAAGGGGACAAGGCTGGATGGAGAATGAGTGTGATGAATTGACAGAAACAGGCTTCAGACGGTAGGTAATAAGAAACTTCGCTGAGCTAAAAGAACATATTCTAACCCAATGCGAAGAAACTAAGAACCTTGAAAAAAGATTCGACAAAATGCTAATGAGAATAAACAGCTTAGAGAGGAATATAAGTGAATTGATGGAGCTGAAAAACACAACACAAGAACTTCACGAAGCATACACAATTTTCAACAGCCGAATTGACCAAGCAGAAGAAAGGATATCAGAGGTTGAAGATCAACTCAATGAAATAAAATGAGAAGGCAAGATTAGACCAAAAAAGGGTAAAAAGGAATGAACAAAGTCTCCAAGAAATATGGGACTATGTGAAAAGACCTAATCTACATTTGATAGGTGTACCTGAATGTGATGTACAGAATGAATCCAAGCTGGAAAATACTCCTCAGGATATTACCCAGGAAAACTTCCCCAACCTAGCAAGGCAGGCCAATATTCAAGTCCAGGAAATACAGAGAACACCACAAAGATATTCCTCAAGAAGAACAACCCAAAGGCACATAATTGTCAGATTCACCAGGGTTGAAATGAAGAAGAAAATGCTAAGGGAGAAAGGTCGGGTTACCTTCAAAGGGAAGCCTGTCAGACTCACAGCAGATCTCTCAGCAGAAACCCTACAAGCCAGAATAGAGTGGGGGCCAATATTCAACATCCTTAAAGAGAAGAACTTTGAACCCAGAATTTCATACCCAGCCAAACTAAGTTTCCTAAGTGAAGGAGAAATAAATAAAATCCTTTACTAACAAGCACCTACTCAGAGATTTCATCACCACCAGGCTTGCTTTACAAGAGCTCCTGAAAGAAGCACTAAACATAGAAAGGAACAACCAGTACCAGCCACTCCAAAAGCATGCCAAATGGTAAAGACCATCAACACAATGAAGAAACCACATCAACTAATGGGCAAAACAGTCAGATAGCATCAAAATGGCAGGATCAAATTCACATATAACAATATTAACCCTAAATGTAAATGGACTAAATGCCCCAATCAAAAGACACAGACTGGCAAATTGGATAAAAAGCCAAAACCCAT
>NW_016107517.1:3839996-3843238 GCF_001604975.1 Cebus imitator
AAAAAAAAAAAAAAAAAGAAAAAAAGCAGTTGCAATTCTCGTCTCTGATAAAATAGACTTTAAACCAACAAAGACCAAAAGAGACAAAGAAGGACATTACATATGGTAAAATGATCAATGCAACAAGAAGAGCTAATGATACTAAATATATACGCACCCAATAGAGGAGCACCCAGATACATAAAGCAAGTTCTTAATGACTTACAAAGAGACTTAGACTCTCACACAATAATAGTGGGAGACTTTAACACCCCATTGTCAATATTAGATCAATGAGACAGAAAATTAACAAGGATATCCAGAACTTGAACTCAAGCCTGGACCAAGCAAACCTAATAGGCGTTTACAGAACCCTCCACTCCAAATCCACAGAATATATATTCTTCTCAGCACCACATCATACCTACTCTAAAATTGACCAAATAATTGGAAGTAAATCACTCCTCAGCAAATGCAAAAGAATGGAAATCATAACAAACAGTCTCTCAGACCACAGTGCAATCAAGCTAGAACTCAGAATTCAGAAACTAACTCAGAACCACACAGCTTCATGGAAACTGAACAACTGGCTCTTGAATGTTGACTGGATAAACAATGAAATGAAGGCAGAAATAAAGATGTTCTTCGAAACCAATGAGAATGAAGACACCATACCAGAATCTCTGGGACACATTTAAAGCAGTGTCTAGAGGAAAATATATAGCAATAAATGCCTACATGAGAAGCAAGGAAAGATCTGAAATCGACACCCTATCGTCAAAATTGAAAGAGCTAGAAGAGCAAGATAAAAAGACTCCAAACCTAGCAGAAGACAAGAAATAACTAAGATCAGAGCAGAACTGAAGGATATAGAGACACAAAAAAAGCCCTTCAAAAAATCAATAAATCCAGGAGCTGGTATTTTGAAAAGATCAACAAAATAGACAGACCACTAGCCAGATTAATAAAAAAGAAAAGAGAGAATAATCAAATTGATGCAATAAAAAACGATAAAGGGGATATCACAACAGATTCCACATAAATACAAACCATCATCAGAGATTATTACAAACAACTCTGTGCACATAAACTAGTAAACCTGTAAGAAATGGATACATTCCTGGACACTTGCATCCTCCCAAGCCTAAACCAGGAAAAAGTCGAAAACCTGAATAGATCAATAACAGGAGCAGAAGTTGAGGCAGCAATTAAAACCCTACCACCCAAAAAAGCCCAGGTCCAGATGGGTTCACAGTTGAATTCTACCAGACATACAAAGAGGAGCTGGTACCAATCCTTTAGATTATTTGAAACTATTCCAAATAATCCAAAAGGAGGGAATCCTTCCCAAATCATTTTATGAAACCAACATCATCCTGATACCAAAACCCAGTAGAGACTCTGCAAGAAAAGAAGCTTCAGGCCAATATCCATGATGAACAAGATGCAAAAATCTTCAGTAAAATACTGGCAAACCGATTGCAACAGCACATCAAAAAGCTTATCCACCATGATCAAGTAGGCTGTGTCCTGGGGATGCAAGGGTGGTTCAACATATGCAGATCTATAAACCTAATTCACCACATAAACAGAACCAAAGACAAAACCACATGATTATCTCAATAGAGGCAGAGAAGACCTTTGACAAAATTCAACAGCGCTTTTGTGAAAAACCCTCAATAAACTAGGTATTGATAGAATGTATCTCAAAATAATAAAAGCTATTTATGACAAACTAACAGCCAATATCATACTGAATGGGCAAAAACTGGAAGCATTCCCTTTGAAATCTGGCACTAGACAAGGATGCCCTCTCTCACCACTCCTATTCGATATAGTATTGGAAGTTCTAGCCAGAGCAATCAGGCAAGAAAAGGAAATAAAGCATATTCAAATAAGAAAGGAGGAAGTCATATTGTCACTATTTGCAGACAACATGATTGTATATTTAGAAGACCCCATTGTCTCAGCCCCAAACCTCCTGAAACTCATAGCAGCTTCGGCAAAGTCTCAGGATACAAAATCAATGTGCAAAAATCATAAGCATTCCTATACACCAATAACAGACTTAAAGAGAGCCAAATCAAGAACGAACTGCCATTCACAATTGTCACAAAGAGAATAAAATACCTAGGAATACAACTAACAAGTAACATAAAGGACCTCTTCAAAGAGAAGTACAAACCACTGCTCAAGGAAATAAGAGAGGACACAAACAGATGGAGAAACATTCCATGCTCATGGTTAGGAAGAATCAATATTATGAAAATGGTCATACTGCCCAAAGTACTTTACAGATTCAACACTATCCCCATCAAGCTACCAATGACCTTCTTCACAGAACTGGAAAAAAACACCTTAAACTTCATATGGAACTAAAAGAGAGCCTGCATAGCCAAGTCAATTCTAAGCAAAAAGAACAAAGTGGGAGGCAACACACTACCATACTTCAAACTATATGACAAGGCTACAATAATCCAAACAGCATGGTACTGGTACCAAAACAGAGATATAGGCCAATGGAATAGAACAGAGGTCTCGGAGGCAACACCACACATCTACAACCATCTCATCTTTGACAAACCTGACAAAAACAAGAAATGGGGAAAGGAGTCCCTGTTTAATAAACGTGTTGGGAAAACTGGCTAGCCATGTGCACAAAGCAGAAACTGGACCCCTACCTCACACCTTACACTAAAATTAACTCCAGAAGGATTAAAGACTTAAACATAAGACCTAACACCATAAAAACCCGAGAAGAAAATCTAGGCAACAGCATTCAGGACATAGGCATAGGCAAGAACTTCATGACCAAAACACCAAAAGCATTGACAACAAAAGCCAAAATAGACAAATGGGACCTAATCAAACTCCGCAGCTTCTGCACGGCAAAAGAAACAGTCATTAGAGTGAATTGGCAACCAACAAAGCAGGAAAAAATTTTTCCAGTCTACCCATCTGACAAAGGGCTGATATCCAGAATTTACAAAGAACTAAAACAGATTTACAAGAAAAAAACAAACAAGCACATTCAAAAGTGGGCAAAGGATATGAACAGACACTTTACAAAAGAAGACATACATGAGGCCAACAAACATATGAAAAAATGCTCATCATCACTGGTCGTTAGAGAAATGCAAATCAAAACTACACTGAGATACCATCTCACGCCAGTTAGAATGGCGATCATTAAAAAATCTGGAGACAACAGATGCTGGAGAGGATTTGAAGAAATAGGAACACTTTTACACTGTTGGTGGGAG
>NW_016107517.1:3843618-3848761 GCF_001604975.1 Cebus imitator
GAAAATCAAACACCGCATGTTCTCACTCATAGGTGGGTGCTGAACAATGAGAACACATGAACACAGGGAGGGGAGCATCATACACTGGGGTCAGTTGGGGGGAAATGGGGGAGGGATAGTGGGGAGTGGGGAGTTGGGGAGAGATAGCATGGGGAGAAATGCCAGACATAGGTGAAGAGGAGGAAGGCAGCAAATCACACTGCCATGTGTGTACCTATGCAACAATCTTGCATGTTCTTCACATGTACCCCAAAACCTAAAATGCAATAAAAAAAAAAGAATTCACTCTGCAAGAGAGAATGGTGTTCACAGTAGAATATTTGTAAGAGTGAAAACTTGGGAAAACTAAGGAGCCCTTCATTATGAAGCTAGTTGAATAAATTCCATTCTGTGGACTATGACAGTCATTTGCACTACATGGGAGACGCTTATTGTTTTTAAGTGGATGCATTAACTCTGTGTGCTCACTGTATGCATAGATCATCTCAGAAAGGAATCACCAAAAAACCCTAACAGTGGTTGGCTTTCAGAAGGGGGTGGGAGAGAGGTTTTAAGGCTGCACCAGCACCAACCAATAGAGCTTTCTGCAATGAGGACAATGTTTCAGGGCCACCTGCAGCGGTGGAGCACCTGACATGCGGCCCACACAGCCAAAGAACCAAATCTTTCATTTTCTTTAATTTTAATTCATTTAGATTTTTTTTGTGTGTGTGATGGAGTCTCGCTGTGTTGTCCAGGCTGGAGTGAAGTTGCATGATCTTGGCTCACTGCAACCTCTGCTCCCCGGGTTCAAGCAATTCTCCTGCCTCAGCTTCCCAAGTAGCTGGGATTACAGGCATGTGCCACCACACCCGGCTACTTTTTATATTTTTAGCAGAGACAAGGTTTCGCCATGTTGTCCAGGCTGGTCTCAAACTCCCAACCTGAGGTGATCCACCTAGCTCGGCCTTCCAACGTGCTGGCATTGTAGGCATAAACCACGGCACCTGGTCTCACTTAGATTTCAATACACACATATGCCACGGGCTACCATATGGGAGACTCAGTTCTATACCCTTTCATAGCTTTTGAATTTTGAATCATCTAAATGCATTGCCTATTTTTTTATTGTAGAATTTAATAGAATAGTATTTAGATTGAATTAATCTAAATGAAATCTAAAATAGAATTTAAATTGTACCAACACATGCTGATATAAAAAGATTGCCAATTCTTCTGATTGTGCTTTAAAAAAAAAAAAAAGATTGCCAAGTTGTGTGTGTGTGTGTGTGTGTGTGTGTGTGTGTGTTTGTGTATGTTTGTGTATGTGTGTGTGTAGTTTAGTTGGAGTCTTGCTCTGCCGCCCAGGCTGGAGTGCAGTAGTATGAACCCAACTCACTGCAACCTCCACCTCCTGGGTTCAAGTGATTCTCCTGCCTCATCATCCCAAGTCACTGGGATTACAGGCACGCATCACCATGCCCAGCTAACTTTTGTGTTTTTAGTAGATGGGGTTTCACCATGTTGGCCAGGCTGGTCTCAAACTCCTGACCTCAAGTGATCCACCCACCTCGGCCTCCAAAAGTGCTGGGATTACAGACATGAGCCACCACACATGGCTGCCAAGGTATATTTTTGAGTAAAAAGAGCAAGGTACAAACAAAAATTAGGGTGTGATCCTTATGTCGAAAGAAAAAAAAAGACGACTGGGCATGGTGGCTCATGCCTGTAATCCTAGCACTTTGGGAGGGCAAGGTGGGCAGATTGTGTGAGCCCAAGAGTTTGAGACCAAACCAGGCAACATAGTGAGACCCCATTTCTACAAAAATATAAACAAAAAAATTAGCCAAGTGTGGTGGCCCCTGCCTGTAGTCCCAGCTACTCGGGAGGCTGAGGTGGGAAGATCACTGGAGCCTAGGAGGTCGAGGCTGCATGAGCCATATTTGCACCACTGCCCTCCAGCCTGAGCAGCAGAGCAAGAGCCTGTCTCAAAACAAAAAGAAAATAGAAATAAAAACACCAAACCCTGAGCATGACGAATGGATTTTCATGCTATTGTGTGATACATGCTTCCCTCAAAACTTGTTACATCATCACATCACCCATCTGAAGTGAAAAAGAAAAAATAAAACTCAGAAACGCAAACTAAAACTATTCGCAAATCTATAGTGTTATAGGTTGTACTGTGTCTCCCTGAAAGACGCTGAAGCCCTACGCCACAGGGTCTGTGGATGTGACCTTATTTGGGTATAGGGTCTTCACACATGATCAAGCTAAGCTGAGGTAATGAGGGTGAACCCTAATCCCATATGCCCGTTGTCTTTATAAAAAGGGGACGTGTGGACACAGCCCTACAAAGGGAAGATGATGTCAAGACAGAGACAGAAGGCCACCTGCAGGCCAAGGAACTCTGGAGGCTACGAGAATCCAGGAGCGAGACCTGGGACAGCTCCTCCCTCACAGCCTGCACAGGAAAAACGAACAAATAAAATCCGCTTGACTTCAGACTCCTGACCTCCAGAACTGTGAGAATAAACCTCTGTGCTTGAAGCTACACAGTTTAGGGTACTTTGTTAAGGCAGTGCTGGGAAATGGATGCAGACTTCTTGGGGCGTGCATCAACACTTCTGCAGGAAATCTGGGACGTGGCATGCTTTAACTTACAATCCATACTTTTCTCTGTTCTGAATTCCTTTTCTGAGAGACAGGGTCTCACTTTGTCGACCAGGCTGGAGTGCAGTGGCATAAGCATGGCCCACTGCAGCCTCAGCCTCCTGGGCTCAATCCTCTTGCCTCAGCCTCCTGGGTAGCTGAGACTATAGGCACATGCCACTGTGCCTGGCTAATTTTTTAAAAAATGTTTTGTAGAGATGTTGCCCAGGCTTATCTCGAACTCCTAGCCTCAAGTGATCCTCCCACCTTGGCCTCCCAAAGTTCTGGATTACTGCTGTAAGCCATAGTAACTGGCTTGCCCTTTTCTTTTTTCTTTTTTTTTTGAGACAGAATCTCACTCTGTCTCCTGGGTTGGAGTGCACTGGCATGATCTCCGCTTACTGAAACCTCCACCTCTTGGGTTCAAGCAATTCTTCTACCTCAGCCTCCCGAGTAGCTCGGATTATAGGCACCTGCCACCACACCCAGCTAATTTTTGTATTTTTATTAGAGGCGGGGTTTCACCATGTTGGCCAGGATGGTCTTGATCTCCTAACCTCATGATCTGCCCACCTCGGCCTCCCAAAGTGCTGGGATTACAGGCGTTAGCAACCACACTCAGCCTGTTAGATCCTTTTTCCATGGTTTGGTGAAAAAAACCCAATAATTAGAAATATATCTATCGGGCCGGGCACGGTGGCTCACGCCTGTAATCTCAGTACTTTGGGAGGCCGAGGCAGGCGGATCACCTGAGGTCAGGAATTCCTGACCAACACGGAGAAACCCCATCTCTACTAAAATTACAAAAAATTAGCCTGGCCTGGTGGCACATGCTTGTAATCCCAGCTACTCGGGAGGCTGAGGCAGGAGAATCACTTGAACCGGGGAGATGGAGGTTGCAGTGAGCTGAGATCATGCCATTGCACTCCAGCCTGGGCAACAAAAGCTAAACTCCATCATACACATAAAAAGATAATCAAAATAGAAATGTGACAGTGGCTCACGCCTGTAATCCCAGCATTTTGAGAGGCCAAGGTGGGCAGATCATGAGGTCAAGAGATTGAGACCCTCCTGGCCAACATGGCGAAACCCAGTCTCCACTAAAAATATGAAAATAAGCGGGGTGTGGTGTCTTCATGCCTGTAGTCCCAGCTACTTGGGAGGCTGAGGCAGGAAAATCTCTTGAACCCGGGAGGCGGAGTTGCAGCAAAGAGAGATCATGCTGCTGCACTCCAGCCTGGCAACAGAGCAAGACTCCGTCTCAAAAAAAAGAGAAATATATTCCTCATGATAGGTTCTATAGCAGATTCTACTGTAAAAGCTATAGTTACACAACGGACTTTAAATTCTCTTGTGGCTGGGCATGGTGGTTCACGCCTGTAATCCCAGCACTTTGGGAGGCCAAGGAGGGTGGATCACGAGGTCAGGAGTTCGAGACTAGCCTGGCCAACATGGTGAAACCCTGTCTCCACTAAAAATACAAAAATTAGCTGGAAGTGGTGGCATGCACCTGTAATCCGAGGTACTCAGGAGGCTGAGGCAGGAAAATTGCTTGAACCAGGGAGGTGGAGGTTTTAGTGAGCCAAGATCGCACCAATGTATTCCACCTTGGGCAACAGAGCAACAGAGCAAGACTCTGTCTCGGAAAAAAAAAAGATTCTCTCTTTTCAAGGTTATGATAGAATTGACTGAACAGAGAAGCATCTGTGTATCTGCTGGCACTCATGGCCTATGGAGAAAACGTCTTGTATCATAGAGATTCAGTTGTAGCAGATTAACAGAGACTGCTAGTTAGGCGTGGTGGCTCATGCTTGTAATCCCAGCACTTTGGGAAGCCAAGGCAGGCGGACCACCTGAGGTCAGGAGTTGGAGACCAGCCTGACCAACATGGAGAAATCTTGTCTCTACTACAAATTAGCCGAGCATGTTGGTGCAAGCCTGTAATCCCAGCTATTTGGGAGGCTGAGGCAGGAAAATCACTTGAACCCAGGAGATGGAGATTGCAGTGAGCCTAGATCAGTCATTGCACACCAGCCCGGGCAACAAGAGTGAAACTTCATCTCTCTCTCTCTCTCTCTCTCTCTCTCCATATATATAAGTACATATATATATACATATATATATATACACATATATATATATATACATATATATACACATATATATACATATATATATACACACACATACATACATATATATACATATACATATATACATACATATATATATATATATATATATAGAGAGAGAGAGAGAGAGAGAGAAGAAGAGACCATCAACCAGGCAGAATTCCAAATAATGTATAGATAGATGCTCTGTACTTAAAATACTCCACTCTTTAAAGCTGGGTTGTATATAGTAAATTCCTTCCAAAGTACAATATGAAAAGGGAGGTGATAAGAGTATCTTTTTTTTTTTTTTGAGTTGGAGTCTCGCTCTGTCACTCATGTTGGAGTGCTGTGGCTCGTTCTTGACTCACTGCAACCTCCACCTCCCAGGTTGAAGCGAT
>NW_016107517.1:3850427-3855020 GCF_001604975.1 Cebus imitator
AAAAAATTAGCTTGATGTGGTGGTGCATGTCTGTAGTCACAGCTACTTGGGAAGTTGAGGCAGGAGAATCCCTTGGAAGCGGAAGGTGGGGGTTGCAGTGAGTCAAGATTGTGCCACTGCAATCCAGCCAGGGCGATAGAGCAAGATCCTGTCTTTCAATAAAAAACAAAAAGCCCCCAAAGATTCAGGCATGGGGAAAGGGAAAAGCTAATAGAGCGTGGGACTCTGAGGTCAGACTTGTTGGCAGTGGAAACTCAATCCCTTTGAGACCTCTAACAAGCATGTAGATAACCTCCCAGAGTCGTCCATCCACAGACAGGATCTTGCTTAATTACTACCCAATGCTGGCATCCACCGCTTAGACTGCCCTGCGTTCCCGGACTGTGCTTACACGAAGGCTGAGCAAGTGTCTGTGCCTTGGAGAAGAACTGCACGGATGACACCGTCTGGATGCTGGTGGTGCAGCATGAGCCTGAACTTGCATGGAGCTTGGTTCTATTCTATATGTTTAAAAGATCTTGCTTGGACACAATGGAATGTAGATTTTTGTTACATATCCCTCTCATGCATACATTCATAAAATGGTAAAATACAGGCATAACAGAGATATTGCAGGCTCAGTTCCAGACTCAATATTGCAATAAAGCAAGTCACACAAAGTTACAAAGTTTTAGGTTTCTCAGTATGTATGAAAATGATGTTTACATTATATGATTACTATATACTGTAAAGTGTGTATAAAAAGGTACATACCCTAATTAAAAATACATTATAGACAAAAATGCTAACAATCATCTTACCTTCAGCAAGTTGTAATATTTTTGCTGGTAGAGGGTCTTGATTCAATTTGTGTGTGTGTGTGTGGCGGGGGCGGGGGGGAGGTGGAGGATGGAATCTTGCTCTGTCACCTAGGCTGTAGTGCAGCGCTGCAACCTCAGCTCATTTTAACCTCAACTTCCTGGGCTGAAGCCCTTCTACCACTTCATCCTCCCAAGTAGCTGGGACTACAGTGCACATTACCATGCCTGGCTAACATTTTTTTTGTATTTTTGGTAGACATGGGATTTTGCCATTGTGGCCAGGCTGGTCTCTAACTCCTGGCCTCATGCGATTCGCCCAAAGTGCTGCAATCACAGGCATGAGCCACTGCACCTAGCCCTTGCCTCCGCGTTGATGGCTGCTGACTGATCAGGGTGGTGGTGGCCGAAAGTGGGGGTGGCTGGGGCAATTTCTTAAAATAGACAACAACGAAGCTTTCCTCATTGATTCCTTTCTTGACAGATTTCTCTGTAGCATGAAACGCTGTTTGATAGAATTTTATCCACAGTAGAACTTCTTTCAGAATTGGAGTCAATCCTCTCAAACGCTGCTGCTGCTTTATCAAGTCCATTTATGGAATATTCAACAGTGGAATGTGTCATTTCAACAACGTTCACAGCATCTTCACCAGGAGTACATTTCATCTCTCAGAAAACCACTTTCTTGGCTCATCCATAAAAAACAACTTCCCGTTTGTTAAAGTTTTCTCATGAAATTGCAGCAATTCAGTCCCATCCTCAGCCTCCACTTCTGATTTTAGTTCTCTTGCTATTTCCACCACATCTACAGTGACTCCCTCTGCTGAAGTCTTAAACCCCTCAAAGTCATCCAGGAGGATTGGTACCAACTTTTTTCAAACTCCAGTTAATGTTGATGTTTGACCTCCTCCCAGGAATCACGAATGTCCTCATGACGTTTAGAATGATGAGTCCAGCAGGGCACAGTGGCATGCCTGTAATCCCAGCACTTTGGGAGGCCGAGGCAGGCAGATCACTTGAGGTCAAAAGTTCGAGACCAGCTTGGCCAACATGGTGAAACCCTGTCTCTACTAAAAATACAAAAATCAGCCGGGCACAGTGGTGGGCACCTGTAGTCTCAGCTACTCAGGAGGCTGAGGCAGGAGACTTGCTTGCACCTCAGAGGCAGAGGTTGTAGTGAGCAGAGATCACACCATTCCACTCCAGCCTGGGTGACAAATAGAGACTGTGTCTCAACAATACAAAACAAAACAAAACAAAAATAGAATGATGACTCCTTTCCAGGAAGTTTTTAATTTACTTTGCCCAGAGCCATCAGAGGAAACACTATCTATGGCAACTATAGCCTTCGGAAATAAATGTCTTAAATAATAAGACATGAAAATCAGAATTGCTCCTTGACCCCTGTGCTACAGAATGGATGTTGTGTTAGCAGACGTGAATACAACATTCATCTCTTTGTGCATCTCCTCCAGAGCTCTTTGGTAACCAGTGCACTGTCAACAAGCAGTAATACTTTTTAAGGAATCTTTTTCTCCTGAGCAGTAGGTCCCAGCAGTAGGGCTTCAAATATTTAGTAAATTATGCTGTAAACAGATATGCTACTATCCGGGCTTTGGTTTTCCATTTATAGAGCACAAGCAGAGTACTTTTCACCTCATTCTTAAGGGCCCTGGATTTTTGGAATGGTCAATGAGCATGGCTTCAAGTTAAAGTCAGTAGCTGCATTAGCTCCTAACAATAGAATCTGTCTCCAAATAAAAGAGTATGTCCTTTGAAGCTCGAAGCAAGGCATTGACCTTCCCTCTTTAGCTATGCAAGTCCTAGAGTGTGTCTTTTTCCTACAGAAGGCTGTTTCATCTCCGTGGAAAATCTGTTGTTTAATGTAACCACCTTCATCAATGACCTTAGCTAGATTATCTGGATAACTTGCTGTAGCTTCCACATCAGCACATGTTGCTTTACCTTGCACTTTTGTGTTATGGAGATGACTTATTTATTTATTTATTTGAGACAGAGTTTCCTTCTGTCACCCAGTCTGGAGTGCAGTGGTACAATCTCGTCTCACTGGAATCTCTGCCTCATGGGTTCAAGAAATTCTCCTGCCTCAGCTTCCAAAGTAGCTGAGATTAGAGGCACCCGCCACCACACCCAGCTAATTTTGTATCTTTAGTAAAGATGGGGTTTCACCATGTTGGTCAGGCTGATCTCAAACTCCTGACCTCAAGTGATCCATCCACCTCGGCCTCCCAAAGTGCTGGGATTACAGATGTGAGCCACTGCACCCAGCTGAGATAGCTGCTTTCCTTAAACCTCATGAGCCAACCTCTGCTAGCTTCAAACATTTCTTCTGCAGCTTTCTCACCTCTCTCAGCCTTCACAGAATTAGAGAGAGTTTGAGCCTGACTGTGGATTAGGCTTTGATTGAAAGGAATGTTGTGGCCGGTTTGATCTTCCATCCAGACCACTAAAACTTTCTCCGTATCAGCAATAAGACTGATTTGCTTTCTTATCAATCATGTGATCACTGGAGCGGCACTTTTAATCTCCTTTAATAACTTATCCTTTGTATTTGCAACTTGGCTAACTGCTGCAAGAGGCCTAGCTTTGAGCCTGTCGCAGCTTTTGACATGCCTTTCTTACAAAGCTTAATCATTTCTAACTGATTTAAAGTGACAGATGTGCAATGCCTCCTTTCACTTGAACACTTACAGGCCACTGTAGAGTTACCAGTTAGCCTAATTTCAATATTGTTGTGTCTCAGGGAATAGGGAGAGGGGAGACATAGGGAAATGGCCCATCTGTGGTGCAGCCAGACACACAACATGTGTGGAAGAAGTCTGTTTGTCTTCCATAGGTGTGGTTTGTGGCGCCCGGAAACAGTTGCAACAGTAGCATCAAAGATCACTGATCAGATGATCCTGACAGATATAATAACAAGGAAAAAGTTAGAAATATTGCAAGAGTTATCAAAACGTGGCAGAGGCACGAAGGGAGCACATGTTGTTGGGGAAATGGCACCAAGAGGCTTGCGTGATGCGGGGTTGTCACAACCCTTCAATTTGTAAAGAACAATACATGCAAGTTCAATAACATGAGGTCTTCCTGTGAGCTGGTGAAGATATTCCTAAACATGTCCTTCCATCAAGAGTCCAGCTCTAGTGTATTTTCTGCTAGTTTTGATGCTGGTGCTTTCTTGATCCCACCAGAAGGCGGCATGCAGTGACAACTTGATCACAGCTGCCACCTGCCACAGCAACGTAAGATGCACCCTGACCTCAGAGATATTAACAATGAGGGGACGATGCTTAGAAATGAAATGTTGTAGTTTTATCCTAGAAGATCATGTTAGGTTATTTTAACTTGACCATTCTAGCTTTTAATTTTGTATCTTTTTTTTTAGATGAAGTTTTGCTCTTATTTCCCAGGCTGGAGTGCCATGGCCAGATATTGGCTCACTGCTACCTTTGCCTCCCGGGTTCAAGCAATTCTCCTGCCTCAGCCTCCCTAGAAGCTGGGATTAAAGGCACATGCCACCATGCCCAGCTAATTTTTTGTATTTTTAGTAGAGATGAGGTTTCACCATGTTGGCCAGGCTGGTCTTGAACTCCTGACCTCAGGCGATCCACCTGCTTCAGCCTCCCAAAGTGCTGGAATTACAGGCGTGAGCCACCATGCCTGGCTCTGGTTTATAATTTTGAAGACAGATCTTTAACTCTCTGCATTTGTTTTTTGACATTTAAAATACTGAACATACCAACTTCCTCATAAGAAAAATGCAGTTAATATTCCTTGA
>NW_016107517.1:3855835-3860228 GCF_001604975.1 Cebus imitator
CAGTAACTAGACCCATGTCAGGGTAGATCTGTCACCCCACGTTATCTCTCTGGGCCCCAAAGGCTTTCTGACTCTGATTTGGTTTCTCAATCCTATTGTGAACAAAAAAAGTGACAAGTCCAGCACCTTTGGCAGTTACCTTTCTTAAGCAGCAGTTCTGTTTCTTAGTATAAATTAATGCTGCAGTTCCTAAACTGTTTGCTGACGTGCCCCAGACCCTGGCAGCAAGTTCATGGGCATAAGTTCTCAAGGGAAGCACTGCAATACTGTACATTTACTGAATACTTCAGAAACCGTTAGCTCCAAACGGTGTGCAGTTCCCACATTAGCTTGTGCTACATTCCTTTGATCTTCTGAAGTTGGGTTTTTAGCGAGTGCTATGATTAAAGCAGGTAGAGCTCAAACCAATGTGGATGTGAGGGCTGGTATCTCCAGTTCCAAGGTGGGAGGACTTGTGCAGCATCCAGCAGGTACGCACTCACATTCATAGGTAATTTTCCTTTAAATTTTCATATATATTTGGTCAAGCAGCTGAAAGTTAAAGACATAAAATCTTACTAAACTCTTTGAAAAAAATAAAATAAAAATAAATTGGTTTGGCCCTAACTGCTTAATGAAAGTCTAATATTAAAGTCTCACTCAGTGTAAGCGGGGGATTGGTGTCAGGGCCACCAGCAAATAACCAGCTCTGCATACCCAATCCTGCAGTCGGCTCTGCAGAACCTGCCTTTGCTAAAAAGTCTTAGGCCGGGCGCGGTAGCTCATGCCTATAATCCCAGCACTGTGGGGGGCCAAGGCAAGCGGATCACTTGAGGTCAGGAGTTCAAGATCAGCTTGGCCAACATGGTGAATCTCCATCTCTGCTAAAAATACAAATATTACCCGGAGGTGGTGGTGTGTGCCTGTAGTCCCAGCTCCTCCAGAGGCTGAGGCAGGAAAATTGGTCGAACCTGGAAGATGGAGGTGGCAGTGAGCCCAGGTTGCACCACTGCACTCCAGTCTGAACAACAGACGAGACCCCATCTCAAAAAATAATAATATTAATAAGAGAATTTTTTTTGAGATAGAGTCTTGCTCTCTTGCCAAGGATGGAATGCAGTGGCACAATTTCAGCTCACTGCAACTTCCCTCTCCTGGATTCAAGCCATTCTCCTGCTTCAGTCTTGCAGGTAGCTGGTATTACAGGTGTGCACCACCACATCAGCTACTTTTTATATTTTTAATAGAGATGGGATTTCACCATGTTGGCCAAGCTGGTCTTGAACTTCTGACCTCAGGTTATCCACACACTTCAGCCTCTCAAAGTGCTGAGATTACAAGTGTGAGCCACTGCACCTGGCCCTAAAAGGTCTTATATGCAGGT
The DNA here is from genome assembly GCF_001604975.1 of Cebus imitator. Taxonomy (NCBI): domain Eukaryota; kingdom Metazoa; phylum Chordata; class Mammalia; order Primates; family Cebidae; genus Cebus; species Cebus imitator. Next base: position 3,857,199 of record NW_016107517.1, read on the forward strand.
TTTACATCCGAAGAATACTGTTTTTTCTTTCTTTTTTTCTTTTCTTTTCTTCTTCTTTTTTTTTATTTTTTATTTATTTTTTAGTTTTTGAAATGGAGTCTCATGCTGTCACCCAGGCTGGCGTGCAAAGGTCTCATCTTGGCTCATTGCAACTATGCCTCTCACGTTCAAGTGATTCTCCTGTCTCAGCCTACCGAGTAGCTGGGATTACAGGCACATGACACCACGCCCGGCTAATTTTTTGTGTTTTTAGTGGAGATGGGGTTTTACCCATGTTCCCTAGGCTGGTTTGGAACTCCTAAGCTCAGGCAATCCACCCAACTCGGCCTCCCAAAGTGCTAGGATTACAGGTATGAGCCACCATGCCTGGCCTGAATACTATATTTTCAATTGGCATTTGGTTGAAAAAAAAGTCACATGTAAGTAGACCCAGGCAGTTCAAACCCATGTTGTTCAAGGGTCAACTGCATTTATTTTGGCTTAGGGACACAATGAAAAAACTACTGAGCCATGAACCAATGAAAGTTTAGGAATCTCTGAATTAAAAATGTAGGAGGCCAAGGTGGGTGGATCATGAGGTCAGGAGTTCAAGACCAGCCTGACCAACATGGTGAAACCCTGTCTCTACTAAAAAAATACAAAAATTAGCTGGGTATGGTGGCGCTTGCCTGTAATCCCAGCTACTCAGGAGGCTGAGGCAGGAGAATTGCTTGAACCTGGGAGGTATAAGTTGCAGTGAGCCAAGATCACACCACTGCACTCCAGCCTGGGCAACAGAGGGAGACTCTGTCTCAAAAAACAACAAAAAAAAAAGTGGTATTCTGATTTATAATTAAATCTGAACCTATGTTAATTGGTAAAATTCTTGAGACTGCATTACCTCTGAATTAACAAAGGAGCTTGTTGAATATGTCAGGCTGAAGACTAGACCTTGAAACCCGGGGTGACTTCAAATTACCTGGAAAGGACCCACCCGCCTTCCTGGAGCAGATGGCTTCATCTTTGTCTTTACCATCACCTTCAGCGGAGCTTGGCGGCCTCTCATGGTACCAAGTGAGTGTGTCTAACCTCCCTATAACTCGATTTTCTCATCTGTGAAAAGGATCCAACCCCTGTGGTTGTGTGGGGATTAAATGAGCCAAGATTTCTAAGTACTTAGCTGAGGTTTTGTTCACTTAGAACTGAGCTTTATTGTTGTTGCTCTTGTAATAATAGTGACCATCATCCTCATCACTGTCATCACTGCAGTGTCTTAGTTTTTGAAAGCACTGAAGTTTTGACATCATGAAAGATTTCCTAATTTGAGATTAACTGCTTGATCTACTACTCGCAGATACAAACTGGGCCTTACATGACTCATAACTCTTAAGGTAGGTTTTTAGTACAATTTGGGGAGACTCCTAAATGACATCTTCTAATGCTCTTATTTAGAGAATTTCCTATCGTTTTCTTCTCTTTTATGTTTCCACCATTACACCATCCTCCTTATATAACCTATTTTTTCTAATAGTACTTTCACATTTTTCTTACGATGTTAAAAAATACCCATCTCTGCCTCTAGATCATCCTTTCCCTTCTTGGTATCTTAGCCAGAGGTGGGTCTTGCAGTATAACGCAGAGGAGGGCTTTGTGTTGTCACGGTGGGACATTTATCACTTCCAAGACAACGCTCCTCCTCCCCCATTAAATTCTAAATTCTTTGACTTTTTAAAATCTACAACTTTACTTCATCGCAGTCAACTGGGTTATCTCAGAGTATTCATAAGCTCGTGTAATGGAGCCACCCTCTAAGTTACAGGCAGAGCATCAACATGGAAAGAGGAGGCTAGAGCAGTGTTCGCCCACGTGCTGAGCTGTGCTGCATCTAGGCTGCTCTTCTTATCTTCAGGGATTCCAGGAGGTGAATTTTTTAGAATAATATCCAGCCCAGAGGCATGTGACCACATTCAAAGAGAGTAGATGAACGTCACTGGAGTTCAAGGCACATTTTCCAATTTTCACTGTGTTAGAATGAGCATGAGAAAAACAGAAGCAGACAGGCGCAGGCCGTGAAGCAGAATGGAAGTTCTCTGAACTGGAGAACTCCCTCCCACGCTCCTTGCTTCACCTTCCCTAACTTGCCTTAGCAGATCCTGTGGCTTATATTCTGCCGAACATAATCTGGACAGTGAGAGGTTTTGGGAGAACTAACTTTGTGTTAGTGGATATGTTTTTGTGTTCAATTGGCAAGCAACGCATGGGGAGGGAGGGAATCGCTTGAGAATGAATTCTGAGCCATGCAGGACGGGCTTCAGGTGATTTGTAAAGCTGTGGCTTGTATCAAACAGATGCAATTTCCTCCCAGTACTTTCCCAGTGTTCTCCTGTGTCTGTGACTTCTCATAGTTCTCACCCTAAAACCGGTAAGCACATAATTGAAAGAAAGAAAGGGGTACAGAAGGAAGGGAGGGATGGAAGGAAGGAAGAATCAATGATGTTTGAAGGCCCTCTCTTGGCAATTATGTTTAAATTAATGTTTATTTCTTTTGTTCTGCAAGTAGAATAGTGGGTGGGTAAGAAATTACGCCATTTTTATTCAGACTTTTATTTGTTTAAAAAAGATCAACTGGGCCTGCTGCAATGGCTCATACCTGTAATCCTTGCTCTTTGAGGCCAAGGCAGACAGATTGCTTAAGCTCAAGAGTTCGAGACCAACCTGGGCATCATGGTGAAACCCCGTCTCTACAAAAAATTAGCCAGCACGGTAGTACATGCCTGTAGTCCCTGCTACTCAAGAGGCTGGGGTGGGAGGATCACCTGAGCCTAGGGAGGTGGAGGCTGCAGTGGGCTATGATCCCACCACTGCACTTCAGCCTGGGCAACAGAGTGAAAGCCCATCTCAGAAAAATAAAAACATAAAGATCAATCAAAGGGAAGGATTTTTAAACATCTAGAGTGGAAGAGACTTTTGTAACTGATTTGTACATGATCTAACGGCACTCCAGTAGACTCCATGGCGCTAGGAAAAACTTTTTTTTTTTTTTTTTTTTTT
>NW_016107517.1:3860238-3863935 GCF_001604975.1 Cebus imitator
TTTGAGACATAGTCTCGCTCTGTCACCCAGGCTGGAATGCATTGATGCAATCTCCACTCACTGCAACCTCCGCCTTCCAGGCTCAAGCGATTCTCCTGCCTCAGCCTCCGGAGTAGCTGGTACTACAGGTGCGTGCCACCACGCCCAGCTAATTTTTTGTATTTTTTAGTAGTGACAGGGTTCCATTGTGTTAGCCAGGATGGTCTCAATCTCCTGACCTTGTTATCTGCCCGCCTTGGCCTCCGAAAGTGCTGGGATTACAGGCCTGAGCCTCTGCGCCTGACCGGAAACACTTTTAAATGACAGAAGTAGAGTTACAAAAAAGAGTTTCTGCCAGAAGGCCACAAAGGACTTTACTTTATTGATTAGGATGTGCTACTGGGTGTGTGTAAAAGTTTTTATACATTCAGATACATCCAGCCCCTAAGAGCTCCTAAAGGCTCTTGAAGGCCATTGTCATGCAGTGTCCTCTTTTGGAGATAGCAGGCCTGCTGAGTAAGCTCACAAACACTTGGGAACTCAATGTGCACCCAAAGAAAATGACTGCTGAGTGGGGGCTTGCCACTAAAGAAGTAATCTCTGGTCATATGCGGGGCTGCAAACATGTAAATTAGCCCCTGCCTGGGGCCTCCAAGAAATCAGGTCATGACCAGAAGTCCTCAGGAGGCGGGTCTGAAAGATGCATAATGAACTTGCCCTTTCCTAGGGAGATGGTACCTTTTTATTAGATATTTTTTTCTCAAGATATACAGAATGGATGGGTTTTCCTGGAGCTACCAATCACTTCCTATCAAGGCAAGGCAGAAACAGGGAATGCTGCTGGTTAGCAGAGGCTGTAGGTGGAGTCAATGCAGAAAGATTGGAGCAGAAGCAAAGTACCTGCCAAGGGTTAAGAACACACATTCTGCGCCTCAGTTTCAATGCTTTCCAACTTGGTAGCTGTGTGACTTTGGGCAAGTTACCTAACTTTCTGAGTTTCAGTGTCCTCACCTGGAAAATACAGACAGTAATAGTCAGACCTGTTATAGAGATGAATTTTATTATAACACAAATTAATATTTGCATTTTGCTTAGGATAGGGTACACAGCAAGCTAAATAAGTGCTTATCATGTAAACTCTTGCATCAGACCTGGCATTCCAGTTGTTTCTGCTGCCAGCAACCCATCACAAACCTAGTGGCGTGAACAACCACCCTTTCGTCATGCTCCCAAATTCTGTGGATCGAGACCCAAGTGGCCAGGGCTTGCCTTTACTCCACAATGTCTGGGGCCTTAATGAGGGAGGCTCAGAACGCTGGGAGAGTGCTGGGCACAGTGACTCATACCTGTAGAATTCCAGCACTTTGTGAGGCAGAGGCGGGAGGATCACCTGAGGTCAGGAGTTCAAGACCAGCATGGCCAATATGGTGAAACCCCTTCTCTACTAAGAATACAAAAAACATCTGCTGGGTGTGGTGGCGCATGACTGTAATCCCAGCTTCTCAGGAGGCTGAAGCAGGAGAATCGCTTGAATCTGGGAGTTGGAGGTTGCAGTGAGCCAAGATCATGCCAAGAACTCCATCCTGGGTGACAGAGCGAGACCCTGCCTCCAAAAAAAAAACAACAACAACAACAACCAACAAACACCAAAACAAACAAACAGAATGCTGGGAGATAATCAGGTGGCTGGGGTGGGTCATCCCCCCATGTCCGGGACCAGGCTGAGGTGGCTGGAAGGTCAAACTCAGCTGGGACTGTTGGCTGGAGCACCTGCACCCATTCCTCATGGCTCTGGCTCTTCATGTCACAGGAGCTAGGTTCCAAGAGGGAGTGTCCCAGGAGCAAGCAAGTGACAACCTCAAGAAGGCACGTGGCCTTTTGTGACCTAGCCTGGCCATCACAGGGCATCCATCGCACCCACTACATTCTAGTAGTTGAAGCTGACACAAGTTGACTGAGACTCAGGGACAGAGGACATACAACCAATTTCTCCATGACATTTGCTCTGACAGAGAGTCCTCAGCTGTCCCGACAGCTTTGGACGTCCCAGGTGCATTGCTTGAATGAGCAGGACCCCAGGTTCTTCCAAAGGAGCAGAAGTCTCAGGTTGACTTTGTTCACTCTGCTGGGTAGGCCCAACTGAAAGGACTCTCAGAACCCACGCCTCTGTCATAGGGACTGCAGCTCAGGACTTTGAAGTGACTTGCAAAGGCCACGCCACCACGACCAGAGCGCGCTTTTCCTCGTCTGCCTCCTGGCCCAGCTCCTGATAAATCTCATTACCTGAATTCCATGCTGAGCTGCTGTTCATATCCCATGGAGGCTGCCCGCGCACCATTGTTTTAATGACCGGCTGTTACTTCATTGGAAAAGTCAGCGATGGGATTAAGGGACTGTCATTTTAAAAGCCACTCCTGGCCTAAAACCGCTCAGTGAATCAGAGGACAAATGTTCCCATTGTGCTAGTTAAAAATAGGAGCAATGGAAAAAGTGACAGAATGCGATGAATACCATTAAAGTGTAATTACATTTACTGTAGACGCGAGCCTCAGGAAGAGTCTACCCCAGGCGGGGAAGCTTGGTCAGAGCCTGCGACACGAAAGACCCAAAGCCTCCGTGGGCGGTCCCTTTCAGGTGTTGAATGTTTGTAATGTATATTGTTACAGATGGTTCTTAGGAGCCATCAACCTTATTAGGGGTATTTGAAAGAACTGTGTCATTCCAAAGGAAAATAAGAACCATGCAGCTCACCTTGAATCTCAGAATGTGGCTTTCCTGTTGTTCTCATGAGGAACATTATACAGTTTCTGTATCTTTCGCCTCAGTAGTCAAATGTAGTAGCTGAGTTGGACATATCTGAAAGGCAGGACTAATTTTTTAAAAATGAAAACAGTTTGTGTTTTTCTAATTTTAAAGCAACACGTTCTTGCCATATAAAATTTTTTAAAAGTATGAAGAAAGTAAATGTTAGTCTAAATGCAGCCACCCACAGATAAAGCACTGCTCACATTTGGGTGAGCCTCTTTTCAAACTACAATCTCTATGCGGATTTATAGATGGCTCTTTTCTGTTGCTATTGTCAAATTTCAGCAATATCTTCTGAACCAGTTTTTTTATTATAATAAATGTAATGTTACGTTACTATGTCTGAAGACTATCTGGTATTCCATAGGATCAGCCTACCAGAATTCATTAGTCATAACATGATTAATCAAGCATAATTTTGGCTCATATTATAAATTATTATTTTACTCTAATGAACGACAAATTATTTCAAGGACATATATATAAATATGTGCAGATATGTGTATATTTGTGTGTATATGTATACACACACACACACAATGCTTTGATGAACTTGTATCTGAATGCACTTGGCATCAGAAATGGAATTGCTGGGTAAAAGACTACGCATTTACTTTTTTTTTTTTTAAAACAGAGTCTCATTCTGTCACCAGGCTGGAGTGCAGTGGTGTGATCTCGGCTCACTGCAGCTTCTGGCTCCCTGGTTCAAGCGATTCTCCTGTCCCTCAGCCTCGCAAGTAGCTGAGACTACAGGCATGCACCACCGTGCCCAGCTAATTTTTGAATTTTTTTAGTAGAGACAAGGTTTCACCATGTTGGCCAGGATGGTCTTGATCTCTTGACCTTGTGAGTTGCCCACCTTTGCCTCCCAAAGTGCTGGGATAACAGGCATGAGCCACCTCGCCCAGCTTTT
>NW_016107517.1:3865650-3867581 GCF_001604975.1 Cebus imitator
GTGCCCCACCAGCAGATCTCATGGGAACTCATACAGTGAGAACTCACTCATTATTTTGAGGCCAACACCAAACCATTCATGAGGGATCTGCCCCCATGATCTAATCACCTCCCACCAGGCCCCACCTCCAACATTGGGGTCACATTTTCAATATGAAATTTGGAGGAGAAGAACATCCAAACCATAGCAGGGCTTCTCTGAGGAGGTGCTGCTGGAGCAGAGACCTCAGCTATGGGAAGGAATTAGATAGGTAGAGGGAACAGGAAGAGCTTTCTTTTTCTTTTTCCCTTTCCTCCCCTCCCCTCCTCTCTCCTCCCCCTCCCCTCCCCTCTCTTGGAGTCTCACTCTGTTGCTCAGGCTGGAGTGCACTGGCATGATCTAAGCTCACTGCAACCCCCACCCCCCTGGTTCAAGTGAGTCTCCTGCTTCAGCCCCTCAAGCAGCTGGGATTACAGATGTGTGTCACCACTTCTGGATAATTATTGTATTTTAAGTAGAGATGAGGTTTCACCATGTTGGCCAGGCTGGTCTCAAACTCCTGACCTCAGGTGATCTGCCCACTTTGGCATCCCAAAGTGCTGGGATTACAGGTGTGAGTCACCACACCCAGCCTACTGCTCTTTTTTTGTTTTTTTGAGATGGAATCTCACTCTGTGGCCAGGTTTGAGTGCAGTAGAGCAATCTTGGCTCACTGCAACCTCTGCCTCCCAGGTTCAAGTGATTCTCCTGCCTCAGCCTCCCGAGTAGCTGGGACTACAGGCACGAGCCACCACGTCTGGCTAATTTTTGTATTTTTAGTAGAGATGGGGTTTTACCATGTTGGCCATGATGGTCTCAATCTCTTGATCTCCTGATTCACCCGCCTCCGCCTCCCAAAGTGCTGGGATTACAGGCATCAGCAGCTGTGCCTGGCCTACTGCTGGTTTTCTAGTTGCCTTCCCGCCCCCAGTTTTGTCACCTTGCAATAGATTCTCAGCAGGCCACACAGTGATGGCTGTAAAGTGCAAACCCAACTGTACCACTCTCATGCTCCCACACCTCCGCACCTTTTCACCCTGGGCCCCAGGGGCTGTTCTCTGGAAAGTTCCTGCCTCTGCGCTTAGCGCTCCTGCCTGCACGGGTTGTGTGCATCACAGGGCTGGGTCCTGGCCTTCGTGCTGCTCTGTCCGACCCCAGCTGGGAGTCCCTGGAAGGCAGGGGTCCTTCTCATCCAATGCAGAGTTGGTGCTCAACAATGTCACCCAGAGGAGGGCAGGGTGAGCCTGAGGACTGGGACGAGTTCGTCCGTGCAGTCCCAGCCTGGTCCCGGTGCCCCGGCTTCTGAGGCCGGGGGCTCCTACGGTGTTCCACAGGCTTCTCTGACCATTTGATGTGGGGTCTGTGCCTCTTCCCCTCAATGGGCCCTCAGTGGAGCAGGCTGTCCTGCCACTGTCTCAGGTACACATGTGTCCTTGGGCACATGAGAGGGAGTGAGGAGGGGACAAAGCACTTCCTCGCTCTGGCTTTCCAGTCCCCGAGGATTTCCTGTCGTCGGGGCCTCAGATGGCTTTCAGGAGCCCCTGGCAACTTTTGCCTGTATGGGCGCCTTCCTCCATAAAACATGATTACAAATCCTACCTCATGGCAGAGTTGGTACAAAAACGAATATAACTCAGGCAGAATTTATTGTTTTATATTCATTATTGTGATGCTCATTTTTTCTCCTTAATTTAAGCAAATTAAAATGAAAACATTTCTGTGAGCCCCTCGTAGCACTGTAGTCCCAGGCTCTGTGCCTCCAGCAGGTCTCGGGAGGAGCATCATCTGAGCATCTCCAGAGCTGCCTCTTCATGGAGGGGTTCACCTTTCCCTGGAAGTGGAAGGGCGGGCAGGAGTCCTCCTATGGCTCGGAGCAGAGTCAGAGGAAGCAAAGGCAGGCTTTGCAGGTGCAC
>NW_016107517.1:3870317-3877563 GCF_001604975.1 Cebus imitator
GGGTTCAAGCAATTCTTCTGCCTCAGCCTCCTAAGTAGCTGAGATTACAGGACCCACCACCACACCCAGCTAATTTTTGTATTTTTAGTAGAGATAGGGTTTCAGCATATTGGTCAGGCTAGTCTTGAACTCCTGACCTCATGATCTGCTTGCCTTGGCCTCTCAAAGTGCTGGGATTACAGGCGTGAGCCGCCGTGCCCAGCCGCCAACATCTACTGTTTTTTGATTTTTTTTAGTATGGCCATTCTCGCAGAAGTAAGGTGGTATTGCATTGTGGTTTTGATCTGCACTTCCCTGATGATTAGAGATGTTGAGTATTTTTTCATAGGTTTGTTGGCCATTTGTCAGTCTTCTTTCGAGAATTGTCTATTCATGTCCTCAGCCCACTTTCTAATGGGATTGTTGCCTTCAGAATCCAAAGCATGATAAGTCATTCACTTGATTCTGTGATTTTCCAGGTGTGATTTTCTGTGTGTCCACTGGAGCCTGGGTGATCAGGTCCACCCGAATCAGATGAGTTGAGGAAGGGAAAGAGAAAAAGCATCAGTGAAAGTCCAGGCACTGCTGCAAAAAGAAAGCAGAGTGGATGCTGGTCAGGCGACAGGAGCAGGTGCCCGCAGAGGGTGGCTAGAGGCAGGCTGGGTTGCTCCCTTTGCCGGTCTCCTGACCTCTGCTGCAGAACCTCCCGGGTGCACACTGCAATGCCAGAGCAGGAAGACTCAAGCCTTGTTCACTCACTCATGTATTCAACAGCCGTTCATTGAGAACTGATACTGGACAAGGTCCTGGGCTAAACACCGCCCAGGATGAAGAAGATGTAAGATGTGTTCCTGGTTGTTAGAGATCTCAGCTTTCTGGGTGGCTCATACTCACGCTATGTGTGCCTTTAGAAAACGATGCCTTCTTTCTTGCTGGAGTTTTCTCATTTCCTTCTAGCAAAGAGACAGAAAGAAACCTGCACAATGTTCCAGGAGGTTCACGGAGATAATACACTGTGTTGTGACTGGCGTGGACAGTCCGTTTTAATGGCAGAGTTCACTGTGGCTATGGTAAGTTGCATTGGGAGCAGGGTGGCAGACCACAGAACCAACCGCATGCTCACCGGGTCTTACAGTCTCTTCTGTATTCAGCGTGGCCCCTGCCCCACCGCAGCCGAAGAACCAGCCATGGCCACGGGGTCAGGCCAAACAGTGGCCGGGAGCTTGCTAGGCCACACACAGCTGGGGTTTCCCTAACTTCTTCAGCTTTTATTTCCCGTCATGTCAACTATGTTTCAGATTTCAAAAAAAGAAGAAAAAAAATCAATGTCATTTTTATTTCTTGCAATGAACTTATTCTTTCAATTTGAAGATGGAAAAATCAAAGTCAGAGTCCACAAGTTTCTCAGGAGCTCTTGACCTACTTTTGGGGAAACCGGTTCTTGTTGGAACCAGAAACCAGGGCTGTCTGCAATGACTTCGTGCAATGTGCTGTCAGAAGCATATGCGAAGCTGGGTACTGGGGGTCCCATCAGAAAACCCATGCAGGAGCGATGATGACCTGACGCTTTTCTGGGTTTTAGCCACACAGTATCCAGACTGACACTGTAGATCTCACATGAAACCTGCCAGGGCATCCAGCCCTGTCCCCGCACCCCCTGCTGACCTGCACCTGCAGTGCAGCCCATGGCTCTTGCTGACCTGAGTCAGGGAACGCTTGAGGAGCTCCCAGTACAGAGTCTGGGGACTCAGTGTCCCACATATCCTGCCCTCCCTGTGGCTCAGTCAAGAAATCGGGCTCCCGCCTTTCTCCCACCAAGTTTGCATCTTGCTGCCAACGCCCCCATCTGTACCTCCTGCCCCAGCTCCCAGTTCTGAGCCTCTGTATCAGGTCCTTGCCCATCCAGACACCTGCTGGGGCATGCTGTGATTCCCACAGCTCTTCCTGAGCTCCAAGGCCAGCGCTAGCACGGACTCCTTCTTGCATATTATACACTGCCTATGAGTCATAAGCCCCAAAGCTGCTCTCTTGGAGGGAAAAATTAATTTTCACATTTTATGATTTCCTTTGATAGAACTTAAGTGTTCATGTCACACACAGACACACACTCTCTCTCACACACACACACACACGCGCACACACACAGGAAACAAACTGCCGGGAAAGGCTGTACTTAGGACTCACAGTCCTAAAGGCCACCCTGTCTCCCCCATGGCTGCCTGCCCATCGGGGCCTTTGTCTCACTTCATACTCGGGGGGGTTCCATTGCTGCCTGAGTCTGAGCAGTTTCCGGAGTCCGAGCAGTTTCCAGATGCTGAGCATCCTCGTGCAACTAGGAAGGGTGAGCACGGCTGTCCTCCTGCCTCCTCAGGTTTGATCCGGAGCTGTCTGTGTCTAGCTCAGTTCCATGGCTGGAGAGTAGGAGTTCCTTGTCAGTGTTCCCAGCCAGGGAGCTAGAGATAGTTGAGGCAATTCTTATTCTCGTGCAAAGCAAGGATCAATGCAGCTGACCGCAGTGTGGGCGCCTCATGTCTGTGAACGTAGACTGGCAGCAGAGGCAGCTGTCCCTGCACAGGCGGTCATGCAGCTAAGCTGGAGCAACGCCTTGCAGTTATGAAAAGAAAAAGCTCCTGGCCACTCCATCGTTCTGCAGTCAACCTGCTTTCGCTCCGGGGCAGCCTTCTCCCACCTGCCCTCTGCCTATGGCACTCCTCTTTCCAGTAACTGGGCACAGGGAAGGGGTGCGTCCCAGGGTGACAGCTGTGGAGGCTTGTGTGCTACGGTGGCCACAGACTCCCAGATGTTCTGGAAATGCACTAATCAAAGTGTCGATGGAATGGCAGAAAAACAGAAAAGAAGGCACAAAGAAACACCACCATCAGATTAGGAAGGGTTGGTGCGCTCCTCTTCCACACATGTGTTTCTAGGTGTGGAAAAGCCATCCAGCATGGTCATAGTCATGGTCATTTCAGTTCCTGTCCTTTTTGTTTTTCTTTTTGAGACAGGGTCGCATTCTATTGCCCAAGCTGGAGTGCAGCGGCACCATCTCAGCTCACTGAAACCTGTGCCTCCCTGGTTCAAGGGATTCTCCTGTCTTAGCTTCCAGAGTAGCTGGGATTACAGGCGCCTGCTACCATGCCCAGCTAATTTTTGTATTTTTGGTAGAGATGGGGTTTCACCATGTTGCCCAGCTGGTCTCAGACTCCTGGCCTCAGCCTCTCAAAGTGCTGGGATTATAGGTGGGAGCGACCGTGTCCGGCCACTCCTGTCCTGCCACAGGATTCTAATCACTCTTCTTGAGAACTCTGAGCAGGATATACTGTTTTAGTCATGATAAAGGATTCTTTCATAACCAACAATACCGTCTATGATTTTGTGTGTGATATGGTTTGGCTCTGTTTTGCCATTCTAATCTCATACTGAAGTGTAATCCCCAGTGCTGGGGCGGGGACCTGGTGGGAAGTGATTGGCTCATCGGGGATGGAATTCTCATGAACGGTTCAGCACCATCCCGTTGGTGCTGTCTTTGCGGTAGTGAGGGACTTCTTGCAAGGCCTGGCCATGTAAAAGTATGTCGCACCTCTCCCAACCCTCTTGCTCCTGCTCTGGCCATGTGACACGCCTCCTCCCCTTCACTCCTGCTGTGATTGGAAGCTTCCTGAGGCCTCCCAGAAGCTGAGCAGAGGTTAGCACCATGCTTCCTGTACAGCCTGCAGAACCATGGGTTAATTAAAACTCTTTTCTTTATAAATTACCCAGGCTCAGGGATTTCTTTACAGCAATGTGAGAACAGCCTGACACAGTGTGCTTTTCTATTTTGTGTGACCAGTCAATCCCAGATTACCTGGACGATGGCCCTGCACGGTGGGCTGGCTCATAGAAAGCTCCACAGCAGCCAAACCTCGTTGCTACGCAGCTTTGAAACTCGCCATGTAATTTTTTACACCAGCATTTCCTCCCTAACTACATGAAGATGTTTTATTATTTTCGCATCAGTGCTATTAGCAACCACGTATACAGCGTGGACTCTATGTCCTTGGTGTTGACTCACTCACTGAAAGCTCTCAACACCTCTGGGAGGTCGGGTTTTGGTGAGGACAACAATAGCTGTCTTAAGAAAGTGACTCAACAGTGCGGTGGCTCTAAGCAGACCGAAGATGACTTCTCTCTTATGTGATGATCTCATTGTCCCAAGTTGGAAGGCAACAAGGTTAGGCTGATGGCCACTGTCTATATGTGGCTTGCAAAGTCACCCTGGTCACTGCTGCTCAAGCCATCAGAAACAGAACAAGGGTGCTGAGGTAGCATGCCAGCTCTTTTGAGGCCCAGCCTGGACATGGCACAAGTCACTCGTACTCCCTGTTCCATGGGAGAGGACATAGCCATGTGGCCATGTTCCAGGGGGTGCTGGGAAACCTGGCGTAGGTGGCCAGCACCTGCCAGTCCACAACTCTGCTGTTACAGAGCAGGGATAACTGCTTGCAACCTCCGCCCACTCACAGTTGTTATCTGTCTTAGCTTAGGTAGCTTAAAAATCAGCACTGTATTGCTCATAGTTCTGGAGGCTGGGAAGTCCAAGATCAAGGTGCCAGCAGATTCAGTGTCTCATGAGGGCCCACTTCCTGGTTCAGAGATGGTGCCTTCTAGCCATAACCTCAAAAGGATAAAAAGGCAGGAGCCTCTCTGGTGTCTCTTTCATAAGGGTACTGATCCCATTCATGAGGACTCTGTCTTTGTGACCTATCACTTCCCAAAGACCACACCTCCCAACACTATCACATTGGGGATTAGGTTTCAATATAGGAATTTTGGAAGGACGGAAACATTCAGATCATGGCATTAGCTTATTGAGGTTTTATAGGTAAAGAAACTCAAGCACAGATCAATTTAAAAATTCCTCTGAGAGCACAGATAATCAGAGTGGAGATAGGACTCTTACTCAGACTCCCTGGCTTTAAGTCTGTGCCTTTGATGATTGTGCTACATTAGATTTGTAACACAATGTCAACTTTAACAGATAGTCCATACACATCTTCACCTTTGACTGCCTGCTTTGTCTTTCTGCCCCAAGGCCTGAAAGTCACTCATTTGTCGAGAAATTTCCTTGAGATAGTTGACAGTGTGCTGGAGAATTAGATGCCACCCGTATTCTTAAGTCCAGGTGAAAGCCAGAACTCAGCTGTGGTCAGACCCCTGAGTAAGCTGACAAGGTGACAAGGGGTGGGTGGCAGGCACTCCTGCCAGAGCGGCCAGTGGGTATGACCTGCTCCTCAAGGGCCAGGTGGGAATCTGTAGCTCAAGCTTTGTATGAAACATCCTCTCCTTTTCCCCCTACTCCAGGCAGTTGTACTCCTTCCTGCTACTCTGAGAGACAACAGAGGGGAACTTTGTCTCAAAAAAAAAAAAAAAAATTATGGGGGATCACATCTTTCAGGGGGAAATGAGGCAGGAGAATAGGTCTGGAGGCAGACAGCCTAAAGGCTTTCTAGAACTAAATCCAATGGAAACACTTCAGCTATACCAGGAAGTTTTCTCTCCATTTGTACAGGGTATACATCAAGTAACCAATGGAAACCTCTAGAGGGCATTTGAACCCCAGAGAATTCTGTAACTGGGCCCTTGAGCCACTTCCTGGGGCCCACTCCCTCCCTATGGAGTGCGCTTTCATTTTCAATAAATCTCTGCTGCATTCTTTCCATGCTTTGTTTGTGTGTTTAGTCCAATTATTTGTTCAAAACGCCAAGAACCTGGACACCCTCAACTGGTAACAACTTTAGGGCACATCTGGGGGAAAAATCACGGGTGAAGGAGTTTTCAGAAGGTTGTTGTTTTTTTAGAAAGTGATTTATTTAGAGAGACAGAGGGCCAGGTGCGGTGGCTCACGCCTGTAATCCCAGCACTTTGGAGGCTGAGGTGGGTGGATCACCTGAGGTCAGGAGTTCAAGGCCAGCCTGGCCATCATGGTAAAACCCCATCTTTAAAAAAAGAGAGAGAGAGAGAGAGAGAGAGAGAGAGAAACAGGAGGAGAGAGAAAGAAACAGAATCAAGGAGAGAAAAGCAGCTTTCACACTGAGTGGAAGGGAACAGAGAGAGATGGAGTTTAGGAGGGGAAGGCAGGCTTCCACGAAGGGACTGTTAGTGGAAGGGGACCCCAGAGGGAGAACCCAGGATAGAGAAAAACAGCTTCCATGAGCACAAGAGTGTTCATGGAAGGGGATCCAAACATGGAATCCCCACGAGGTTTTGTATTTATATATATTTTCCTTCTTTCTTTTTCTTTTCTTTCTTTTTTTTTTTTAAGCCAGGCAGTGCCACTGCTACCCCATTCATCAACAGTTTTTGTTCCTATTTTTTTTCTTTGGAGATGGAGTCTTGCTCTGTCGAGAAGCCCAGGCTGAGTGCAGTGGCATGATCTTGGCTCACCGCAACCTCTGCCTCCTCGGTTTAAGCGATTCTTCTGCCTCAGCCTCCCAAATAGCTGGGACTACAGGCAAGCATCACCATGCCTGGGTAATTTTTGTATTTTTAGTAGAGACGGCGTTGCACCATGTTGGCCAGGCTGGTCTTGAACTCCTGACCTCCAGTGATCCACCCACCTTAGCTTCCCAAAGTGCTGAGATTACAGGCATAAGCCACCATGCCTGTTCCTTTTGTTTTTTTTTTTTTGAGATGAGGTCTCCCTATATTGCCCAGGTTGGCCCTCAAGCAATCCTCCCACTTCAGCCTCCTGAGTTGCTGAGATTACAGATACGTGTCACCTTGCCCAGCTCTAGAAGCATGATTTTGTCACCACCCCAGACCACTCTCATTCCCTTTCATAGGAAGTCACTGAGCACCAGAGAAGCTTGAGCCAAGAACTAGGGAAAAGAATATTCGAACTCACTTCTTTTGGGTGCCAAACGTCTCTGGGACCCTTCTATGAAAATTGGAGGCAACCAGGTATAGTGGCTTAAGCCTGTAATCCCAGCACTTTGAGAGGCCTGGGCGGGTGGATCACCTGAGGTCAGGAGTTCGAGACCAGCCTGGCCAACTTGGTGAAACCCCATCTCTATTAAAAATACAAAAAAATTAGCTGGATGTGGCAGCGGGTGCCTGTAATCCCAGCTACATGGGACACTGAGGCTGGAGAATTGCTTGAATCCAGGAGGCAGAGGTTGCAGTGAGCCAAGATCATGCCATTGCACTCCAGCCTGGGCAACAAGACCAAATATCTGTCAAGAAAGAAAGAAAGAAAGAAAGAAAAAGAAAGAAAGAAAGAAAGAAAGAA
>NW_016107517.1:3879473-3881696 GCF_001604975.1 Cebus imitator
TGATCTCCGCTCACTGCAACCTCTGCCTTCCTTCGGGTTCAAGAGATTCTCTTGCCCCAGCCTCCCAAGTAGCTTGGATTACAGGTGTGTACCACCACGCCCAGCTAATTTTTGTATTTTTTTTCTTTTGAGACAGAATTTCACTTTTGTTGCCCAGGCTAGAGTGCAATGGCTCAATCTCCACTCACTGCAGCCTCTGCCTCCCTGGTTCAAGCGATTCTCCGGCCTCAGTCTCCCGAGTAGCTGGGATTACAGGCACGTGCCACCATGCCCAGCTAATTTTGTGTTTTTAGTAGAGACAGGGTTTCTCCATGTTGGTCAGGGTGGTCTCGAATTCCTGCTATCAGGAGATCCACCCTCCTCACCCTCCCTAAGTGCTGGGATTACAGGTGTAAGCCACCGTGCCAGCCTGGCATTTTATTATTACTCAAGTCAGTCTCCTACAGCAGAAGATTCAGGGATCAGCGTTTTTAAGGATGGTTTGGTGACTGGAGGGGGCCAGAGAGTCGGGAGTCCTGATTGTTAGGAGGGAGATGAAGTCTTAGGGAATGGAAGCTGTCCTTCTGCGCTGAGCCAGCTCCTGGGTGGGGTCCACAAAATCAGATGCGCCAGTTTATCAATCTGGGTGGTGCCAGCTGATCCATCCAGTGCAGGGTGTGAAAAATATCTCAAGCACTGATTTTACATTTTACAATAGTGATGTTATCCCCAGGAGCAATTTGGGGAGGGTTGGAATCTTGTAGCCTCCAGCTGCATGACCCCATTAGAAACCACAATTTCTAATCTTTTGGCTGATTTGTTAGTCCTACAAAGGCTCTACTCCCCAGGCAAGAAGGGAGTTTGCTTTAGGAAAGGGCTGTTACCATCTTTCTTTTAAATTATAAACTATTAACTAAGTTCTTCCCAAAATTAGTTCGGCCCTCACCCAGGAATGAACAAGGATAGCTTGGAGGTTAGAAGACAGATGGGGTAGGTTAGGTCAGTTCTCTTTCACAGTCTCAGTTATAATTTTGCTGTGGTGATTTCAGGATTCCCAGGGATTCATCTAGAAATGTATTATAGGCCAGGTGGGGTGGCTCACACCTGTAATCTCAGAACTTTGAGAAGCTGAGTCATGAGGATCACTTGAGGCCAGAAGTTCGAGACCAGCCTAGGCAACATGGAGACTCCAACTGTATATTTAAAAAAAAGAAAAAGGAAAAGAAATTGTATCATAATTGTCTGCCTGAGCAATGAATGGGAGAATCACTTAGACCCAGTTTCCTGTCTCCCGTTCATTGCTGGTTTCTCTTGGAGGAGCGCAGGACATAAGGGAAGCATGAATCAGGTCAAAGCTTGCCTGGACTGTTTGCCGGGGCTGTGGCTGGAATCCGAGGCTGAGAACATGTGAGGCAGAAGACAGAAACTGGCCAGCCTCTTCTCCAGCCAGGTCAGTGGTGGCAGTGGGATCAAGGAAAATGCCCCAGACTAGATGTCTCAGCTGAACCTTCTGAAGTGCATGGGCAGGGCGTGGTGGCTCAGGCCTGTGATCCCAGCACTTTGGGATGCTGAGGTTGGTGCATCCCTTGAGGTCAGGAGTTTCAGACCAGCCTGGCCGACATGGCAAAACCCCATTTCTACTAAAAATAGAAAAATTAGCTGGGTGTGGTGGTGCATGCCTGGAATCCCAGCTACTTGGGAGGCTGAGGCAGAAGAATCACTTGAACTGGGGAGGCAAAGACTGCAGCGAACCCAAGATCACACCACTGCCCTCCAGCCTGGGGATGAGGGGGACACTCTGTCTCAAAAATAAATAAATAAATAAATAAATAAATAAATAAATAAAGTAGGTTGGGCACCGTGGCTCACGCTGTAATCCCAGCACTTTGAGAGGTGGAGGTGGGTGGATCATGAGGTCAGGAGTTCACGACCAACCTGGTCAAGATGGTAAAAATACAAAAAAATTAGCCAGCAATGCTGGTGGGTGCCTGTAATCCTAGCCACTCAGGAGTCTGAGGGAAAGAATTACTTGAACCTGGGAGACGGAGGTTGCAGTGAGCGGAGATCGTCCCACTGCACTCCAGCCTGGGAGACAGAGCGAGATTCCATCTCAAAATAAAATAAAAAAAAACAATAAAATAAAGTAGATGGAGAGGCTGTATGTATATGGTGGCTCATCCTGTAATCCCAGCACTTGGGGAGGCTTAGATGGGAGGATTGCTGGAGCCCAGGAGTTTGAGACCA
>NW_016107517.1:3882566-3889615 GCF_001604975.1 Cebus imitator
TTTTGAGTTTGAGTTTCACTCTTGTTGTCCAGGCTGGAATGCAATGATGAGATCTTGGCTCACTGCAACCACCGCCTCCCGGGTTCAAGCAATTCTCCTGCCTCAGACTCCCAATTAGCTGGGATTACAGGCATGTACCACCTCCCCTGGCTAATTTTGTATTTGTATTTTTTACTAGACACAAGGTTTCACCATGTTGGTCAGGCTGGTCTGGAACTCCTGACCTGAAGTGATCCACCTGCCTTGGCTTCCCAAAGTGCTGGGATTACAGGCATGAGTCACCGTGCCCGGACTGCATTTTCTTATAGTAAAGAAAGTGAATCCATGGACTGGTTTTTGAAAGAAAGAAGAAAGGTGGAGAGCGAATCTTGATAGGAAAAAGAAGAAAAGCAGAAGGAAACAAAAACTTTCAGCTGTCTGCCTTGTATTTATTTGCTGGTGTCTTGCTTAGGTCAGTGAAATGTGGCTGGGAGGAATCTGTGTCACTTTTTTTTTTTTAACAAAGTCTCACTCTGACATGCAGGCTGGAGTACAATGGCATGATCTCAGCTCACTGCAACCTCTGCCTCCCAGGTTCCAGCGATTCTCCTGCCTCAGCCTCCTGAGTAGCTGGGATTACAGTCGTGCGCCACCATGCCCAGCTAATTTTTGTATTTTTAGTAGAAACGGGGTTTCACCATGTTGGCCAGGATGGTTTCGAACTCCTAACCTCAGGTGATCTGCAGGCATCAGCCTCCCAAAGTGCTGGGATTACAGGTGTGAGCCACAGTGCCTGGCCACCTGTGTCACTTTTTAGCAGAAACTTTCAGTCAGCAAGTGGCCAGCCATGTCTCTTTTCTTTTTGTCGCAGGACTCTTGATGTTACAGTGTAGATGAATCCGTCAGGCTGCTATGGATGTGTCCTGTGGGACAGAAATCAACCTTTGTCATCGCAAGCTATTGAGAATTGGGGTTGCGCCAGGTGCAGTGGCTCATGCCTGTAATCCCAACACTTTGGGAGGCCGAGGCTGGGGGATCACTTGAGACTGGGAGTTCAAGATCAGCCTGGCTAAAACAGTGAAACCTCGTCTCTACTAAAAATACAAAAATTCGCTGGGTGTGGTGGGGCTTGCCTGTAATCCCAGCTACTCAGGAGGCTGAGGCAGGAAAATTGCTTGAACCAGGAGGTGGAGTTTGCAGTGAGCCAATGGCGGACCACTGCATTCCAGCCTGAGGGAGACAGAAACAAACAAAAAAGAGAGAGAGAGAGAGAGAATGGAGGTTGTTTGTTACTGTATTATAATCTTGTTTATCCTGACTGATGCATTAGAGGAACAATTTTCTGAGACACAGTCCACTGACCGTGAATTTCCTCAAAACCCCAGAGAGCAGGCTTCTCAGGAGGCTCAGTGTGGAATCTCTTTCCAAGGTAGACCCTGGTTCAAGTTCCAGCTGCAATCACTCACCACTTGTGAGACCTTGGGCAGTTCACATCCCCTCTCCCTGGCTCAGCCTGCTCAATTGTAAAAATAGGTTAAATCCCAGTGGGGTGCAGTGGCTCACACCTGTAATCTCAGCACTTTGGGAGGCCTAGGCGGGTGGATTATGAGGTCAGGAGTTCAAGACCAGCCTGACCAAGTTGGTGAATTCCGGTCTCTACTAATAATACAAAAATTTACTGGGCGTGGCTCCTGTAATCCCAGCTACTGGGGAGGCAGAGACGGGAGAATCGCTTGAACCCAGGAGGCATAGGTTGCTGTGAGCCAAGATTGCACCACTGCACTCCAGCCAGGCTGACAGAGCGAGACTAAGTCTAAAAAAAAAAAAAAAAAAAAGGTTAAATCCTGAAAGATCAAAATCCCTCACATCTAAAATCTCAAAAATCATAGTCCCCTAAAAAAATTAAATCCAAAATGTTGAAATCCTGAAAGATGAGTTCTGGGGAAGGGATGAGTGTGTTTTCGGTTGTAAGCCACGTAGTTGCATCATGTTAGCTGAATCATGACAGGTGAATGATCACCTTGTTGTTGTCTTTATTTATACATTAGGTATGGTTTAGGGAGATCGAGATGGGTGCCTTCTTGACAACAGATGAGCTTGGGGACCTAATTTTAGGTGTCAATCAGGCAAGGTGGCTCACGCCTGAAATCCTGAAATCACAGAACTTTGGGAAGCCAAGGCAGGCAGACTGCTTGAGCCCAAAATTTGAAGACCAGCCTGGCCAACATGGTGAAACCCCATCTCTACAAAAATTAGCTGGGTGTGGTGGTGTGCCTACAGTCCCAGCTACTTGGGAGGCTGAGGCAGGAGGATCGCTTGAGCATGGGTGGTCGAGGCTGCAGTGAGCTGTGTTCAAGCCACTGCACTCCAGCCTGCATAACAAAGTGAGACTCTGTCTCAAAAAAACAAATTGTAGCTGTCACCTTAACTGAATGAAAGAACACGTGGAAACCTGGTAAAAGATTATTTTGGGGTGTGTCTGGTAGGACATTTCCCAAGGAGATTACTGTGTGAGTTTGAGTGGACTAGGGAGGGAAGTTATGCCCTCAAGTTGGCAGGCACTGTCCATTAGCCAGGGACCCAGACAGAACAAATCCAGAAAGCAGACCAGTCTCTCCTAGAGCTGGGGCAGATGTTCCCTCTGCTGCCTTGAACATCAGAAACATGACTCCACAAAGTGCATTATCACAATGTTAACTTTGTTTGCTTTTTGAGATGGAGTCTCACTCTGTCGCACAGGCTGGAGTATAGTGGCAGGATCTCGGCTCACTGCAACCTCTGCCTCCTGGGCTCAAGCAATTCTCCTGCCTCAGCCTCCCGAGTAGCTGGGATTACAGGCGTCTGCCACCATGCCCAGCTAATTTTTGTATATTTAGTAGAGACGGGGTTTCATCATGTTGGCCAGGCTGGTCTCCAACTCCTGAACTTAAGTGATCTGCCTGCCTCGGCCTCCCAAAGTGCTGAGATTACAGGAATGAGCCACCAGGCCCAGCCTCACCACATTGACTTTGTATGCAAGCATCGTGTGTGTACGTAAAAAACACTAAAACTTCCTCAGTAAATAAAGAGATGTCCTTTTTGTACATCTGCATTTGTGAGGATAACATTTCTCTAGATCTTGGCTACTTGGGTGACTGCATATGCAGTGGAGACCCATTGAGGTTTTTGTTTGTTTTGATACAGGGTCTCACTCTGTCACTCAGGGTGGAGTGCAGTGGTGTGAACATGGCTCACTGCAGCCTCGACCTCCTGGGCTCAAGTGATCCTCCTGCCCATGACTCTGAAGTAGCTGGGACTACAGGTGTGTACCAGATTTGATTTACAAAACATTTTCTGTGGCTCACACCTGTAATCACAGTACTTTGGAAGGCTGAGGCCGGGTGGATCATTTGAGGGAGGTCAGGGGTTTGAGACCAGCCTGGTCAACATGGTGAAACCTCAGCCGGGCACCATGGCTCACGCCTGTAATCCCAATACTTTAGGAGACCAAGGTGGGCAGATCACCTGAAGTCAGAAGTTGGAGATCAGCCTGGCCAACATGGTGAAACACTGTCTCTACTAAAAATATAAAATTAGCCCGGCGTGGTGGCCTGCGCCTGTAATCTCAGCTACTTGGGAGGCTGAGGCAGGAGAATCGCTTGAACCCAGGAGACAGAGGTTGCAGTGAGCCCACTGCACTCCAGACTGGGCAACAGAGTAAGACTCCATATCAAAAAAAAAAAAAAAAAGCCCGTGGTGGCCTGTGCCTGTAATTGCAGCTACTTGGGAGGCTGAGGCAGGAGAATCGCTTGAACCCAGGAGGTGGAGGCTGCAGTGAGTTGAGATCACGCCACTGCACTCCAGCCAGGGTGACACAGCAAGACTCTGTCTCAAAAGAAAAAAAATATTCCACCTAGATAAGCAACAACAACCAACAAAACGCCCCCAAACTGTAAGAACAACAGTTTCCAAGACATTTCCTCATTCATTCATTCATTCATCAATAATTTTTTTGAGGCTGAGTTTCACTCCTGTTGCCCAGGCTGGAGTGCAGTGGTGCAATCTTGGCTCACTGCAACCTCCGCCTCCTGGGTTCAAGCGATTCTCCTGCTTCAGCCTCCCGACTAGTTCGGATTAGTGGCACACACCACCACACCGGGCTAATTTTTGTATTTTTAGTAGAGACAGGGGTTCTCCATGTTGACCAGGCCAGTCTCCAACTCTCAGGTGATCTGCCCACCTGGCCTCCCAAAGTGTTGGGATTACACGTGTGAGCCACCGCGCCCGGCCACAGCAGGCACCTTCTTAAGAACAGTTTCTTTCTGGATCCTTCCTAAGGTTCTGATTTCTAATCCTTCCTAACCCAGCTCACTGTCACCCCTCACCTCCATCCCCCCATTCCGCCTTACTGTCTCCTTTCCTGATTCCCACTATTTCCGACAATCAGTCTTGGCCTCAGATCCCCACCCTTCAGGTTCCAGTGTTCCTTGTCCTCCCTCTCCCCTAAGCCTCTCTGATTAGGGGTAGGTGCTGTGAGTTGGAATTAAAGCCAGCTTTTATTGGGATCCCGGGGCTGGATTCTGCATCGTGCTCCGTTGTGTCATTGCACCTTCTCGTTTCTGCTCTTTCTGCCCGGCTTCCTCCTGTTCATGCTCTAACCCCGCCAGCGGATGCTGACCCTGCGGTGGGGCGCAGCTCCTTCCGCCTGCTGCTTCTCCGCCTCCATCTCTCCATCTTCTGCTCCTGGTCTTTCCTGGCATGGGGCTGAGTCCTGAGCTCTTGCCCTTTTCCAGGGCGTCATCCTGCTCCTCCTTGTCACCGCAGGGCAGTGGCCGTGGGCTCCCCGTCCGGCTGCTACGGGCCTGAGCCTTCCGGGTCAGTGCGGCTGGGCAGACTGCGCAGTTCCCACCCTGGGGCGGTGGCGGCAGGTGCGGTGCGTGCGGCGCCCCCTGTAGGCTGGTGTGGGCGCTGCCTGGAGGTTGGCGCGGCGCCCCCTGGATGCTGTGGGCATCGCCTGGAGGCTGGTGCAGTGCCGCCTGCAGGTTGCTGTGGCGCCGCCTGGAGGTTGCTGTGGCGCTGGATGGTGCCCAGCGCCCTCCTGGGGGCTTCCCGGCTGCATCGCTGCTGCTGCCTCCCGGGGCAGGGCCAGGATTCCACTGCGCTGCATCTTCTGGCGAGGCGCCTTTGCTCCTCCGGGAAGTCAGCGGCGCCGCTCCTGAGGTCGCTGTTGCCCGGGTCACCAGATTCCCCGCATGGCCGGACTGAGTCTCACCGCAGGCCGCCCACCCTGCTCCGGCCGCCGCCTCTCCCTTCCTGCGGGCGGGAGGAGGCCATGGAGCGACCTCCAGGCATGGAGTGGCCGCCAGTCCCTCAGCAGCCCGCAGGGCAGAGGAGAAACACGCCAGGAAGCAGAAGGTCCCCGCGGGCCCCAGGATCACCCCAGGCTGCGCCCCCTGCTTCCTGCCCGCCAGCAGCTGCCGTGACCCTTCCTGCCAAGTTGCTCCCCGAAAAGCTCTGATGTTCTCGGGCCTGCAGGGGGGACACTTTCTTCCTCAATGTGAGCCTGCAAGCTCGGAGCCAGGCATTTTCTGCATATTCTTAAACAGGATGCTTCAGTCAAAGGTAATAGAACCACTCTTTCTGATTATTGCCTGCTGAGAAAGAGAACATATGAACAGAAAATAAGAATATTTATGAATGGTTTCCAAAGTGTGGAGGGATCAAGTAGGAAGGAAAAACAAACGCTTCCACCCACCTTTGTTCACAAAAGTGTGCTTTACCAAATCTGTGTAAATTATAGATAACTTGTGAGAAAAATGTTTCTTAAATCTAGGAAACAAAACAAGTAAAGGGCGGGGCGCAGTGGCTCACGCCTGTAATCCCAGCACTATGGGAGTCCCAGGCGTGGGGACGGAGGGTTGGGTGTGGAGGGAGGGGCGGGGATCACCTGAAATCAGGAGCTTGTGACCAGCCTGGCCAACATGGTGAAGCCCCGTCTCTACTAAAAATACAAAAATTAGCCGGGGGTGGTGGCAAGCGCCTACAGTCCCAGCTACTTGGGGGGTTGAGGCAGGAGAATCGCTTGAACTCAGGAGGTGGAGGTTGCAGTGAGCCGAGATGGTATCACTGCACTCCAGCCTGGGCTACAGAGTAAGACTCCGTCTCAAATAATAATAATAATAATAAATCAACAATGTTTTAACTACAAGTTATAGTTATATAAAAACATTATCTTAATTTTATGGATTTTTTGTTTTGCTTGATCTTGCTTAGCAGTTTTTCAAACACTTAAGTTTCCTTATTGGAGCTCCAGAACTTGGTTTTTTAGTTCATTGATTTTTATTTTTATTTTTGAGATAGCCTCTCACTCTGTTGCCCAGGCTAGAGTGCAGTGGCACAATTTTGGCTCACTGCAACTTCTGCCTCCCAGGTTCAAACAATGTCATGCCTCAGCCTTCCTGGTAGCTAGGATTACAGACATGCACCACCATGTCTGGCTAATTTTTGTATTTTTAGTAGAGACGGGGTTTCACTGTGTCGGCCAGGCTTGCCTAGAACTCCTGACCACAAATGATCAGCCTGCCTTGGTCTCCCGAAGTGCTGGGATTACAGGCCTGATCCACTGCACCCAGGCCTTTGATTTTTAAAAAAAAAAATTATTTTCAATGTATTGAGGGGGTGTACGTGTGAGTTTCTGACATGCCTATATCTCATAGTGGTGAAGCCTGGGTAGTTCATTGTTGTGAGTTATCAGAAACCTGTGTTCAAGAGGATTTCTTAGAATTTTTTTCATGAAAAGCAAATGTAGAGGCAGGCATGGTGGCTCACAGCTATAATCCCAGCGCTTTGGGAGGCTGAGGTGGGCAGTAGATCATGAGGTCAGGAGTTTGAGAGCAGTCTCGCCAACATGGTGAAACCCTGTCTCTCCTGCCACCAATTAGCTGAGTGTGGTGGCAGGTGCTTGTAGTCCCAGCTACTTGGGAGGCTGAGTCAGGAGAATCGCTTGAACCCAGGAGACATGGGTTGCAGTGAGCCGAGATGGCAGCACTGAACTCTAGCATAGGTGATAGAGTGAGATTCCATCTCAAAAA
>NW_016107517.1:3889690-3912334 GCF_001604975.1 Cebus imitator
AGAGAGAAAGAAAGAGAAAGAAAGAAAAGAAAAGAAAATTTGAAATTGGACTATTGCTAATTACAAATATTTTTAGAGAAGAATTCAAAACAGTAAATGTGGATGATGGAATCAATAGTTATGAGGAAAATCTGATGAAAGTTCCCAATTCACAAGGAAATTTAATTAGTCATCTTAAGTGCAGCATTTTAAAACAGTAACCAGGATCATGACTGACAGCATCACATCAGGACCATCAGATTTTTTAAATTTCATATAATCTTCAGAATACATTAATAACTTTTATTTTGTTTTTTGAGATGGAGTCTTGCTCTGTTGCCCAGGCTAGAGTGCAGTGGTGCCATCTCAGCTCACTGCAACTTCCATCTCCCAGGTTGGAGAAATTCTCCTGTCTCAGTCTCCTGAGTAGCTGGGACTTCAGGCATATGCCACCATGCCCAGCTAATTTTTGTACTTTATGTGTGTGTGATGGAGTTTCACTCTTGTTGACCAGGCTGGAGTGCAGTGGGCGTGATCTCAGACCACTGCAACCTCTGCCTCCTGGGATCAAGTGATTGTCCTGTTTTGGCCTCTGGAGTAGCTGGGATTACAGTCACCTGATATCACGCCTGGCTAATTTTTATATTGTTTAGTAGATACGGGGTTTCACCATGTTGGTCAGGCTGGTCTCGATCTCCTGATCTCAGTTGATCCAGCTGTCTCTGTCTCCCAACGTGCTGGGAATACAGGCATTAGTGACCGTGCCCAGCCATTAATAACATGTTTAATCAAATATAACTTTAGCAAATATTTAGCATAACAATAAAAAACACAAATCATAACATATTCAATTTGTATAAATGTATATAGTTTTGGGAACGCATATATCAACAACATACCCATAAATATAACCGAGGTGAGATCTAATGTCACCTCGTTTGACAATGCCCTCCCACGAAGTATCACCACATTTGACAATGCCTACCCATACAATCTACCAAATAAATTGAGTCATTTAATATATTTATGACAGACACATTCTTTAGACTCCCTGAGGGATCCAGCTGAAAAATACAAGGTTAATTTTAAGCCAGAAAGACTCAATTTAGGATTTTGGCACTGGAGAAACCTGTCAAAGATGTCAAGTTTGGGAACGATTGATTGATTGATCAAAACAGTGTTATGGGTATACACACATAATGACTTTGGTCATATCTCCATTTGCCACATGATTACACATTAGAATGGCATCTTTACTGACCAGAAAGCAGTATTATAGAAGGTGTAGGAGGCACTCTTGGACTTGAGACAAGAACATGGTTGTGTAGAAATATTTTTGTGTTAAAATTATTCTTCGTGGGCTAGAGAACATATAGCACGGTCTTTAGAATGAGATAGGCTTTGGCTGGATGCAAGGTCTCAACACTTACTAGCTAAGTCACATTGGACAAAGTGCTTCATCATTCTGAGACTCAGTATTGTTTTTTGAATGGAGTTTTGCTCTTGTCGCCCAGGCTAGAGTGCAATGGCACGATCTCGAGTCACTGCAACCTCCTTCTCCCAAGTTCAAGCTATTCTCCTGCCTCAACTTCCCGAGTAGCTGGGATTACAGGTGCCTGCAACCACACCTGGCTAATTTTTCTATTTTTAGTAGAGATGGGACTTCACTATGTTGGCCAGGCTGGTCTTGAACTCCTGACTGGCCAGGCTGGTCTTGAACTCCTGGCCTCAGGTGATCCATCCACCTCGGATACCTAATGTGCTGGGATTATAGGCATGAGCCACTCCACTTGGCTGAGACTCAGTTTTTTTGTTTTGCTTTGTTTTTAGATGGAGTCTTGCTCTGTTGCCCAGGCTGGAGTGCAGTGGCGTGATCATGGCTCACTGCAACCTCCACCCCCTGAGTTTAAGCAATTCTCCTGCCTCAGCCTCCCTAGTAGCTGGAATTATAGGCGTGCGCTATCACACCCAGCTAATTTTTGCATTTTTAGTAGAGACAGGGTTTTGCCATGTTGGCCAGGCTGGTCTCGAACTCCTGCCTCAAGTGATCTGCCCTCCTTGGCCTCCCATGGTGTTGGGATTACAGGTGTAATCCATTGTACCCAGCCCATAGTAAGCATTTAAAAATATTTTTTCAACAAGTATTTGACATTCTTGGAGGTCAGAAATGGGGTGGGGAAGATTTTTAAATAACAAATTCTCTTTTTTTGAGACAGAGTTTTGTTCTTCTTGCCCAGGCTGGAGTGCAATGGCGAGATCTCGGCTAACTACAACCTCCACCTCCCAGATTTAAGCGATTCTCCTGCCTCAGCCTCTTGAGTAGCTGTGATTACAGGGATGTGCCACCATGCCCAGCTAATTTTGTATTTTTAGTAGAGACTGGGTTTCTCCTTGTTGGTCAGGCTGGTCTCTAACTCCCAACCTCAGATGATCTGCCCACCTCAGCCTCCCAAAGTGCTGAGATTACAGGCATGAGCCACCATGCCCCGACTAAATAACATGTTTTAAAAAGTCACATTGTCCTACAATATCCATTTCTCTTGCATATTTAAGAAATTGAGGTTTTTGTTTGTTTCCTAAAACGTGCTGACATATGGGAAATAGGATGCAAAATGTGTACGGATGTTTTAGACACAGTTTGAGGTTTCCAAGAGATTTTGTGCTGGGGAGGCTGCTTGCTACAAGCTCCCAAAGCTCTGGAAGGACGTAGTATTCATCCTCCCTCAGCAGAGGCCGTGAAGCAGGAAGCCCGGAGGAGCACCCAAGCCTTAGGCTTTTAGCATACAGTGTTCAGGTCTTTATAGTTTGGGCCCACGGCACAGAGAGGTCACAGGTCCCTGGGTTCCTGTGACCTTTGCCTTCCTTGCCAACAGAAAATGTGACCCTCCAAAGCAAGAAACTTGAGGGCATAGGTCACCCCAGCCCTGACATCTGCCCAGAGCATGAGAAGGAAGAAACAATGGTCCTCCAGTGACCTCACAGGGCTGGCATAGGTGGTCACTGCCCTGTGTGGATCACACAGCTGCGTTGAACAAACTGAGCCCCATCTGCAGGGATGGGAGGAGGAAAACACAAAAGTTTTTACGTGAGCACTGAGAAGGCAGCTGCAGCAGAAACCTCCAAGAAGTAACTACCCAGTCTGGGACCTATGTTGGAGACAGCGTAGCTGGCGATCATGTGTACTTACACTCTAGGGTCACCAGGTGGCACTATGGCCTCTTCTGTGGCTCTGGGAAGAAAGATTTGGCAGTTCATCACAGCTAATGTTTGACAAGCCCCTACTGTGTGCCAAATCATTCACCTGTGGCAACAACCTAAGGAGCTAGGGATCTTATCGTTTAGAGACGGAAACAGAGACACAAAGACATGAATTACCTTGCCCAGATCACTCAGCTAGTAAGTGGTGGAGGCAGAATAGGACCTAAACAGTGTGGCTGTGGAGCCCAAATGCATTGATTCCACAAGTGTTTATTGAGCACCTGCTGTGTACAAGGCCTTGTGTGATTAAATAAGATTATAATTAATCATATAAAATTGACGAATCACTGACACTTTTTAGAGTTAACATTTTCTTTTTTTGTAGGTTTCAGGCACAGAACTGTATATCCAATAATAGTGAAATGGATCCCACTAGTTACGACAGAAAGGATGATACATTTAAACGAATTGGGTGTTTTATGGGTATTATCTCATGAAATTTTGACAGAAACTGAATGATGAATGAAATTTATTGTTCTGATTTCACACAGAAGGAAACTGAGGTGAAGAGGGGTAAAGTAATTTTGCATGGCATGAAGTAGAAATTCAAAGTACAGGAATTTGAACTTGGCTCTGACCTTTTCTGAGGCCCCCATGCTCTTGACCACTATAGACTCAAACATCATTTTGTTTTTCCACTCATTCAACAACGTTTTGTTTTTAAATTTAATTATCTAATAGGTTTGCACTCATCACGAGCTTCTGTTCCCATTCTGCAGGTGGTGAAGCCCTCTATTGCCCTGACCCCACAGTTCCTGTCCCATGACCAGGGCCAGCTCACCAGGGAGCTGCAGCAGCACATAAAGTCAGTGCCATCCCCCATGCGAGTACCTGAGGAAGGTGAGTGAGAGCAGACACGGCCTGGTGTCCATGAAGAGTTCCTGGGTTTTGGCTGCCACACGTCTCACTGGGGGCCAAACTGGAGGAAACTAGGCAGTCATAGTACTGGCTTTTTCCTCCTTTTTCCTTCCATACAAGTGGCTTATGGATGGGGTAGATTAATTGACCTATTTGCATAAAAACCGCTATCTTGTATCAGAAACTCATAAAGAATCATTGCTGGCATGTTAACCTAAAGAAAAACAACCAGACAAGTGCCCAGTGGTACTTGAAAAGGCCATTTGTTATCCTGAAAAATTTAGGCTGGGAATTGTGGCTCACACCTGTAATCCCAGCACTTTGGGAGGCTGAGTCAAGTTGAGTGGATCACCTGAGGTGAGGAGTTTGAGACCAGCCTGACCAACATGGAGAAACCTCGTCTCTACTAAAACCATAAAATTAACCAGGCATAGTGGCACGTGGCTGTAGTCCCAGCTACTCGGGAGGCTGAGGCAGAAGAATCACATGGACCTGGGAGGAGGAGGTTGAAGTGAGCCAAGATTGGGCCACAGCACTCCAGCCTGGGTGACAGAGGGAGACTCTGTCTTAAAGTAAAAAAAATTATTTTGCAAAATCTGAAATGGAAATCAAAATTAGCATCTTCTAAACTATTTTTAACATGATTCATAATTAGAAATACATTTAATATTACATATATAGTTGTATGTTTTTGAATAAAATAATAAAATCACATTTATTTTACATGTAATACTTTAATTCCCCATCATTTATTTTGAATGTTATGTGTGATCTACAAAAAGTCCAGCAGTAATAATTAAATTATTCATTAAATTAAACATTATCTTGTCACTTAAAATGATCTCAAAAATGATCTTTTGTTTTTGAGATTATGTGTGTGTGTGTGTGTGTGTGTGTATATTTTTTGTTTGTTTGATTGTTTTGAAAGAGTGTCTTGCTCTGTCGCCCAGGGACTACAGGTACATGCCACCATGCCCAGCTAATTTTTGTATTTTTAGTAGAGATAGGGGTTTCACCATATTGACCAGGCTGGTCTTGAACTCCTGACTTCATGATCCACCGACCTTGGCCTCCCAAAGTGCTGGGATTACAGGCATGAGCCACCGTGACAGGTCTGAGATTAAAAAAATAAATTAACAATATACTATTAATAGAAAAACACTGGCTATGAAAGAATATACATAGTTTTATCCTATCTGTTTAAAAATAAAGATTGAAAGAATACATATGCAAATAAGTTTACATTTTTTAGTAATACTTTGCTGCATTGTCTGAAACTTCACAATCCATATGCATTCTGAAGCTACATGGCTAACACTGAGTACTCACTGTGTGTGCCAGGCCCTGGACTCAATGCTCTAGATGCATTTTCATTTCATTTAATTCTCTCTGCAACCTGAAATAGCGTAACCAACCCATTTTACAGAGTTGAAACCGAGACTCAGAGACTGAAAGTTAAATGCCTGAAGTTGCAGTCAATAAGAGGCAGAGCTGGAACTGAAACCTACAGCCTGACAACCAGTTCATATTCTGACAGTAGGCTAGTCTGCTTCACAGAGCATGGAGTGGATGGTACGTGCCTGCTAGGATGGACCAGGTATCACTGTAGGTAATAAACAGCCCCAAACAATGGAAATTTACAACACTGAAGGCTCTTTTCCCGCTCATGCTGCATGTCCTCCATGGCTCTCCTGGGTCCTGTGCTCCACATCCCCTCATCTGCCACTAGAATAAAGGAGCAACCTTTATATGGGACTGTCAGTTTCTCTAAGAGATGAAAGAAAGGGTGGCCCGTCTCAGTGGCCCCCAACTGTTTTGCCTCGAGGTGACACATTTCACTTCCACTCACATCTCCTGAGTCAAAGCAAATCTCATAACTACCTCCACCTTCAAGGGGCCCAGAGGAGAACCTGAAATACTCAGTGGACTCTATTAAGGCCACCATACAGTGTCAGCCTGTGTGGGAGACTGTGGAGGGGCGGAGGAGGAGAGTGGGGAATTGATGGGAAATGACAACAGGACTGAGTCACCATGGATTTGCTTTATCCTCAGCCAGGTGGAGTTTGTCCCAGAGCTGCACAAAATCATCAGCGGCATGATCAAATTGGGAAAACTTCAGAAAAAACAGTTTGTTGAGATGTGATTAGTGGCGAACTCAGAATCAACTTCAGAAAAAGCAATTTGTTGAGATATGATCAGCAGTGAATTCAGAGTGATATTGAGTCACTAAGTCTCTGACTTCCTCAGTTACCCCCTATGATAGTGGTGAAGACGGGAGCATTAAGAGTTGATCTGGAGGCATATCAGGAGTGTGAAAATTTCAACATTTTAGTTCCTTTAAGTTAAATCCAGGCACTATCTCTCCTGCAAGTCCCCTGTTCCTTTCAGATTGCACAGGTGAGAATGCTCAGATTAGGGCTGGAGGTCATAAAATATTAGCTCCCACACCAACAGTGTCCCTGTGTCATGCATGCAATCTGTGCATTTTCCTATGCTAAATACTGTCCCAAAACATCATGGGGCCTGATTCTTCCTCCCTGTTCCAATGGCCCTGGGTGACTCAAGTGCCCATCCAATGACCAGGACACAGAGGTCTTAGAGGGATGCTCCGTGAGGCCCCAGGTACCAGGCACTGCCCTTCCAAAGTGTGAGGCAAGGGACAGGGCATTGTCTGGGGGGACAGTGGTGAGCCAGGGTTGGTGACTCTACTTGGTGGCCAGATAATCCTACACCTGCCACCTCTGATGGATCCACTGCCTCTGTGGCTGTTTGTACTGCTGCTGATGCTCCAGTGGCTGCCCCAGCTTCCTGCCTAGACCCAATCCCTCTGAAGATGGAACTGCCTCCTGGGACCCAGGAGTCCTACAGGATTCACTCAGCTGTCCCCAGGAGTCCCCAGAACCTCATTCTTATCAAGGACCTAAGAGCCCTACCCGCTGGCCCTCCGTCATCAGCCATAAATGATGATTTACTGCTGTTATCATCATCACTGCCTTTAATGGCCAAGGACCTTCCAAGGTGCCAGCTCTGGAAGGAAAGATGTCCTTGGGAGGTGATGACACTCAATACACAGGTGCTCAACAGATTGCTTCCTCCTATCCTCAGGTAGTCTTTGCACACAGCCATTGACACTCCCGTTGTATGGAAGAAAACCAGCCCAGGGTCACACAGCTGGTCAGCAGCACAGCTGGTCTCAAATCTGAGGTGCCTGGCCCTGCCTCCATGAGGGACCTGCCTGCAAGGGAGGTTAACCCTGGCTTTGGGGAGACTTTCCTGGGCTGCATGATCACCTGTTTGAGGGGGTGATTCTCCTTCCTTGCCCTGTCTCTGCTTGGGCTATAACCAAGGTGACACCAGCCACGCTTCATGGACATCATGGTACTCGCTGCCATTCACTTTTGGGCTAATCTGACTTCAGCCCCCACTCACTTGGTTTCTCCTTTTACAACCAAGACCACCCAAATCTGGGGCTTTTTATGCAGGTGACAGCAGACGAATAGAATTGAATACCATAGTTGTGTTATCCTTGTTTTGTTTTTTTTTCCTTGTGTCTTAGGGTTGTTTTTGTATTTATGGTAATGGCATTGGCTTTCCATTTGTAGCATCAATAGAATATTTGCAGTTTACAATAACATTTTGTCATAGTAAATGGTGAAGAGATTTAAAGCAGTGGTTTTCAGTCGCCATAGGCCTCAGTGAGCCTGAGTGCACTCTGTGATCAGGCAGAAGTAGGCCTTTGGGAAGCTTAGCTGAGGACAGGGCCAGGAAAGACGATGGTCAGTGGGGGTCTGACCCAGTCACCAGACCCTGGGTCCTGCCCACCTGCTTGGCACTCCCCACCCATCACTCATGATGCTGCCAAGCCCTGTGGGCATTGTGGCCAAATCCCCCAGGAGAAGCTGACAAACTCTGTCTCTTGAAATGCACAGATTCCTTGGACACCCCTGGGAGGTCAATCATGAGAGTCAACTTGGTTTTCTCCCCCTCATTAGGGTTCAGAATTAAAAGTCCACCTTCACAGGCAGTAAAATAATATAGATAAGTGACACCATCAGCCTGTTTCAGAGTTAAAATGTCTAGGTGGGTTAGGGATGATTTGAGACCACATAGCCTTGTGCCACAAAGTAGAGTTTCCAGGCCAGAGGGAGACATTTGATTGCCATGTTATGATCTTACCACTGAGTGTAAAGGCAGTCTTGTTTCAGTTTGGATTCTTTCTTATGTTTATATTTTATAAGGACACTTTGAATTTCCAAGCATCAATAATTTTTGGATAGCTTTTAATCATTTACTTCTAGCACAAGTCTATGATCAGAAACATGCTGTGTGATTGGATTTCTCTGAAATATATTGAGGTTTGCTTGATGAGCAAAATAAGTCAGGTTAATTTTTGTAAATGTACCATGCATGCTTAAAATGAATGTAGCTCCAATATTTATTCCTGAGATACAGGATGATGGAGGGATGGCTCCATGGCTGTGATGGAGAAGGTTTATTATTGGACCTACCGCATCTTCTGATGTTTTGTTGCTTTGAATATAAATGGTGGAGAGGGGGCTGTGGAGCTCCCACTCTGCTTCTGTGTGAGGTTGATCCTGCCACCCTGTCCTGCCAGCATTTGTTTTTTTCTGTTTTACAGCCAAGACTGACCATGAAGAAACCCTGGGATCTCAAGAAGGAAGGAGCCACTCAGAAGCAGGGACAGGGAGCTAGTGGGGAAGACCAGAAATCAGGTCTGTGAAGGTTCCAGAGAGGACCTGTCCTTGGGAGGCACGTGGGGGGCTGAGATGGGGGACGGGGCATTGGAGGACGCGGGTGCTCCGTGGAATGTCCACTGTGAGACACCATGTTCCAGGGCCAGGGATTGGTGGATAGGGAGTATAATGCCCCAGCGTTGCTTAGGCAGTGCACAGACAGGAGAAGGTTTGGTAGAAACCGGAACTCTGGTCTCCGTCTTCTTGCCCCGCGTGTCCTGTGGCTTCCCTGATAGACTTTCTCGCTGACTTGTAGCTGAACCTCCAACCTGTGCTTGAAGACTTAGTTTGAACCGGATCCTTTCCCAGACCCCTTTCTCCTCCCCTTCCTCCAGGTGCCCAACAGGCTCCTTCCCCTCCCTCTTCTTCCCTCCCTTCCCCCTCCCCAACTCAGATCCCACCCCCATCCCCATCAGCTTCTCTCCCCCAGCCCTAAGCCACCCCCACCTCTGTCCTGGCTGTCTCAGGGCACCCTGAGAGGACCAGGACATGCAGGTGCCATGGCTGCTCTTTTGGCTCCTCCTGCTGGGGTTTCCCAGCCATCAATCCACCCATGTGAGTAGATGCTGGACTCACAGGGTTTCTTCCTTGTTATTGGGCTGTGTCATGCAGCACATTACACTGCGCACGCCTGTAATTTCAGTGCTTTGGGGGGTTAAGGTGGGCAGATCACCTGAGTCCAGGAGTTTAAGACTAGCCTGGGCATCATAGCCAAACCCCATCTCTACAAAAGATTTCAAAAAAGATTAGCCAGGCCCGGTGGTGCATGGCTGTAGTCCCAGCTACTGGAGAGGCTGAGGCGGGAGGATCGCTTGGGCCCAGGACTTGGAGGTTGCATTGAACCGAGATTGCCACACTGCACTCCTATCTCAAATGAAACTAACCAAAATAAAGTGAAATGTCATTTGAGTTTTGTGTCATCTGGTTTGATGACTTTTTAGGAACTGCTGAGTCAACCATGTCTTCTGCTCTTGGGGATTGTCTCTAGGGAGTCTGTGCCCGGTCAGTGTGATGGGAGCTGAGAAGCCCATCAGATGGAGAGGAAAGGGCTGCACCTGCTGGGAGGTTTGCAATGTGGGAGTTACTAGGGGTGACATGACCGGGATGTGAATGAGGGCTGTATTGTCCTTTGTTTTGTAAAATGTGTATGGTGCAGATCATTGATTTACTCAAAGCAGAAGGGGTCTTAAAGTCCTTATGTTGTCCAAATATAAAGAAATCACAGGCCGGGCATGGTGGCTCATGCCTGTAATTGGGAGGCTAAGGCTGGCAGATCAGTTGAGGTCAGGAGTTCCAGTCCAGCCTGGCAAACATGGTGAAACCCTGTCTCTACCAAAAATATAAAAATTAGCCAGGCATGGTGGCAGGTGCCTGTAATCCCAGCTACTCAGGAGGCTGAGACAGGAGAATGGCTTGAACCCAGGTGGCGGAGGTTGCAGTGAGCCGAGATTGTGCCACTGCATGTCAGCCTGGGCAACTGAGTGGGATACTGTCTCCCTCTTGTCTTCTTTTAATATTGCCCAGAGAAGCCAAAAAATTGAATGTCCCTGCTTTACGTCAAGAAAAAAAAGACACTCTACATTTGAACTGCCTAAAAACACTACCAGCCATGCAAAAAACATGAGCCTGGTAACTTCCAATCTTTTTGGAAGCAGTGGAATCCCCTGGTGATATCTGAGGGATGTGGTTGCCTCTTGGAGGAGGTTGATGGTTTCTAAAGATTATTCTTTCTTACTGAAATATTGTAAATGTCATCGACCTTTTCATTATTTCAACTATTATTTTTCCAGGTTATCAGTTTTGCACCTGATTATTTGTATCCTGGGCCTGACTTTCTTGGCATTCTGTGGATGCTTATCACTGTTGTGTTTCTGGGAGTTTCTACGCTTGGACTTTTCCTCCGAAAAATTAGCTTTTGTATGAGTATACCAACTTCCTGTAGAGGTATGCTTGTAATCACAAATAATAAGAAATTATGTAAAACAATTCATGGTTCTGGGCTTTATTATGAATATGGGGTTTTACCAAAAACATCAGGGAAATGATTTATTAGCATGAGAATTATAAAAATGTCTTCCATTTACATTATGAAAATTAAGTAGGTTGGTGTTTGTTTAATAGAATGTCAACAGAACTTTGGGTCAAAAATAAGTTGGCTTTTTTTTAACCTTTTTGATCTTTATCAGAAATGGAGTACGAAGTTTTGGCACTTAAATAGGAAATTCTCCCTAAACTTTCCTGCTTTAGAATTCTATCATATATCTGGAAGGAAAGCTTTCACTGTCCTCTCCAAAGGTTCACTGCAGAAAGGAACTGACAACAGACAGATTAACAAGTGAAGAAAAACCTAGAACAAACATAAACATGGGAGCCAGCCAAAAAATGAGACTGCAAAAAGGGCCAAATGGTTGATGCTTAAAGAGCACACACTTTTCAGGGGAGAGGGTGATAGATTGCTTGTTTGTTTGTTTTCCTTGCTTGTGGGCATAGTCAGCCAGGTCAGGATGTGGATGTGTTTTTCTCCCCACAGCTCTGTGCTCAAGCCTTGGAGAGGGAGATGGCAGAGAGGAAGGCCACCTACAAGCAGCACAGGTAGGTCATTGGGATGGATTTTTTTCTTTTTGAGCTGGAGTTTCACTCTGTCACTCAGACTGGAGTGCAGTGGCACAATCTCAGCTCACTGCAACCTCCACCTCCCAGATTCAAGCAGTTCTCTTCCTCAGGCTCCTGAGTAGCTGGGATTACAAGCATGTGCCACTATGCCCGACTAATTTTGTATTTTTAGTAGAGACAAAGTTTCTCCATGTTGGTCAGGCTGGTCTCAAACTCCCAACCTCAGGTGATCCACCCACCTCAGCCTCCCGAAGCACTGAGATTGCAGACGTGAGCCACCACACCCTGTTGTGGTGGTGATTTTTAAGGATGTTTTTGTTTTAAGATGAAGCTTTGAGTGTCTAGTAAAGAACATGGTGTTTTAATTCTTCTTCAAGTCAATTTTTTGTATTCTAGATGGGAAATGAGAAAAAAGCAGAGAGTGCCAGAGAGGCACGTGAATGAGGAGCCAGCCCAGAAATGACGGGTCCTAGAGAGCCCTTTCCGGAGAGGGAGGAGTTCGCTGTGAAGGCAGCCGCTTAATTTCTGCTGCACAATCCACACATCTTGCTTCTTCTTTTGGGGTGAGGGCTCAGGTGGGACAATTGTTCTGTTTCCTGGAAACAGTTCCAAGCACTTACAAAGAGAACAGTTGTCCCACTGGGTGGCAGGACCCCATTTTCTCCAGTGCCCTAGCTGAATGGCTCTTGGCTGGTCCCCTGTGAATGCTGGAGCTCAGGCCCCTCCACTGACTGTGGACATTGCCCCACCCTGACGTCTTGGTTACTTTCAGCTGCGAGGATGAGCCTAGAAGGCAAATGGGCCAGCTCCCCTTCCCACCTTCAGTCACTGTGAAAGCTTTATTTTTCTTTCATTTGAGAAAAGGAACAACCATGGCATTTTAGAATGCAAGCTGTAAGTGCTGATGAGAGCAGAGGTTTTCTGGCAATGTCTTCATGAATCAATATTGTACCACAGACCTGCTTTAAGAAGGATTTATTTGAATCTGTGGAACTTCCTTCATTCTTTCTGCCTCTTTAAATTGTTTATTGTGAATTATATAACTCCTTTAGTAAGTTAAATTTCTATGTAATCTTACTCCTCTAACATTTGAAGTGTGACCCTAAAACTTTTCAGATAATTTCTTTTTTTTATTTCTTTTTTTTGAGACAACCTCGCTCTGTCACCCAGGCTGAAGTGCAGTGGTGTGATCTTTGCGCACTGCAACCTCCACCTCCCGGGTTCAAGCAATTCTCCTGCCTCAGCCTCCCAAGTAGTTGGGATTACATGCACCTGCCACCATGCCTGGCAATGTTTTTTTTGTTTGTTTGTTGTCTGTTTGTTTAGTAGAGACAAGGTTTTACCATATTGGCCAGGCTTGTCTCAAACTCCTGACCTCAAGTGATCTGCCCCCCTCGGCCTTCAGTAGTGCTGGGACTACAAGCATGGGCCTCTGCACTTGGCCTCCAGTTCATTTTTGTAGCTCTTATCTTTTCTCATGACTATTAGTCTCTTTATGTTCATTTCCGTTTGTAAATATTGATAATACCTGATCAGATATGGAGGTCAGATTCTCTATGAATCCACAGAATTTTCAATGCCCCTATAGCTTGAAGAAAAGACGCAGAGCTGCTCCTGTCCTGGGCCTATAGATGTTCTTCCCATCCATGGCTGTTTCTATTTTAATTTTGAGTCTGTGCTCACATGGTGAGTGATTTCCTTTGATATTTACTGGGAACCCCTGATTTAAAGCTCATTTTCAGCTGGTTAGAGCCTGACCTGTCCACAGCCTATTGAGAGTTAAGAAAACCCCTGGACCAGGGAGGGCTCTGCCGTGTCTTCCTCAGGGATGAGGCCCAGAGGGCTCCAGGGTCCTCTGAGGCATCTGGTCAATAAACCCTGTGCCTCTCGTAAGGGACCTGAGTGTGGCAAAGAGAGTGAGATGGCAGCGGACGGTGTGGAAGGCTTCTTATTTTGCATGGAACATGGAAGCCAGATTGAGCCCCATCCCCTTCCTGGCCTTTAGCAGGTTCAGGATCTCATTCGGTTCCCGTGAGGAGCAGCAGCTGTATCCCAACTAAAAACACAGAGAAGACAAAGGTAAATGCTGGGGTCATTTTCACTCTGCCTGTCTCAGGACACTGCAGTCTTTTCCTCCATCGCCCTCTCCTGGCCTGGCCTCTGCTCTGTGGGTTCTGTGATACCTTTTCTGTCTGGACTTTTTCAGAAGCAAAATCTTCCCCAGAAACTTTCTGGCTTCTGCATTCCCAGCTGCTCATCTTGGGTGGCACCTTCCGCAGTCATAAATGCTTAGGGGCTGAGGGCTGAAGGGCTTTTCCTGTTCTGTTTCCGGAAATAACACAAGGAATGCCGCTGACCTCCACTGCTGTAGGTCTCATGGCCCAGTGAACTCTGACTGATCTCTTTTACTCAAGATGTCGTGAGGTCTCATTTCTGAAATCTGTGAGGTTTGCTTTTATTTTGCTGTGATTTTGTTTGTTTTCTTCCATAAGGTCATTGATTAACATTTGAAATACCTGCTTTATTCCCAGAAGTGACAAAAGTGAAAACTCATTACTCCAGCATTAATATGTGCTTTGTGCAATTTTGAATACTCTTCAGCAAAGTCAATTCCATAGTTCGTCACAGTCCCATCCCTGTTGGTAACTGTGTTGTGCAAAAACACCTTCAGCCTATTCAGTGATGCCCCGATCTAATATTCTAAGTGTCAGAGGTTTCATATTTGTAGTAGAAAATATGCCTTGCCTGCGAGTTAGTGAAGAGTGAATGTAGCCTATTACCCACAGCCACAATTCCCAATGAAGGCCTTAAATGATGCTCAGCCTAGCTGGTTCTTGTGTAGCCTCTGTACCTTCAACAGCTGCCGAGTCCTGTGATTACACATGATGGGACTTGTACACTTGAAATCAAACACATTTATAGAGCTTGCTTTGTTTAGAATTCCCACCTCATTTTTCCATGGACAAAAGTATTCTTCATGTTATAGTGCACTTAAAATTTGTATTACCTGGGAGTAATAAAGAAATATTCTAGCCATGCCTAACTGACTTCTCCATGTAGGACTGTTCTGTCAGAAAACCCTCTCCCAGTTCCCCTGCATGTCTTCAGGAATCCACATCTCCCCAGAGCTCTTTGTGCTCATGGGTGGCACCCCCAAAGAGAAGAAGACCCTTTAACAAGAGGGGAAGCAGAGGGGAAATGAGAGGGTCCCGCAGGTAGAGCTGGAATCAACTCCCACTCTGCCTCCTGCAAGCTGTGTGACCCTGGGCACATGCTCTCCTTCCTCCAGGAGCCTCTGTTTTCTTAGATTTGGAGCAGGGTGGTCACATTGACTTGCAGAGTTCTGAGAATCAGAGACAGAACATAAAAGTCCTGGAGAACATTCTCCAAAAAGAAGCTGCAACATATGTGTGGACAATGGGCTTTTCATGCCTCTCTTACTCTCTGTTGATGTGATAGAAGAAACTTTCTCTGGTGATGGCGGTGAGGGAGGAATGAGGATGGTCATAGACACTCCTGTGTCTGAAACATGCTTCTTCCTTACTGCGTGATGACTCTGTCTTCCCTGGGGCAGGCCCCCAGCCTGCCTATATTTGCAGACAGACACAGTGGGATGTGGAGAAAACAGTTTGTCCCAATGACTTTTCTTCACTCCACAGCTGTCGGCAGTACTTAGTGGAAGGGCGACTTCATGACACTGATGCTGCTGTTTTGAAAGCCAGAGGATGGAAAGGTGCAAAAAACTATCAGCGGCAACGTAAGGTGCAGCCCGTGTTGGTGGTGGGGTTTTCATCCGTCAAATTAATATACTGCAAAACATTTTCTCCTTCTGCCTGCAGGTCAATATGGCTGCAGCACAGCATCATCATTGCTCAGGATTGCCCTACTCGCCCTACCTCATGGCTGACCCTTCAAGACCATTGATGGGTTGCCGGCCACCTCCTCCATCTAGGTGTCACCTGGGAGTTCAGCCACTTCCATCAGCTA
Organism: Cebus imitator; assembly: GCF_001604975.1. Lineage (NCBI taxonomy): Eukaryota > Metazoa > Chordata > Mammalia > Primates > Cebidae > Cebus > Cebus imitator. Next base: position 3,905,140 of record NW_016107517.1, read on the forward strand.
CAGGTGATCTGGGCCCTCTGACAACTCTTGGATTTGAGTGTCCACTAGGACCTCAGCCCCCTGCTCCAGCTGAGGATTTTCTCAGAACTCAGAGGCCTATATGTGAGTGTCTTCTGGTGCCTCTACCACCATCTCCAGCCAATGATTCTCTGAGTCCACACACACCTCCACCCGAGTGTCTTCTGCCACCTCTGCCACCGTCTTCAGCTGACGAGCTTCTGAGACCACAGACACCCACACAGGAGTGTCTTCTGCCACCTTTACACCTTCTCCAGAAGGTGGATTCTTGGAGATGATGATTCTTGGAGACCACACACACTTCCACCTGCGTGTCTTCTGGGATCTCTACCACCTTCTTTAGCTGATAATTTTGGAGACCACAGGCACCTCCACCTGCGTTTCTTCTGGTACCTCTATCACCTTCTCCACCTGATGAGTTTTCGAGATCACAGACACCTACACACGAGTGTACTGTTACTTCTACACCTTCTTCAGCTAATGATTTTCTGAGACCACAAGTAGCTCCACCACTTGGGTGTTTTCTGGGACCTCAACCTCCCGAGTGTTCTCTGGGACGTCAGCCACCTACTTCACTCAAGTGAAGTCATCACCCATCACCCACTATTTGACCTCAATCATCTTCTTCAAGTGAAGATTCTCTGAGACCACAGTCACGTCCTTCAGTCGCGTGCTTTCTGGCACCTCCACCATCTTCTCCAGCTGATGATCCTCTGAAACCGCAGATACCGCCAGCAATCAAGTGTTCTCTGAGACCTCATACATGTTCTCTGTTACAGTGTCATCTGGGACCTCCTTCACCTCTTCCAGCTGTTTGTTTTGTGGGACCTCCACCACCTCCTCCAGCTGCATCTCCTGTGGGACTTTATCCACCTCATCCTGCTGTCTGTGCTGAGGTACCTCAACCACCTCATCCTGCTATCTGTGGTGGGGGACACATCTACCTCATCCAGCTGTCTGTCCTTTGGGACCCCATTCACCTCATCCAGCTGTCTTTCCTGGGGGACCCCATCCACTTCATCCAGTTGTCTGTCCTGGGGGACCTTATCTACCTCATCCAGGTGTCTTGCCTGGGGGACCCCATCCACCTCATCCCCCTGTCTGTCCTGGGGGTCCTTATCTACCTCATTCAGGTGACTTTCCTGGGGGACTCCATCCACCTCATCCAGCTGTCTGTTCTGGGGGACCTCATTCTCTTCCTCCAGCTGTGTGTCCTCTGGGACCTCAACCTACTTCTCTACTTTGTGGCCTCTGGAACCTCAGCCACCTTCTCTACCTTGGTGGCCTCTGGTCCCTTAGCTGCCGCCTTACATGAGTCTCCCCTGGTACTTCAGTAACCTCTGCTCATGACCTCTCACCCTCAGCCACCTCCTCAGCCTAGGTCTCTCCTAGTACTTCAGCCAATCCTTTACCTGGCTGACATGCTGTATCAACTGACACCTTCACCTGAGTGTCCTCTGGGATTTCCGCCCCCTCCTCTACTCATGTGGCCTCTAGGACCTCAACCAACTCCTCCAGATGCACCACATGATATGTTGATTTGAACAGTATAAAGTGATTTATTAAGGGAAATCATCTCTTCTTTTTTTGAGTTAATAGAAAGAAATGTCACAGGTGGTACTGCAGGGCTTTGCAGTGTGAGGGTAGCACTGGCTGAGATCCTGCTCACTTTTCTCAAGTTTCTGAGAGCACACAGTTGGTTGCATTATTTCCTATCATAAGTTTGGCAGCAGGTATCTCTTGCAGATGAAGAAAGGTTTTTTATTTTCTGCGGGTACAGAATCTCACTCCATCACCCAGGCTGGAGTACAGTGGTGCAATCCTGGCTCAGTGCAACCTCCACCTCCAGGGTTCAGGTGATCCTCCCACCCCAGCCTCCAGAGGAGCAGCTGGGACTACAGTCATGCACCACCACGTTTGGCTTTTTTTTTTTTTTTTTTTTTAGATGGCGCCTTGCTCTGTCGCCAGACTAGAGTGTAGTGGCGTGATCTCGGCTCACTGCAACCTCTGCCTTTTGGTTTCAAACGATTCTGCTGCCTCAGCCTCCCAAGCAGCTGGGACTACAGGCTCTTTAACTTTTTGTAGAGACCATGTTTCACCATGTTGCCCAATTAAAAATGCCAGGTGCGATGGCTTATGCCTGTAATCCCAGCACTTTGGGAGGCTGAGGTGGGTGGATCACCCGAGTTCAGGAGTTTGAGACCAGCCTTGCCAACATGGTGAAACGTCGTCTCTACTAAAAATACAAAAATTAGCTGGCATTGAAGATGATCAAAGGGTGCTTTTAGTCTCAGCTAGTTGGGAGACTGAGGTGGGAAAATGTCATTAACCCAAGAGGCGGAGGTTGCAGTGCACTGAGATCTCCGTCATTGCACTCCAGCCTGGGCGACAGAGAAGACTCTGTCTAAAAAAAAGCCCGGGCGCGGTGGCTCACACCTGTAATCCCAGCACTTTGGGAGGCCGAGGTGGGTGGATCACGAGGTCAAGAGATCGAGACCATCCTGGCCAACATGGTGAAACCCCGTCTCTACTAAAAACAAAAAATTAGCTGGGTGTGGTGGCGTGCGCCTGTAGCCCCAGCTACTCAGGAGGCTGAGGCAGAAGAATTGCTTGAACCTGGGAGGCGGAGGTTGCAGTAAGCCAAGATCGTGCCACTGCACTCAAACCTGGCACCTGGCAACAGAACAACACTCCATTTCAAAAATAAATAATTAATTAATTTTAAAAAATAAAGAAAAGGAAAAAAAGCCAAAGCCAGTTAAAATTTGAAAACAAGAATGACAGTGACATCCCGACATCCACAACAGACTGAGACCCTGCCATGATTGAAGAACCCTGTGAACCCTCCCAGCAAACCTAGCAGGTGAGAGGGCTCTCATCTCACAGAAGAAACTGAGGCCCAGGGGCCACAGTGTCTTGTCCAAGGTTGCTGGGGTCTGCCGCGGAGCCCACGCCTCTTGATCCCAGCCCAGTGCATCTGTTGAGAGAGGCAGCTCCTGGCATAAACCTGCGGGGGCCTTCCTAGTGCAGTTCCGGGAGGCCCCCGGCTCACCACACCCTCCACATGTCCTGAGGGGGTCCCTGTCCAGATGGTGTCAGGGGCCAGTGAGCAGGGGACCCAAAAGCTGCATGGTGGGCACAGAGGTGAAGACACAGAGTCCCAGAGAGGGAAGGGGTTTTGCCCAGGGTCACCCAGCCTGTCAGTTTTCTGAGGCCGCAAGTAACAAGTTATAGACTCAGTAACTTCAAACAGCAGAAATTGATTCCTTTGAAGTTCTGGAGGCCAGAAGTTCAAAATCAAGGTGTAGCAGGGCCCTGCTTCCTCTAGAGGATCAAAGGGAGCCTAAATCTCCCCCAAGGAGACCCTCAGGGCAGGGCATGCACTAACTCTCAGTCACCTCTGTTCAGTAGTCTTAGCACTCATACAGTTTATTTTTATTTTTGTTTTTTTGAGACAAAAAGTCTGGCTCTGTCACCCAGCTGGAGTGCAATGGTGCAATCTTGGCTCACTGCAATCTCCACCTCCCGGGTTCAAGTGATTTTCTTGCTTCAGCCTCCCTAGTAGCTGGTGTGTGCCACCATGCTCAGGTAATTTTTTGTATTTTTAGTAGAGATGGAGTTTCAGTGTATTAGCTAGGATGGTCTCCATCTCCTGACCTTGTGATTCACTCACCTGAGCCTCCCAAAGTGCTGGGATTACAGGCATAAGCCACCACGCCTGGTCTATTTATTATTTATTTATTGAGACAGAGTCTTGCTCTGTCCCCCAAGCTGGAGTGCAGTAGTGGGATCTCCACTCACTGCAACCTCCACTTCCCGGGATCAAGGGAGTCTCCTGCCTCAGCCTTCTGAGTAGCCGGGACTACAGGCATGTGCCACCACACCAACTAATTTTTGTATTTTTGTTAGAGACAAGGTTTCACCATGTTGACCATGCTGCTCTCAAACTCCTGCCCTCAAGTGATCTGCCCGCCTTGGCCTCCCAAAATGCTGGGATTATAGGCATGAGCTGTAGTGCCCAGCCAGGACTTAGACAGTTTAGAGGTTGTATTTGGGCTGGAGTAGAAACAGAACAAAGGTAAAACTATCTCCTTAGAGGAGAAGGGAGGAAGGAGTCAAAGGGCCAGGCACAGACAGCAAGACCCCTGAACAGAGATTAGTCTACACTCGGCCATAAGGTGGGACGGTCAGTGTTGGGACAGGAGGTCACACACACAAGAACTTAGCTTAGAGGTTTTGTCTGGACTCAGAGCAAAGTTATGACAGCAACTGGCTCCTTGGAGGGTGGTGGGAAGGCTGGCTCTGACAGACTGAGTGGTCTCGGCAAGACATCTCTCATCCATGTTTCCTTTGCTTTGCTCTCATCCTCTGGACCTGAAAGATCTGATCCAGACAATTCCTTGAACCAGAACCTGTCCTTGAAACAGGGTCCCAAACTGTGAAGTTTTGCTGATGGCTTCAAGGGGCTGAAAAATGGAAAGACATTGGGCCAGGAGCCCCAGTTGGAGGCCTCCATAGGTCCCCAAGGCAGCAGCAGTGAGGAGAAATTGATCGTAACACATCAGTGAATTCAACAGTGTGGGATTTGTGGAGAATTCAGTGGGAGAGGAACAAGTTCATAGCTATCTCCACTCTTAGATCCAACAGGCTAAGCCCATTGCTGCTCCACAGCTAAGGCAGACACAGCAGAAATGGAAACACCGAAAACCCCACTGATCACCTGAGTTCCTTCCCTCCCTCCCTCCCTTCCTTTTCTTCTTTCTTTCTTTCAAGACAGGGTCTCAATCTGTCACCAAGGCTGGAGTGCATTGGCACGATCTCCACTCACTGCAGCCTCTACCTCCCGTGTTCAAAGGATTCTCCTGCCTCAGCCTCCTGAGTAGCTGGGATTAGAGGCAACTGCCACCATGCCCAGCTAATTTTTGTATTTTTAGTAGAGTCGTGGTTTCACCGTGTTGGCCAGTCTGGTCTGGAACTCCTGATCTCAAGTGATTTGCCTGCCCTGGTCTCCCAAAGTGCAAGGATTACAGGTGTGAGCAACTGCCTCCAGCCCCACCTGAGATTCTGGAAGGCAGAGGATGGCTGCTGTGGGCTCAGGGCTCCTTCTCTTTCTCAGGGCCTCAGGTTCTCTTTGCCTCTGATGGGCCTAGCAGTTCTTTCTCAGACAGCTTAACAGGTGCCAAGACTAGAGGACTGGAGGGAATGGTACAGAGAGTGAAGTGAGGTGGTCAGCTTCTGTGCTGATGCTTGGTGGCTTCAACTAAATTCCTAATTTCCAGATCCAGGCTTCCCACTCCTGCCTCCCAGCCCTCACTGTGAAGCTGCAGGCTCTCATTGGTGAAAGGCTGGTTGGTCACCTCCTTGGACCTGGCAGCAAAGACGAGCACAGAGACCATGTCTAGGTAGAAGCGTCTCTTGGGAAAATGTTGGCCATGAAGATGCTGTGGGCCGAGCCACACAGAGCCCTGAGGTGGGACCAGGCAGTGGGTGAGTCAGAAGCGCCGCCTGGCTGAACATGGTGGCTCACACTTGTAATTCCAGCAGTTTAGGAGGCTGAAGCAGGTGAATCCCTTAAGTCTAGGAGTTCAAGACCAACCTGGGAAACATGGTGAAACCCATCTCTACCAAAAATACAAAAGTAACCTGGAAGTGGCATGTACACCTGTAATTCCAGTTACTTGGGAGGATCACTTGACCCAGGGAGGTTGAGGCTGTGGTGATCCGTGATTTGCACCACTGCACTCCAACCTGGGTGGCAGAGCAGTGCCCTGTCTCAAAGAGAAAAGAAACAAGGCGGGGCGCTGTGTCTCACACCTGTAACCCAGCACTTTGGGAAGCCGAAGCAGGTGGATCACTTGAGGTCAAGAATTCGAGAACAGTTTGGCCAATATCATGAAACCCCATCTCTCCTAAAAATCCAAAATTATAGCTAGGTGTGGTGGTGGGCGCCTATAATGCCAGCTACTCGGAGACAGAGACAGGAGAACCCCGTGAACTCCACAGGGGGAGGTGGCAGTGAGCCGAGACTGTGTCACAGCACTCCAGGCTGGGTGACAGAGCAAGGTCCAATCTAAAAATTAATTAATTGTAAAAAGATAAAATAAGCTATGACTTAGCACATTTCTATAATCCATCTCAAAAAAAAAAAAAAAAAAAAAAAAAACAATCAATATAAAAAAAAAAAAAAACAATAAAAAAAAAAAACTCTTAAAAAAAATCCCAAAAAAAAAAAAAAAAAAATTAAAAGTCAAGCCTGCCTGTGCCTCAACTGCTCTTCCCCACCTCACCCCCCAGCCCCACACCCACCAAGCAGGCTTCAGAACCTCCTTCTCCAGCCGATTTGCCCTGACACAGGTGGGCTGACCTGCAACAGGCGGGTAAGCATGTTGTTCCGAGGAGGCACACAGGGGAGGCCCTGGTTCAGCGCGTCCACTGCCTTGCCCAGCATAAAGCGGGAGGTGGAGCTGGCTCCACTCTCTTTAGCCCAAGGCTCTTGGTGCCTGTGCGCTGGCTTCCTCTGTGTCAGACTAGTCAATCAGGTAGAGTTTTCCCTCCTACTGGCAAGATGGGGCCAATCATTCCTGCTGGTCTACCTGGGAGTAGGAGCAGAGGTCTAGTGCTTGGCTCAGGCTCCAGGGCTCTCCCAGGTCCTCAACCCTGTCCACGGCCTCACCTTGACCTTGAGCACAGCATGACTGCAGGTGGAGCACTGGTTGAGCCAGGTGGCTCCTCCAGTCCAATTTCCATTGGCCGACAGGAAGTGCTGCTCAAAATCAGCAAAGCTCACTATGCTTGCTTTGGCAGCATATGCTAAAACTGGAACAATACAGAGAAGATTGGCATGCCCCTGCGCAAGGATGGCATGCAAATTTGTGAAGCATCCTGTGTGAAAATAATAATAACAGGCCAGCATGCTGTGGCCCACGCCTGTAATCCCAGCACTTTGGGCGACAAAGGTGGGTGGATCACTTGAAGTCGGGAGTTCGAGGCCAGCCTGGGCAACATGGCAAAACTCTGTCTCTACTAAAAATACAAAATTAGCCAGCCATCATGGTGGGTGCCTATAATCCTAGCAACTTGAGAGGTCGAGGCAGGAGGATCACTTGAACCCAGGAGGCAGAGTTTGCAATAAGCAGAGATCGCTGCCACTGCACTCCAGCCTGGGAGAAAGAGAGAG
>NW_016107517.1:3912629-3920153 GCF_001604975.1 Cebus imitator
AAAAAAACAAAAATCATCATCATCATCCTCATATAAAATCAGCAAAGCTAGCGATAGGCTTCTGCAGGAGGCCAGGAATTGGGGTGCTTTCCCATAGTCTTCTGGATCACCAGGTCTCCCTGTGCAGGGTCCAGGAGGCCGAACCCTGTGTAAGCAGTGAAGGGAAGGACAGTTCTCCATACAGAGGCTGCTTGCTTCCTGGGGATCAGTTTGCTTTCTCTGCTTTGTTCTCAGAGTTGAACCATCTGCCGCCCCCGCCTCTGTCTTTCCAGGTCTCACCTCCCTCCTGCCAGAGCAGAGCTCTGTTCTAGAACTGGGCCTTACTTTGAGCTTTTGTTGCTCCTCTTCCCACCAGCATGAGGCCTCATCCTTTCCTGGTGGAGCTCTACGTAGGATGTAGTGACAGGGAGGGCCCAAGGCTGGCCCCTGGGTGTCCTCCTCTTGTGAGCTCTGGGAGGTCCAGGAGAGCCTGGGAGTCACCCCAGGTTGCTCTGGGCTCCCAGCATTGTGTGTGTGTATTCCGTCGGGAGGGAGGGAGAAAGCTGTGAGGTTTTCCTGTCCATTTCCCCAGTCCTTTCTGACGCAGAGCTGATTCCTCTCTGGCTCCCTCACCTGCCCCTGTGGACCTGTGTGCAGGCACATTGGCATCTGCCTTCCAGCAAGTGCCTTAGGATGACCCCTCTGAACCTGCAGAGAGGTCAAACTCCTGACCTCAGGTGATCTGCCTGCCTTGGCCTCCCAAAGTGCTGGGATTACAGGCGTGAGCCACTGCACCCAGCAAATTTTTGTTTCTTAGAATAAGTGACTTTAAATGAAAGTTGCCAGGTGGAAAGAAAAAAAAATAGAATAAGTGATTAATAAATTATGACATGAGGCTGGGTACAGTGGCTCACACCTGTGATCCCAGTACTTTGGGAGACTGAGGCAGGTGGATCACGAGCAGAGGAGTTCGAGACCAGCCTGGCCAACATGGCAAAACCCTGATGCTACTAAAAATAGAGAAATTAAGCTGTTATGATGGTGTATGCCTGTAATCCCAGTTACTTGAAAGGCTGAGGCATGAGAATCACTTGAACCTGAGAGGCAGAGGTTGTAGTGAGCCAACATGATGCTACTGCACTCCAGCCTGGGTGACAGAGCAAGATTCTGTCTCTAAATAAATAGACAATAAAACAAAACAAAATAAAATAAACTATGACTTGGCACATTCCTATAATCACATCCTATAAAGCAATTTAAACTGATAAAAAAGCCATAGTGTACCATGCTTAAGAATTGGGTTCTACCAGACTAAGTTGGAATTCAAACTCTGCCTCTCACAGTGTGCCTAACTGGGAACAATTTAATTTTCCTCCCTCTACACCTCAGTTTCCTCATCTATAAAAAGGAGACACTAATGGTACCCATTCATAGGGTTACTGATGACTACAGGAATTAATGCATGTAAAGCACTTAAGACAATGCTGTTCAGAATAGTAGGTGTTCAATAAATGTTATTATGTAATGAGATAGGGAAAATCTATCTTCTTCAAAAAAGTCCAAGTGCAGGAGCAGTTCTCTTAACTGAACCTGACCTAACCAACATTTACCTTCTATTTCCCTGTAAAACATATGAGTGATGCTAACAGCCCATTGACTACTATGTCCAGCAGGTTACTCTCAGGAAACCATTTGAATTAACCAACCAACTTCTGATTCTATTAATACAAGATTTTAAAAAAGGGACTCTGCTGTAACAAGTAAAGATCCTATTTCCTTTTTCATTATAAATGTATACACATGCAATTAAAAAATTCTGGGCTGAGCTCGGTGGTTCATGCCTGTAATCCTAGCACTTTGGTAGGCTGAGGTGGGTGAATCACCTGAGGTCAGGAGTTCGAGACCAGCCTGGCCACCGGGTGCAGTGGCTTATGCCTATAATCCCAGCACTTTGGGAGGCCAAGGCGGGCAGATCACGAGCTCAGGAGTTCGAGACCACCCTGGCCAACATGGTGAAACCCCATCTCTACTAAAAATACAAAAATTAGCCGGGCGTGGGGCGGGTGCCTGTAATCTCAGCTACTCAGAGGCTGAGGCGGGAGAATCGCTTGAACCCAGGAGGCGGAGGTTGCAGTGAGCCGGGACTGCGCCACTGCACTCCAACCTGAACAACAGAGTAAGACTCCGCCTCACACACACACACACACACACACACACACACACACACAAAAGACCATCCTGGCCAACATGATGAAACCCTGTCTCTACTAAAATACAAAAATTCAGCAGGCATGATGGCAGGTACCTGTAATCCCAGCTACTCAGGAGGCTGAGACTGGAGAATCTCTTGAACCAAGGAACCAGTGGTTGCAGTGAGCTGAGATCATGTCACTGCACTCCAGCCTAGGCGGCTGAATGAGCCTCTATCTCAAAATAAAAAGAAAAAACTTCTGGAAGGATAGTTATACTCAATTATATCGCCTTTTCAAAACTCTTAAATTAAAAATATAAAATAAAAATGTCTTAAATTGGCCCATGCTTATAATCCCAGCACTTTGGGAGGCTGACATAGGAGGATCATTTGAGACCAGGAGTTCCAGACCAGCCTGGGTAACTAAAAGAGCCCCTCATCTCTACAATGTTTTTCTTTTAATCATCCAGGCATGGTGGTATACGTTTATAGTCCCAGCTATTCAGGAGGCTGAGGCAGGAGGATTGCTTGAGCCTTGGAGTTTGAGGCTACAGTGATACATCACTGCACCACTGCACTCCAGCCTGGGCAACAGAGCAAGATCCTATCTCTAAAAAAAAAAATAAATATCTTGAGATGGGCTCAGTGGCTCATGTCTGTAATCCCAGCACTTTGGGAGGCTCAGGCAGGTGGATCACTTGATATCAGGAGTTCGAGACCAGCCTGGCCAGCATAGTGAAACCCCATCTCTACTAAAAATCCAAAAAAAAATTAGCCAGCATGGTGGTGCATGCCTGTAGTCCCAGTTGCCTGGGAGGCTGAAGTGGGCGAATGGCTTGAACCTGAGATTATACCAATGCACTCCAGCCTGGGTGACAGAGAAAGATTCTGTCTCACAGGAAAAAAAAAAAAAAAAATCTTAAAGGCACCTGAGACTCTAATGTTCATCAACTGATGAAGAGATTTTTATTTTATTTTATGAGACAAGGTCTCACTTGGTCACCCAGGCTGGAGTACAGTGGTGTGATCTTGGCTCACTGCAGCCTCTTCATCCTGGGCTGAAGCGGTCCTCCTGCCATGGTCTTCCAAAATACTAGGATTACAGGTGTGAGCCACCACACCAGGCCCCAGAGTTTTAAAATGTGGTATATCCACGCAATGAAATATTATTAGCAATAAAAACAAAGTACTGTTACATGCTATAACATGCACGAACCAGAAAAATGTTATGCTAACTGCAGTCACAAAAGACCACATATTATACGATTCTATTTAAGTGAAATGACTTGAATATGCAAATCTGCAGATTAATGATTGCCTCGGTCTGGGGAGGACAGAGGGATTGAGTAGTGATAACTAACGGGTATGAATTTCTTTTTGGGGTGGTGAAAATGATCTAAAATTGATTATGGCGATGGTTGTACAACTCTGTGAATATCCCAAAACCACTGGATTGCACACTTTAAATGGAAAGATTGTAAGGTATATGAATTATATCTCCATTTTTCAAAACCCAGGAGAGCTGTTTACATGCTGCTATACCAGCAACTAGCATTTGAGATCAATACTGTTACCAAACTAGCAGCAGGTGAAGGCTTCAGAGCTCCTATTTGAAAAGCAATGTTATTATAATATGGATTTACTTATGCCTAATACAATATGCCCAGAGAGTTACTTACTCTAGCATGGATTCTCAAAAGCATCTGCATTTTGGTGAGTGTTTTGTTTTTTTTCCTTTGGAGTGCAATGGCGAGATCTTGGCTCACTGCAACCTCTGCCTCCTGGGCTCAAGTGATCCTCCCACCACAGCCTCCCCAATAGCTGGGACCACAGGTGCTGCCTACCCTGTGGTACCCTCTGCCTACCCTGTGCCTACACCGCCTGGCTAATGTTTGTATTTTTTTGTAGAGACAGAGTTTCACCATGTTGCCCAGGCTGGTCTCAAACTCCTGGCTTCAAGCGATCCTCCTCCTACTTTGGCCTCCCAAAGTGCTGGGATTACAGATGTGAGCCACCCTGCCAAGCCAGAGAGTTTTAAAAATCACCAATGCTTGGGTTTCACTCCCAGCCATTCTCAATGAGTTGGTCTCGGATGGGGCCAGGCATCAGTAGGTCTTTAAACTCCACAGATGATTCTATTTTTAGTTTTATTTTTTTTAAGCCAGTCAAATGTAGCGGTACAGATGATTCTAGTAGGCACCCAAAGTTGACCTCTATTACTGCAGATTCACACAACTTGGAGCCCCGTTAGTTATATATTTTTTTGTTGTTGTTTTTCTGTTTTTGAGACGGTCTCAGTCCGCAGCCCAGCCTGTAGTGCAATGGTGCGATCTTAGCTCACTGCAACCTCCGCCTCCCAGGTACAAGCAATTCTCCTGCCTCAGCCCCCCAAGTAGCTGGGACTACAAGCTTGCACCACCACGCCTGGCTAATTTTGTATTTTTAGTAGAGGGGATTTCACTGTGTTGGCCAGGCTGGTCGAGAATTCCTGACCTCAGGTGATCCACCCACCTTGGCCTCCAACGGGCTGGGATTACAGGCATGAGCCTCATGCCCAGCTTATTGATTGAATTAAGAAAAAAAAAATGTGTGGTGTGAAAATGGTAACCTCCAGAATCCAGGCTACTGTCATTATCTAACAAAGACAGTACCTATTCCTTTTAAGGGCTCCTCAGATAAGTGTGATACTTTTCTTGTAGGTATCTAGCTGATTTCTTGAAGTTGGTTCTGTACTAAGGTAATACCATGTAAGTGAAAATGGAATTAAAAACTAAATGTAGCTGGGCGTGGGGGCTCATGACTGCAATCCTAGCACTTTGGGAAGCCGAAGTGAGGAGATCATGAAGTCAGGAGATCGAGACCACCCTGACTGTCACGGTGCAACCCCATCTCTACAAAAAATTAGCTGGGTGTGGTGGCATGCGCCTGTAATCTCAGCTACTTGGGAGTCTAAGGCAGGAGAATCTTTTAAACCTGGGAGGCAGAGGTTGAGGTCAGCAGAGATCGCTCCACTGCACTCCAGCCTGGGTGACAGAAAAAAAAATAGGGCTGGGCATTGTGGCTCACACCTGTAATCTCAGCACTTTGGGAGCCGAGGCAGGTGCATCACCCGAGGTCAGGGGTTTGAGATCAGCCTGATGAACATGGAGAAATCCCATCTCGACTAAAAATAGGCGGGCGTGGTGGTGCATGTCTGTAATCCCAGCTACTTGGGAGGTTGAGGCAGGAGAATCGCTTGAACCCAGGAGGTTGCACTCCAGCCTGGGAAGCAAGAGCAACAAGAGCAAAACTCCATCTCAAAAAAAAAACACAAAAATTAAAAATAAAATATGAAATAAAATGACAATAAATTAATTGAGACAGCATCTTACTATATATTGCTCAGGCTGGTCTCAAACTCCTGGACTCAAGTGATCCTCTTATCTTGGCCACTGAAAATGTAGGGAGGCGTGAATCACTGCACCCAGCCCAAACCCAAATATGGTGGGGTTTTTGTTGTTGTTGTTGTTTTTAAGATGGAGTCTCATTCTTTTCACCCAGGCTGGAGTGCGATGGTGGGATCTTGGCTCACTGCAACCTCCGCCTCCTGGGTTCAGGCAATTCTCCTGCCCCAGCCTCCTGAGTAGCTGGAATTACAGGTGGCCATCACTATGCCCAGCTAATTTTTGTATTTTTAGCAGAGACAGTGTTTCACCCTGTTGGCCAGGCTAATCTCAAACTCCTGACCTTAGGTGATCCACCCACCTTGGTCTTCCAAAGTGCTGGGATTACAGGCATGAGCCACTGCACCTGGTACAAATATTTTTTTTAACCTCCTTTAACTGACTATGATTCTCAATTTGTGTAGCCTGAGCACTTAAGTTATTGGACTAATTTGAGAAGAGAAACCTTAATATGATATGTAAAAGCAAATTCCTTCTAATGAGCCATGTTATTATCCAATCAATTTATTTAAAAGAAAGAGAGGCTAGGTGTGGTGGCTCATGCCAGTAATCCCAGCACTTGAGGTCAGGAGTTGCAGATCAGTCTGGCCAACATGGTGAAACCCTCCTCTCTACTAAAATTACAAAAATTAGCCGAGCCTGGTGGTGCACACCTGTAATCCCAGCTACTCAGGAGGCTGAGGTTACAAAATCTCTTGAACCTGGGAGGCAGAGGTTGCAGTAAGCCAAGATTGCACCACTACACTCCAGCCTGAGTAAGAGAGTGAGACCTTGTCTCGAAAAACAACAAAAAACCACTTTCCTTTTTAGCTTTAAGTATCCTTGCTTACAAAAGTATGGTCTAAAGACCAGTAGCACTGGCATCACCAGGGAGCTTGTTAGAATTACTGAATCATGGCTGGGCATGGTGGCTCGCGCCTATAATCCCAGCACTTTGGGAGGCCGAGGCGGGCAGATCACCTGAGGTCAGGAGTTTGAGACTAGCCTGGCCAACATGGTGAAACCCTGTCTCCACTAAAAATAGGAAAATTAGCTGGGCATGATGGTGGGCATCTGTAATCCCAGCTACTTGGGAGGCTGAGGCAGGAGAATCGCCTGAACCTGGGATGAGGAGGTTGAAGTGAGTGGAGATCAAGAGAAACTCCATCTAAAAAAAGAGAAATACTGAATCACAGACTGAATCAGAACCCACAGCATCTTAATAAGAATCCCCCAGGTGATTTCTGTGAATGTTAAAGTTTGAGAAACATTTCTGGTCTAGTTGGCCTTTGTAACCTTATTGTTTTATTCTTTTTGTTTTTGTTTGTTTGTTTTGTGAGATAGAGCCTCACTCTGTTGCCCATGCTAAAGTGCAGTGGTGTGATATTGGCTCACTGCAACCTCCAACTCTCTGGTTCAAGTGATTCTCCTGTCAGCCTCACGAGTAGCTGGGACTACAGGCACCTACCAGGCCCAGCTAATTTTTGTGTTTTAAGTAGAGACAAGCTTTCACCATGTTGGCCAGGTGGTCTTAAACTCCTGATCTCAGGCAATCCACCCACCTCAGCCTCCCAAAATAGTGGGATTACAGGTGTGAGCCATCACACCCGGCCTGAAGCCTTATTTGGAACTCTCTTTTCCCTACCCATCTTCCTTCACACACTGGCAATAGTGCACTACAGTTTCTTGGGATTTCAGAAAGAAAATTAAAAGGAGTTTGGGCGTGGTGGCTCATGCCTGTAATCCCAGCACTTTGGGAGGCCGAGATGGGCAGATCACCTGAGGTCAGGAGTTCGAGGCCAGCCTGGCTAACACGGTAAAACCCTGTTTCTACTAAAAATACAAAAAATTATCCGGACGTGGTGGCCTGTGCCTGTAATCCCAGCTACTCGGGAGGCTGAGGCAGGAGAATCGCTTGTACCCTGGAAGCGG
>NW_016107517.1:3920299-3922728 GCF_001604975.1 Cebus imitator
ATAAACATATCCCTATGCTGCTAGGATTATGAATCTAGTAGCTTAATAACTCAAGAAATACCCTCTGCAGCCCTTGTTGATAACAGCTGCTGTATTTTTGCAATGTGAATTCAATTCAAAGATGACATGGCAACAACAGAGAGACTGACTTGAAGGCAAGCAACAGTTTCAAGTCAAAATGTACAGAATGTCTACTTTTGTTGGTGGTGATTGCTGATGTTTAAGAAAAGGGCTGTGGGCGGGAGGGATGAGCCCGGCTCCCTAGGCTGTTCCCCTAGTCCTGCTTCTGCAGCCTCTGAGTGATGATTAGCTGTTGGCGCTCCGCTGCCTGATGACAAAGCTCTCAGAGTCCCTGTCCTGCAGCACTGTGTCCTTGGGCTGCCCTGGGTGGCTGGGGCGCACTGTGCCCTGGGGCCGTCCCTCCAATCAGGAAATCTTCAGCGGGTTTTCGACCAAGCCAACTTCATTCTGGACAGCCAGCTCCGCAGCCTTGACTGTGGCAAACTCCACCATGGCAATTCCTGCTTTCTTGCTGGAAAGCACCAGGTTGTGAACCTCCCCGTACTTCCGCAAAAGCTGCAGGAGGACGCCTTGGGAGTAGCCGCCTTTTGACGCATCCTGCGTCTTGCACTTCCATTTGAGCTTCAGTTTGGGGGTTCCTCTGCCTTCAGTGCTTTCGGCCTTTTCTCTCCACCTCTGCTCACGTTCTTGGAGGATCTGCTCCCGGATTGGCCTCTGCTGTTCCTCCAGCTGCCGGGTGCCCTCTTCTCGAAGGTACTAGATCTTTTGCTCCATCGTCCTGGGTCTCTGGCTGCCCTGGGCTTCCTCGCTCCCCGGAGCCTGGGCCTGCCGCTCCTGAGCCTCCAGTTCGAGCCTCATTCTCTTCTGTCTGTCTTCAAGTTTCTGGGTCCTCTCTGCTGTCTGCTTCCTGGCTTTCCCGACCTTGTCATGCAGCCCTGGCTGTAGCATCTGTCAGTACCTCCAAGGCCCATGAAAGCTGGTGGAAGAGTTCAGCGGCTCTGGGATTATCGGGAATTTTGTCTGGGTGGCAGGAGAGGGCCTTCTGCCTGTAGGCCTTCTTCACCTCTTTGTCTGTGGCCGTCTCCTGGATGCCTACAAGGGCGTACAGGTCCATCTGCAAGAGCTTCTTGGTCACCACTGTGGCTCCAGCCCTGACTGGAGTCAAAACACCAACTACCAAGGATCTAAGCTACAACAACTCCCTGGAGTCTGAGGGAGAACTCCCAGGAGTCCAAGCGAGACAGTGTGGGAACTGCCAGATCCCAATGGCACTTAGCCTCCTGGGAATTGGGTCCTGAATTAATAACCTAGCTACCAATCCAATCTCCCAAACCTGCCTGTGAGCCCTGTGTATATCTCCAGCTCTCAACTAGTTTTTAATCTTGGATGTTGATGTTTACAACATTGGATGACATTTATCTTTTTGAAATGCGGAGGAATGATTCCTTTTATTCCCATTGATTGATGAATTGATTGATGAGGTCTTGCTATGTTGCCCAGGCTGACCTCCAACTCTTGGGCTAAAGGGATCCTCCCAGCTCAGCCTTTGGAGTAGCTGGGACTACCAGGGTATCACCATGGTTTTATCATCTTTTTGTCATCTTACTGTACTTAACGGTGGAGGGCAAGATGTCCTCTTAACAATCCCAAGTTCTCACCCCTACATAGCATAACACACTTCATAAAAATTGATGAAAGGGAAGGGAGGATAAAGGAAAACTTGAACAAATTAAACCCTAGGTTAATTTAGAGTTATTCTGAGTTCTGTGAAATCAGTTCAGATTTCAGTAAGCAGTAACCCTCTTGACAAAAAAGAAAAGAAAAGAAATGAAATCATTCTGAATTTTGATGGTTGATGATAAAGCACAACTATTTGCTTTTACCTTGTCCACAAAGAAATGAAATCATTTGGGAAGACATCCCAAGAGATTCAGGAAAAACGAGGCAAAGCAAGTGCTGTGGTTTGAATGCCCCCTACAAAACTCATGTTGAAATTTGGGGTTGTGATGGTATTAAGAGGTGAGAGCTGGCTGGGCGCGGTGGCTCATGCCTGTAATCCCAGCAGTTTGGAGGGCCAAGGTGAGTAGATCACGTGAGGTCAGGAGTTTTAGAACAGGCTGGCACATGGTGAAACACCGTCTCTACTAGAAACACAAAAAGTAGCCAGACCTGTTGGCAGGTGCCTGTGATCCCAGCTACCCAGGTGGCTGAGGCAGGAGAATCTCTTGAATCCTGGAGCTGGACACTGCAGTGAGCTGAAATCACACCGTTGCACTCCAGCCTGGGTAACAAGAACAAAACTCCATCTCAAGAAAAGAAAAGAAAACAAAAGAGAAGAGAGAAGGGAGGAAGGAGGGAGGGAGGGAGGGAGGAGGGAAAGAAGAAAGAAAGAAAAGAAAGAAAGAAAA
>NW_016107517.1:3924261-3929505 GCF_001604975.1 Cebus imitator
AAAAAAAAAAAAAAGAATGCTCAGCTAATTTTTGTATTTTTGGTAGAGACAGGGTTTCACCACGTTGATCAGGCTGGTCTCAAATTCCTGACCTCAAGCAATCCACCTGTCCGCCCCCCCAAAGTGCTGAGATTACAGACATGAGCCACTGCACCCAGCTCATACTGCTTTTTCAGTGAATAGTATTCTTTTTTAAAAAAATTTAAATCAACTTAGTTATCTTTTTCAGATTTTCTTTATGAAATGACTTGTATAAAGAAACATGCAGGCCAGGCACAGTAGCTCACGCCTGTAATCCTAATACTTTGGGAGGCAAAGAGGGATGGATCATTAGAGGTCAGGAGTTTGAGACTAGCCTGGCTAACATGGTGAAACCCTGTCTCTACTAAAAATACAAAAACATTAGCCAGCCATGTGGTGCATGCCTGTCATCCCAGCTACTCCAGAGGCTGAGGCAGGAGAAACGCTTGAACCCAGGAGGCAGAGGTTGCAGTGAGCTGAGATTGCGCCACTGCACTCCAGCCTGGGCGACAGAGAATCTGTCTCAAAAAATAAAAAAACTTATCTTTATGAGAGTTTCTGGTCAATCTCCCTCACTCTCTTTCTTCCTGCCTCGGGTAAATCAAGAGTTGACAAGCCACACATTTTGCAAAGGAAATGACAATAATCATTCACCCCCTGGTCATATGTAATTCCCGCATTAAAAGCATTCTGCAGAATATAGCCATTTGTTTTGGTATTTGATGCGCTTTTGAGGATTCCCATCAAACTGGATGAACAGGGAATCCCTAGGGCAGCCTCCAAGAGCAGAAGAAAAGGGATGACTCAGATGTGGCTAAACATCAACAAACTGAAATGACAGAGTGAAAAGAACATTTCAGTTTTTAACAGACTAGTGCTAAAACCAATGATTAAGCACCAATGTTCTCGGGGCTGTCAAGTTTTCACAAATATGCATAATACATTTATCCTGTAAAGAGCTTCACATTCGTTGAACTGCAAACTTGCAGAACTTAAAACAAGATCTTGCAGAAGGCTTACAAGAATGCCTATGACTCTTGTTAAGTAAGAGTTCCTCGGGCCAGGTGTGGTGGCTCATACCTGTAATCCCAGTACTTTGGAAGGCTGAGGCAGGCAGATCGAGAGGTCAGGAGTTAGAGGCTGTCCTGGCTAACATGGTGAATCCCCTTCTCTACTAAAAATACAAAAATTAGCAGGGAATAGTGGCACAAACCTATAGTTCCAGCTACTCGACAGGAGAATCACTTGAACCCAGGAGGCTGAGGTGCAGTGAGCCAAATCATGCCGCTGCACTCCAGCCTGGGTGACAGAGCAAGACTCTGTCTTGGGAGGAAAAAAAAAAAAAAAAAACAGAAGAAACTCTTTTTTATTATTATTTTTTTGAGACAATGTCTTGCTCTGCTGCCCAGCTTGGACATAAGGAACTCTTTTTTTTTTTTTTTTTTGATTGTTGTATTTTTAGTAGAGATGGAGTTTCAACTTGTTAGCCAGGATGGTCTCTATCTCCTGACCTCGTGATCTGCCTGTCTCAGCCTTCCAAAGTGCTGGGATTACAGGTGTGTGTCATCATGCCCCGCCCCCTTTGTTTTTAAAATCTTTATTGAAATAGAGTTCACATAGCATACAACTTCTCCATTTAAGGCATCAATTCAATGGCTTTTAGTATATTCACAAATCCTTTCTTTTTGTGTGTATGTACCACAGTTTCTTTGTCCATTTATCTGTTGGTGGGTGCTTAGGTTGATTTTGTATTTCGGCTGTTGGGAATAGTGCTGCAATAAACATGGGAGTGCAGATGTGTGTTTGATATACTGAGTTTCTTTCTCGTGGGCATGTGCACAGCAGTGTGACTGCTGAATATACGGTAGTCCTATTTTAGTTTATTGAGGAACCTCCATGCAGTTTTAAGTAGTGGATAAACTATTTTACATTCCCACCAAGAGTGTTTGAGTGCTCTTATTTCCCTGTGTCCTTGTCAGCATTTGTTGTTTTCTGACTTTTTGGTAATAGGCATGTTAATGGAGGTTAGATGATATTTTATTGTGGTTTTGATGTGGATTTCTGTGATGATTAGTGATGTTAAACATGTTTGCATATAGCTGTTGGCCATTTGTATGTCTTCTCTTGGAAAATGTCTTTTGAGGTCTTTTGCCTTTTTAAATTTTTTGCCCATGCTGTCATTTATTGCGTGGAATGAGGGTGTAGGGGTCGGTGGGGCGTGGGGGCCACGGTGGGGGCACTGCTGCCTCCGCTGGTCAGTTCATTCATTGGCAGGGGGACCCCAGCCTCGCTCCCGCGCCCTGTGCAGCCAGACAGCCGGCCCTTCAGTGCCAGGACAGCCGGCCCTTCAGTGCGGGTGCTGCAAGGAGCCTGGGTGCTGCTCCCTGAGGTCACCGCAGGACATGCGTGGATGGGGCCTGGGCCGGTTATTGTGTGAGCACGATGCAGGCAGCGGGGGACAAGTATTGCACTTAGAAAACCATCCTCAGGCCGGACGCGGTGGCTCACGCCTGTAATCCCAGCACTTTGGGAGGCCGAGGCGGGCGGATCACGAGGTCAAGAGATGGAGACCATCCTGACCATGGTGAAACCCTGTCTCAATAAATAAATTAATTTAATTAAATTAAATAAAGAAAACCATCCTCATCAGACCTCCAGCCACCTAGAGGGCCAGGGGCGGGAGGGGGCGTGGGGGCGGGAGGAAGCAGGGGTTGGGGAAGCGAGAGGGGGGTGGGGGAGCGAGTGGAGGGGGGTAGGGGGGCGAGCAGGGGGCGGGTGGGGCTCCACAGGTGGCTCCTCTTGGCCACTGGGCTGCTGTGTCCCTGTTTTATAGCTGGGGAAACTGAGGCACCGAGGTGAAGGCAGCCCTCTAGCACGCGAGGCCGCCGCCCGGGGCAGGGGCCATGGGGGTAGGCGCAGGGCGATGAGGGGGAACCGCCGGGGACTTGGAGGGGGCAGTCCCACAGGCCTGGCCGGTGGGTCCATCTGTCCGACTGTGGCTGCCTACCTCAAGTCTGTGGTTTCTGGGCAGGACTGGCGACTAGGGCAGCACGATGTCATGGCTTTGGTCTGGATGACGGCCCCGTCCCCAGCCCGCCTGGGCCCGCAGGGTGTTTGGTGAGGGTCACAAGTTGGACCAGAGGCGCCAATCTGAGGAGTCCCAGGGGTCCAGGCCGCCGGTGGTGGCGGGCGAGGCCGAGTCCCTGCAGGCTGGGCTGGGCGCAGGGTGGAGCTGCTGGCAGGGCGCGAAGACCTCAGGGCCGGGGACGCAATGGGATTTGACTATTTTTTAATAGGATTATTTAGGATGTTTG
This sequence comes from Cebus imitator, assembly GCF_001604975.1. NCBI lineage: Eukaryota > Metazoa > Chordata > Mammalia > Primates > Cebidae > Cebus > Cebus imitator. The sequence continues at coordinate 3,927,597 of NW_016107517.1, forward strand.
ATTTTGAGTTATTAGATATTCTGGCTATTAATCCTTTGTTGGATGAATAGTGTGCAAAAATTTTCTCCCATTCTGTGGGTTATCTCTTCACTTTGTTTGTTTCTTTGTTTTTGAGGGAATCATCTCACTCTGTCGGCCAGGCTGGAGTGCAGTGGCACAATCTTGACTCACTGCAACCTCTGCCTCCCAGGTTCAGGGGATTCTCCTGCCTCAGCCTCCCTAGTAGCTGAGGATTACAGGCACCCGCCACCATCCCTGGCTTATTATTTGTATTTTAGTAGAGACAGGGTTTCACTATATTGGCCAGGCTGGTCTAGAACTCCTGACCTCAGGTAATCTGCCTGCCTTGGCCCTCCCAAAGCGCTGGGATCATAGGCATTAACTACAGCGCCTAGTCCACTTTATTTTTCATCTAAATAAAAAAATTTTGTTCTGTGCAGAAGCTTTTTAGTTTGATGCGATCCTATGTATCAATTTTTGCTTTGGTCGCCTATGCTTTTCATGTCTTACTCAAAAAATCTTTGCCTAGACCACTGTTCAGTGTTCTAAAGCATTTCTTCGGTGTTTTCTTTTTCTTCTTCTTTCTTTCTTTTTTTTTTTAGATGGAGTCTCGCTCTGTTGCCTAGGCTGGAGTGCAGTGGCATGATATCAGCTCACTGCAGCCTCCATCCCCTGGGTTCAAGCAATTCTCCTGCCTCACTCAGCCTCCCTAGTAGCTGGAATTACAGGTGTACACTACCATACCTGGATAATTTTTGTGTTTTTAGCAGAGACGGGGTTTTGCTATGTTGGCCGGGGTAGTCCTGAATGCCTGAGCTCAGGCAATCTGTCCACCTAGGCCTGGGCTGGGATTATAGGTGTGAGCCACGTTGCCTGGCCTGTAGTTTCTTACATGTGAGTTTTTAATTAATTTTAATTTGATTTTATATACAGTGAAGCATAGGGGTCTAGTTTTATTCTTCACATGTAGATAGTTCTCATTTTCCCAGCACCGCTTATCAAAGACACCGTCTGTTCCCTAAGGTATGTTATTCGTGCCTTGCTGAAAAAAAATCCATGGCTAAAAATGCATGGATTTTTTCTGGGTTCTCTATTGTGTTCCATTGGCCCATGACATCCTTCCTTTTTGATATTATAAAGTCACTATTTCCATCCTGTCAACCTTGCTGTGCTTGGACCAAGCAGGGCCGGTAGGACCCAGATTTTAGTGTGGACTGGTGAGGCCAGAGTCTCTCTAGGCTGCTCAAAAAATCTGTGCTTGGAGCAGGGTGTGGCGGGGAAGAAAAGAAATCTGTGCTCAGGTCCTTGGTCTGCAGGGAGGACCAAATCCCCATGGATGGCCCCACAAAAACACTGTTAGGTAAACCACAGTGTGAAACAGCTTGAGAAATAGAATCTGTGTCATATCCAACATTCCCTCGCACTCATGATTGTGCAACTGGGACACCTGAGCAGGAGGAACCAGAAGAGCACCCTCTTCACCTTCGTGTCCAGGTCCCCTCTGGGTCACCGAGGGCATGAGATGGAAGCAGGGGTGTCTGGGATGGGACAGGTTATGGTCAGGGGCAGTGGGGCTGGTGGGCGCTGGACAGTGGGAGTGGTGGTGTTAGTGAAAGGTCTGGGGCAGGGCAGAGATCAGGAGGAGCAGCATTCCAGCAGGCTTCAGAGACAGGTCAGTAGGTCGGCAGACACAGGAGCAGGTGGCCTGGGACTCAGAGGAGCAGTTGGCGTTGGAGGTGAAGGACTCTGTTTTCCTCTCGTCTTCTGTTTGGTGCTGCATGAGCACCCCACTGCACCCCCAACCCTGTCTCTCCCCTGCCCTCACTCCCAGGGTCTTTGAACCTCTTCCTTCAATCCTGGCACGCACTTTCTTTTTTTTTTTTTTTTTTTTTTTTTTTTTTTTTTTTTT
>NW_016107517.1:3929515-3932911 GCF_001604975.1 Cebus imitator
GTTTTGGTTTTTGAGATAGAGTCTTGCTCTGTCCCCAGGCTGGAGTGCAGTGACACGATCTCGGCTCACTGCAGCCTCCACCTCCCAGGTTCAAGCGATTCTCCTGCCTCAGTCTCCCAAGTGGCTGGGATTAGTGGTGCACACCACCACACCTGGCTAATTTTTGTATTTTAGTAGAGACAAGGTTTGACCATATTTGCCGGGCTATCTCGAACTCTTGACCTCAGGTGATCCACCTGTCTCTGCTTCCCAAAGTGCTGGGATTACAAGCGTGAGCCACCGCCCCCGGCTGTAGCACACACCTTATTAAGGACAGTTTCTTTCTGGATTCTTCCTAAGGTTCTGATTTCTAATCCTTCCTAACCCAGCTCCCTGCCCCACCCCCCACCCCTGTCCTCCCATTCTGCTTCACTTTCTCCTTTCCGGATTTCCACCATTTCCCATAATCCATCTTAGCCTCAGATTCCCGCCCTTCAGGTTCCAGTGTTCTCAGGAGTTTGCTACCAGCTTGGCCAACATGGTGAAACCCCGTCTCTACTAAAAATACAAAAATTAGCTGGGTATGGTGTCAGGTGGCAGCAGTCCCAGCTACTTGGGAGGCTGAGGCAGGAGAATCACTTGAACTCAGGAGGTGAAGGTTGCAGTGAGCCCAAATCACACCACTGCACTCCAGCCTGGGTGGCAGTGAGACTCCGTCTCAAAAAAAAAAAAAAATTAATAAATCGACAATGGTTTAACTACAAGTTATAATTATAAAAACATTATCTTAATTTTATAGATTTTTTTTGTTTTGCAGTTTTTTGAACCCTTACGTTTCCTTATTAGAGTTCTAGAACTTGTTTTTTAGTTCATTGATTTTTATTTTAATTTTTGAGATAGTGTCTCACTCTGTCACCCAGGATGGAGAGCAGTGGCACAATTTTGGCTCACTGCAACCTCTTCCTCCTAGGTTGAAGCAATTCTCCTGCCTCAGCCTCCTGGGTAGCTGGGATTACAGGCATGTGCCACCACGCCCAGCTAATTTTTGTATTTTTAGTAGAGATGGGGGTGCACCATGTTGGCCAGGCTGGTCTTGAACTCCTGACCTTAGGTGATCCACCCACCCTGGCCTCCTAAAGTGTTGGGATTATAGGCATGAGCCACCATGCCTGGCAATGTCGTTATTCAATCATTTCTTTATCAGTATGAAATCACATATATGTAGTTTATATTTTGGGTTATAATCCAATATTTATTTTGTTGCTCAAATTGTTCCAGCTCTAGCCATTGGGATATCTGTCAGTTGGCTCCTGGACCTCTGACATACTCTCATCATTGTGGGTTTGTGTCTGTTTGTTCAGCAGTTTTCTGCTTTCTGGAATGACAAGATGCTCCAGGCTTGTCCTCTATATTTCCTGCTCCAGTTTTAGAATCAGCCATCTCTTCAAAGAGCATTGGTTCCTTTTTTGGAGAATGAGATTAGAAATCAATATCTGAGTGGCAAGTGTGTTCTTTGCTACTGGGTGTCTTTCCTTTTTAAGCCTCCCTCAACTGACAGAGCAAGGAAATATGTATGTATATACTACTCCATGCATATACATTACCTAAATATTTCTGTTCATAAGCATCTGTATCTAAATTAAATTAAACAGGAATGGCCAGGCACAGTGGCTTATACCTATAATCCCAGCACTTTGGGAGGCAGAGGCAGGTGGATCACTTGAGGTCAGGAGTTCAAGACCAGCCTGGCCAACATGGTGAAACCCCGTCTCTACTAAAAATAAAAACGTTAGCTGGCATGGTGGCACATGCCTGTAATCCCAGCTACTTGGGAGGTTGAGGCAGGAAAATTGCTTGAACTCAGGAGTCAGAAGTTGCATTGAGTAGAGATTGTGCCACTGTACTCCAGCCTGGGCAACAGAGCGAGGCTCCATCTCAAAACAAACAAACAAACAAACAAAAAACAAACCAAATTAAAGATGAGTTCATAGTGATGACTCCAACTCTAATCCATTACCTCATGGATTATTCTTCCGTGCACTCACCCTTGCCCCTACTTATCTGTAACCTCCAATGCTGACAGTGAGAAACCCGGCTGCTGCCATCTGCCATCTGTGTATTTAACTGTTCAGATCTCTGTATATGTATAGCAGTGTTTCAACTGTTCATTAATACCCATGTGATAAATGACTTTATCAACTGGAGACAGTGCTTGTGCATAGCTCCTTTTGCCCTTCACCTCATGGACTCCACTCATTTTCAGTGCTACTTAGTTTAGCACATTTCCCCCAGACTCGCTCTGTGAGATTGTTTCATACATTTGTAATGCAGTTAGATTGCCTTGTCCCATTCTGCATTTCATCCAGGGATTCCCCCAACACTCTGTAAAATTTGTGTATATTAAGATTTACTCCTGGCTAGGCGTGGTGGCTCATGCCTGTAATCCCAGCACTTTGGGAGACCAAGGTGGGCCGATCACAAGGTCAGGAGTTCAAGACCAGCCTGACCAATATGGTGAAACCTTGTCTCTACTGAAAATACAAAAAATTATTCAGGCATGGTGGCTCATGCCTGTAATCTCAGCTACCCAGGACGCTGAGGCAGGAGAATTGCATGAACCCAGGAGGCACAGGTTACAGTGAGCTGAGATTGCACCACTGCACTCCAGCCTGGGTGACAGAGCAAGACTCCAACTCAAAAAAAAAAAAAAAAAAAAAAAAGATTCACTCTTTGTTTCATTAAGTTCTATGAATTTTGATGAAACCCTATTATCATCCCTCCACCATTATTGTATTATTCAGAATAGTTTCATTAGGTAAAAGTCCCGTGTGTTTTACCTATTCAACCTTCCACTCTCCCCTGAACCCCTGGCAACCACTGATCTTTTTAATGTCTCTATCATTTTGCCTTTTCCAGAACATTATGTTCGTCCTTTTAGTGTTGCTAGAAAGAAATATCTGAGGCTGGGTAATTTATAAAGAAGTTTATTTGGCCCACAGATCTGCAGACTATACAAGAAGCATGGCACCAGCATCTACTTCTGCCTCAGCCTGCTTCCACTCATGGTGAAAGGCGAAAGGAACCGATGTGCAAAGATCATAGTGAGAGAGAGAGGGGAGGAAGGTACTTTTTTAACCAGGCTCTTTTTAACCACCAGCTGTCATGTAAACTAATAGAGTGAGTACTCATCCCATTGCGTGTACCCCTTTCCCTTCCAGGGAGGGTGTGTTAGTCTGATCTCATGTTGCTATGGAGAAGTACCTAAGACTAGGTAATTTATAAAGAAAAGAGGTTTAGGCCAGGCGTGGTGGCTCACGCCTGTAATCCTAGCACTCTGGGAGGCCGAGGCGGGTGGATCACCTGAGGTCGGGAGTTCAAGACCAGCCTGAACAACATGATGAAAACCCGTCTTTATTT
>NW_016107517.1:3933001-3938075 GCF_001604975.1 Cebus imitator
AAAAAAAAAAAAAAAAAAAAAAAAAAGGAGGTTTTATGGGCTCATGGTTCAGTTTTGCAGGCTGTACAGGAAGCATGATGCTGGCTTCTGCTTCTGGAGAGGCTTAGGAAACTTCTAATCATGGCAGAAGGCAAAGGGGGAGTGAGGTGCCTCACATGGTGGGAACAGGAGCAAGAGAGTGAAGGAGGAGGTGCTATGTACTTTTAAACAATTAGATCTTACAAGAATCACTCACTATCAATTGTGAGGACAGTACCAAAGGGGATAGTGCTAAACTATTCATGAGAAATCCACCCTCATGATACAATCACCTCCTCCCAGTCCTCACCTCCAGCACTGGGGATTACAATTAAACATCATGGGATCTGGGTGGAGACAGAGATCCAGATCGTATCAGAGGATTTTAATCTATCCATGAGGGATCCACTCCCATGACCCAGATTCCTCCTATCAGGCTCCACCTCCAACATTGAGGTCAAGTTTCATCATGAGGATGGGGGATAAATAGCCACATCCCCTTCCGGACTGGCTCATTTCACTTAGCATCCATGGTTTTTTTGTGTGTGGCTTGATAGCAAGTTTCCCTTTGTTGCTGAAAAACATACCGTTGTATTGTATCGATATACCACAGCTTGTTTATACATTCATCTATTGATGAGCATTTTGGATGTTTCCAGTTTCGAGTGATAAAGATGCTTAAACATTTGTGTGCAGGTTTTGTGTGAACATAAGTTTGCAAGTCAGTTGGGTAAATACCTAGGAGTCTGATTGCTGGATCATATGGTAAGACTATTAAGAGTGTTGTCTGTTTAAGTTTATTGTGATTACTGTTTTAGATTTCCTTCTACAATCTTATTTTGGACTTTCTAAGACCTGCTTTTCTATTTCTTTTTATTCTTCCATCTGGCCTTCTTTTGAATTAAGTGAGGTTTTTTCTCCCATTACTTTAAAAGTTATACTCTAAAATTTTTTAATTTTACTGTTAACTTGACTAAAATATTTTTGAAATGTATAAGTTTGCCAGCCTCTTGAATACTTTGTAAAGGTCTAAGAATGCTTGAACTCCAATTAATCCCCCTTCAGCTTGTGTGCTCTTTTGTCCTGTTTTTTAGTTGTATCTTGTTTTTATGTCCCAAACAAGACATTCTTTGCATTACTATGTGAAGTCAATGTTCATTCAGATTTTCACTCCCCTTTTTTGGCCACCATGCTTTCTTGAACCTTAGACCTTTCATCAGTTCATCCTCCTTCTGCACAAAGCAAATTTTTTTCTTTTTTTTTTTGAGATGAAGTTTCACTTTTGTTGCCCAGGCTGCAGTGCAATGGCATGGTCTCGACTCACTGCAACCTCTGCCTCCTGGGTTCAAGCGACTCTTCTGCCTCAGCCTCCCAAGTAGATAGGATCAAGCTTCCTGCCACCACGCCAGCTAATTTTTGTAGTTTTAGTAGAGACAGGGTTTCACCATGTTGGCCAGGCTGGCTTTGAACTCCAGACCTCAGGTGATCCATCCACCTCAGCCTCCCAAAGTGCTGGGATTACAGGTGTGAGCCACCACACCTAGCTGCAAATTCCTTAACTTTCCTTTAGTGAGTGTCCACTGGTGACAAACATATCCATTCTGTGTCTGAAATGTCTAGTTCCTCTAATTCATTCTAGTTCCTTCCTACAATACAGCTTCACTGGTTAAACAACTTTTGGTGAAGAGTTGCTTTTTCCCTTAAGCCACTGATGGCACTATTCCACTGTCTTCTGGCTTTCCTTGCTGCTGTTGGGAAGTAGGTAAGCCTCATCATTACTATCTCACAGGCCGTTTGACTTTTGCCACTGCCTTTACAAATTTCCCTGATATCCTGCAGCTTCAATATATTTGGAGGTATGGGTTTATTTTATTTAACTCACTTGGGATTTGTATAAATTTCCAGATCTGCGAATCAATGTCTTTCATCAATTCTGGAAAATGTCTTTATCTTTTTAAGTACTTTCTACTTCTAGTTCTCTCCCAAATTTCTATGAGACATGCTAGACCACCTTAGTCTTCCACATCTTTTTTTCCCGCTTAAGAAAATTATCAGGACCGCATCTTTTTTTCTTTTTTTTTTTTTTTAATTGAAATGGAGTCTCGTTCTGTTGCCCAAGCTGTAGTACAGTGGTTCGATCTCAGCTCACTGAAACCTCTGCCTCCCGGGTTCAAGCAATTCTCCTGCCTCAGCCTGCAGAGTAGCTGGGACAACAGGTGTGCACCACCACACCTGGCTAATTTTTGTATTTTTAGTAGAGATGGGCTTTTGCCATGTTGGCCAGGCTGGCCTCAAACTCCTGACCTTAAGTGATCTGCCTGCCTCAGCCTCTCAAAGTGTTGGGATTATAGGTGTGAGCCACCGCGGCCAGCCAGGATCACATATTTTAATGTAACATTTGTATTCCCACACTTTTGTCCCTGTGCTTCGGGGGAATTGGCTCTGCTTTCCAGTTCATTAATTCACTCTCCTGTTCATTATTTTTTTTAGGAATTCATGTTTATATAAGGTACTCTGGGTTTTTTTGCACTTTTATATAACATGAAAAACATTTTCCATTAAGTTACCTGTTTTCTTCTCTAACATATATTTTATATCTAAAAATTCTTCTCTCCTGTCTTTGCAGGTCCGGCTGTGCTATTTTCTGCTGGCTTTCCTTCAGGACGCCTTCTCTGTGGCATCCTGTGATTTGTGGGTTTGTGATATTTTTACTAGAAGCTCATGTTCCTTGGAGCTTTATCTGTGGAGGGAATTTGAGGTGAAATCAAAGGTGTGCCCTAGCATAGATATTTAGTTGCTGTGGCTGTGAGCCAAGAGGTACCACCAGCTTAGGGTGTTTTTTGGTTTGTTTGTTTGTTTGTTTGTTTTTTGAGACAGAGTTTCATTCTTGTTGCTCAGGCTGGAGTACAGTGGCGAGATCTCAGTTCACTGCAACCTCTGCCTTCCAGGTTCAAGCAATTCCTCTGCCTCAACCTCCCAAGTAGCTGGGATTACAGGCACCTGCCACCACGCCTGGCTAATTTTGTGTTTTTACTAGAGACAGAGTTTTACCATGTTGGCCAGGCTGGTCTGAAACTCCTGACCTCAGATGATCCACCCACTTTGGTTTCTCAAAGTGCTGGAATTAGACCTCGTGTAGCATGAGAATTCGAACAACAAACCTACATGAGGGAAGGCTTATAGTTGGCACCTCAGGAACCACTGTGTTCTCTTCCAGCTAATGTCAGTTTCCCCTAACACTGAATGCAGTCTTTTGGGATTCCAGCTGTTTCCAGAGAGACCTCCTATTCAGAACTCCCAACTCAGGCAGGCACTCTCCAGGCTAATCCCCTGTCACCTGGGCCCCACAAGTCCATCCTAATAGACGCTCAGCACCACTAAGATTTGGTTTGTGTCCCTAGGGAGAAAAGTTGAATGCCCCCCTTATCTTTCTGGAGTTCTGCTTTCACTTTGTTTTTGGCCTCTCAGAGTGTTTACTAACTCAGTGAGACAGTTAAGAACATACAATTTAAAATAAGTTTTATCCAACAGCTTGAGTTGTCATCAGGTGGGTTGTTCAGAGTTCTTCACATATTGGACATGGAAGTCCAAAAGCCTGGCTCATGAAATTACTGAAAGGCAATGGTGACAGCTAGAAGCAGGGAATACAGAGTATTCTCATGTTATGTCAAGTAATCCAACACTGGGCAGTAGAAAGCTAGAATGGATGTTTGGTTTGCAGTTTTCTTTGACAGGCGGTTTTTATCAGGAAATGCATTAGCTGCTACTAACAGAGACCAAGATGCAAATTATTTCTTTCCTAATAACAGAATTCCAGAGAGGACAGTCAAGGGCAAGGATATGGTGGCTCCACAACATCTTTGGGAATATTGTCCTTACTGCTTTGCCTCTACAGATACCTCATGGCCCAAGTAGGCTGCAGTCGCCTCCACACTTTGTCAGAAAGTAGAAGCAAGGGGGTTAAGCCCACAAAGGGCAAATGACAGCTGTCTGTCCCTCATAGCAGCTTGCCCAGAGCTGAACTCCCAGCCAACAACCCACAGCTCTAGAGAGGACGGGATTTACTCTTTCAACTGGTCCCATTGCCGCTGGAGTAGGAGGGGAGAGTCCTGGATACTGGTGGGTGACCAGCAGTCTCTGTCTCAGGGCCCTGATGCTGTTACTACCTAAAGGCTCCATGTCCAGGGAGAAGCAGAAATCAAGATGGATGATTACTGGAGCAAAGAATGGGGGAGAGAATGTGGTCAAAAGCAGAGAGGGAGGGAGGGGACTTGGAGAGAGGCACGTCTTCACTTGAGACTGAGAGCCACCTGTCTCCAAGGTTCTGTCTGTGTGAGCAATAGCTGGTTTCTGTAAGCAGGACAAAAGTACTTTTTTTTCTTTTGGGGATGAAGTTTGGCTCTTGTTGCCCAGGCTGGAGTGCAATGGTGCAATCCTGGCTCACTGCAGCTTCCGCCTCCCGGGTTCAAGCTGTTCTCCTGCCTGAGCTTCCCAAGTAGCAGGGATTATAGCACAGCACCACAGCTGGCTAATTTTTGTATTTAGTAGAGATTGGATTTCACCATGTTGGTCAGGCTGGTCTGGAACTCCTGCCCTCAGGTGATCCACCCGCCTCGGACTCCCAAAGTGCCCGGATTACAGGCGTGAGCCACTGTACCCAGCCCCTTTCACGGGAGCATGTGTCTCAAGCAGAAGCTGCAGTCACAACACTTGTTGCCTGCTATACCTGAAAAGTAGTTGGTCAAGATTTGGGATTACATAAGAAGGTTAAGGCAGGACACAATGGCTCACGCCTGTAATTCCAGCATTTTGGGAGGCCCAGGCAGGTGGATCACTTGAGGTCAGGAGTTTGAGATCATACTGGCCAACATGGTGAAACCCCATCTCTACTAATAATACAAAAATAAGACAGGTGTGGTGGCAGTTACCTGTAATCCAAGCTACTTGGGAGGCTAAGGCAGGAGAATCACTTAAACTCAGGAGGCAGAAGTTGCAGTGAGCCGAGATCACTGCACTCCAGCCTGGGCAACAGAGCAAGACTCCATCTCTCAAAAAA
>NW_016107517.1:3938502-3939828 GCF_001604975.1 Cebus imitator
TTTGAGATTAAAGCTGGAGGTAGTAAATGCCAAAAAATAAAAATTAAAAATTTTGGCCCTCCCTGACGGCAGAGGGACACCCTTCTAAATTGCCTTCCATCTCTCTCATAGGTGCCTTTCATAGCCAGCACGACCTTTTTCGGTTTTTTTTTTAGACAGAGTCTCACTCTGTCACCTGGGCTGAAGTGTGCAGTGGTGTGCTTGGCTCACTGCAACCTCCACCTCCTGAGTTCAAATGATTCTTCTGCCTCAGCCTCCCAAGTAGCTGAGATTACAGGCGCTACACCACTACGCCCAGCTAAGTTTTTGTATTTTTAATAGAGATAGGATTTCACCATGTTGGCCAGGCTGGTCTTGAACTCCTATCCTCAGGTGATCGCCCCACCTTGGCCCCCCAAAGTGCTGGGATCACAGGTGTGAGCCACCGAGTCCAGGCCACTGCAACTTTCCGAACTCCGTCTGAACCATCGGGGAGCGGCTCTGCGGCAGGTCTCTGCAGAAGCAGTGACTGCCCCTTCAGGGTGTGAGAAGGTGAAGTTAGGTGTGCAATGCAGAAAGCTTATGTAATCTCTCCACATCCTTTCTCTCCTCCACAAAAGAAGGAAGTATTTGATTATATAATCTTATCAATTTCACTATTCCCAATCATTTACTATCCCAATTTTCTGGAACATTTTCCACCAACCACTTCGAAAAGGGCTACCTAGGGCGGGTGAGGTGGCTCACAACTGTAAGCCCAACACTTGGGAGGCCGAGGTCAGTGGATCGCTTGACCCTAGGAGTTTGAGACCAGCTGGCCAACGTGACAAAACTCTGTCTCAACATAAAATACAAAAAATAGCCTGGTAAAGTGGTGCTCCCCCATAGTCCCAGCTACTCAGGAGGATGAGGAAGGAGAATTGCTTGAGCCCAGGAAGTTGAGGCAGCAATGAACTGAGATTGTGCCACTACACTCCAGCCTGGGCAACCGGAGTGAGATACTGTCCAAAAAAAAAGGTTGGGGGGGCTACCTAGCACCTTCCCCACAGCCCTTCCCTCCAAGCACAGAAGACAGCTTCCAGGTGTCCTTGTGTACCGCCTGGTCACTGCTGTGTTCCTGCTGTGGAACTGGGGGACCTCAAAGCTTAAGCACTAAGTCCTATCACCTCTGTCACAACACTGATGTGCTGAAGGAATTAGAAAGAAGATCATAGTATTCCAGAGAAGTCTCCGAGAATTAATCAACCTGGAGAAACTTGCAGGTCAGGTTCCAAACCACTGAATCAAGTTGTCAGACAGCCCAATAGCTGCCTGGGTCCCAGGTGCCGTGAGGGCCAGACAGGGCTC
>NW_016107517.1:3942588-3945952 GCF_001604975.1 Cebus imitator
CAAAATGTAAAGATTTAAAACATAATTTATACAAAACTAAAAATCAGAAGGATTCATTCTTGCTTTTTCCTTTTTTAAAAAATTCAGACAATTTGTCACAGAAAGTTCTGCACGTGATAGCAGCTGCAGCCTCAGTCCCCGTCGGAATCGCTGTCCCTCCACGTGGGGACAGAGCGCCGCACTGAGGACAGCAACACGTCTTCAATCTGCCTCTTAGGGTTTTCCTCCAAGTCCGTCTTAATTGCTCCAGATTCAGACAGTTTCCACTCCAACTCTACATGATAAAGAAAAAGCAAATTACCTAAGGCGCTGTGCTGCAAAGTTTCCCTCACCCTAAGTCCATCAAGCTAGTTTTTCCTAAGTGGAAAATATGGTCATCAAAATTTGGCCTGGCACAATGGCTCACTCTTGTCATCTCAACACTTTTTGGGAGGCTGAGGCAGTAGGGTCGCTTGAGGCCAGCCGTTGAAGACCACCCTGGGCAACATAGTGAGACCCTCATCTCAAAAAATTTTCAAAAATCAACCGACTAGGCCAAGTGGCTTGGCTCATGCCCGCTAATCCCAGCACTTTGGGAAGCCAAGGCGGGTGGATTGCTTAAGCCCAGAAGTTCTAAGACCAGCCTGGGCAACAGAGTGAAAACTTAGCCAGGCATGGTGCATGTGACTGTGGTCCCAGCTACTCAGGAGGCTGAGGAGGGAGGATCACCTGAGCCTGGGAGGCAGAGGTTGCAGAGCTGAGATCACACCACTGCACTCCAGCCTGGGACACAGTGAGGCTGTCTCAAAAATAAAAATAAATTAAATATAAAAATTGGCTGGGTACTGTGGTGGTACGTGCCTGCAGAGCTATGTAGCAGGCTGAGTGGCAGGATCGCTTGAGCCCAGGACTTCAAGGCTGCAGTGAGCTATGATTATGCCACTGTGCTCCAGCCTACTTGACAGAAAAAGACCCTGTCTCAAAAATACAAAGAATAAACCTATTCTCTGATGACTACAATTTCCCAGTTTGGACAACTTCCCAGGAAGGAAATCAGCATGAAAAATTTGAAGGAAGTAATTTCTACAGGCCTGCTGGCAATCTAATCATTAAATCTAATTTTAATAAACTATTCGGCCTCATGTCCAGCATCTCACTCTACTCGGGTTAATGAATAAACCAATTTTACTTAAGTCTTTTTATTTTCATCTACTTGTTTGGGAAACAGCGCCTCACTCTGTCACCCAGGCTGGAGTGCTGTGGCACAATCATAGCTCACTGTGACCTTAAACTCCTGGGATCAAATGATCCTCCCTCCCGCCCCAGTCTTCCTAGTAGCTGAAGCTGCAGGCGTCCGCACCACACCTAGAGATGATATCTCAATATGTCGCCCAGGCTGATCTCAAACTCCTGGCCTCATGCAATCCTCCAGCCTTAGCCTCCTAACGTGCTAGGATTACAGGCTTCGGCCGTTGTGCTCAGCCTAATTTTACTTGTCTTGTTCTAGTGTTCCATGAAACAGAGAATACAATGGTGGTTATTAGGGGCTGAGGGTGGAAATGGGGGATGATGGTCAAGGGTACAAACTTTCAGTTATAAGATGGGTAAGTTCTGAAGACCTCATGTACAGCGTGGTAACTACAGTGAATAATAATATATTGTATACCTGAAGTCTGCTAAGAAATAGTTCTCAAGGATTCTCACCACAGTAAGGCTACGTGAAATGATGGATGCTTAATTAGACTGTGGCAATCATTTCACACCGTGCCTCTATTAAATATCCATGTTGTGTATCTTAAATATATTAAATTGTTTTGGTCCATCATACCTCGGTCATGCTAGGGAAAAAACGTGCTCCACGAAGATGAGTAACACCGGTACTTTCAGCTCTAGCTGCTTTGTGGTGAATGTTATGCAAATTCAACTCACTTCTTAAAAAAAAAAACAAAAAAAAAAAAAAAAAAAAAAAAAAAAAAACCTAAAAAAAAAAAAAAAAAAAAAAAAAAAAAAAAGAATATCTATCTTTATATATCCACACATACATACAGAAATGTATTTAATGTTACTCTTCGCTTACACAAAGCAATTGTTATGTAAGTTCACTAGACTTTTTTTTTAAGAAATAAAAACTAACTACAATTGCATACTTCTCTCTCCTCTCATGGTACATTCAAAAGAAGTCAAAATACGATGTAAACATAGAGTTTCACTTGGCAAGAATGCCTATGGGCTGCGGTTCTCTTTCATATTCTGTGGATGTGTATGTTGATACTTCCATGTGTAACAGGTTGAAAGGAATTAAAAAAGACATCCTTCCAAGCTACAGGCAGAATTAAATAAAATTGTAATGTAATTTAAAAGCTACTGGCCGGGCCCTGGGGCTCACGCCTGTAATCCAAGCACTTTGGGAGGCCACGGCAGGGAGATAACTTGAGGGCAGGAGTTTGAGAGCAGCCTGGTCAACATGTTGAAACCCAGTCTCTAGTAACAATACAAAAATTAGCTGGGTATGGTGGTCGGCATCTATAATCCCAACTACTGGGGAGGCTTAGGCAGGAGAATCACTTGAACCCAGGAGTCGGGGGTTACAGTGAGGCGAGATTGCCCCCTTGCACTCCAGCCTGGGCAATAGAGCGAGACTTCATCTCAAAAACTAAATAAATAAATTTAAAAGCTACTAAGATAGTCAAGTGAGAATATTTCTATAGAGAAATACAAATACATATACTAACATCTCCTTGGGTTCATGTGAATTAAAGCAAAAGTGAATATTGTGATCTGAAGCTACAATTTAAAACATTCTGCTGTAGAGACAAAATATATTCCACGCCAATATAAAAAGTGTTTATGTTTAAGTCTATCATTCCTTCCTTGAACTAATAATCCATACAGCCCAGCTGTAACTGTTCCTGAGTACACAACTAAGATGAGATTAAATGTGCTCTGTCTTAACACTCACACACAGGCAGAAGTGAATTTGACCCACCATCATAAAGGAGTCCAGGAAACAGGCACTCCCTCCAACAAAAATGTACCTCCCATCTCTCACGGCCCCACCTGTCTCTGAGAGCCCTTACCATCTCTGGTCAGGTTCATGCCACCAAACACCAGAGGGCCGATAAACTGGGCCTTGATATCACCTTCCAGGTAAACAAATATCGTGGGCAGATTCCTATCAGGATAATTGGGTATGCAGGTTGTTGAAATGGCTTTGATAAACTTGACATCAGGAAACTTGCTGGCAAGTCCACTGAGGTGCTGATTTATCAGGGCACAGAAGGGAATTCCTCGTTTGTAAAGGTGCAAGATGACCCACAAGCCCTCACCGGCTTTGGTTACTTCTTGAACATAATCCTTCCCTGAGATCTCCAAAACTTCTCCAAAT
>NW_016107517.1:3946182-3964427 GCF_001604975.1 Cebus imitator
TTTTTTGGTAAAGACATGGTTTAGCCACGTTGCTCACACTACTTTTGAACTCCTGAGCTCAAGTGATCTGGCCGCCATGGCCTCCCAAAGTGCTGAGACTACAGGTGTGAGCCAATGCACCCGGATGAATTAACATTTTTAACAAACTTTCTAGGCCAGTCGCAGTGGCTCACACCTGTAATCCCAGCACTTGGGAGGCTGAGGCGGGAGGATCACGAGGTCAGGAGTTCCAGACCAGCCTGACCAACGTGGTGAAACCCTATCTCTACTAAAAATGCAAAAATTAGCTGGGTGTGGTGGTGCATGCCTGTAATCCCAGCTACTTAGGAAGCTGAGGCAAGAGAATCGCTTGAACCCAGGAGGCGGAGGTTGCAGTATGCCGAAAACACGCCACTGCACTCCAGTCTGGGCGACAGAGCAAGACTCCATTTCAAAAAAACAACAAAAAAAAGAACTTTCTAACATGCTCACGGTAAGTGAAGAACACAAATCCCAATCCATATCAATTTATTTGGCAAAACAAGTTAGAAAAACAAGCTTTAATGTAAAAGATAATTGTTATACCTTTCTTAAAAAGTTGAATGAGAAAACGCTGAAGTTAGAATGTGTGAAATGTCAGAAAATGTTTTCTGCTTTAAATAAATTTCTAAATAAGCACTGGACTCTGCAGTTTAAGACAAGACTAGAGAGCTGAGAAACATCAGAGGACCTCAGTATCACACAGTGAGGGCAATTACTGTAAAGGCCAACCTTGCCATCTATGAGACAAATTCATTACATAGAATGTTGAAATGTCAGAGTTTCTGTAAAGGAATAAATAACCTAGGAATTCCTTTTCAAAAACAGAAAGGCAAAGTCTGCATTGCCATACTTTAACAAAGCCATTTGCATTAGTCACAAATATTAATTTGAAAGTCTTAAGATAAAAAAATTAAGTAATAAGGGTTGGGCAAGCCAGCAATAAAAACACAAAAAACTCAGTACCAGAAAAAAAATTTTTTAACCCCTATATAGGTCAGGCCTGAGATCCTGAAGCCATAAATTCAAATTAGCATTTGATAGATGGAGTGGAAGATCAGCTCACCCTTGTTTGTAAAGGTGCAAGATGACCCACAAGCCCTCACCGGCTTTGGTTACTTCTTGAACATAATCCTTCCCTGAGATCTCCAAAACTTCTCCAAATTTATTCTTCAGTTTAGTTGCTTTCCACTCAGCCAGTCTCTGCTGTCTGCACAACAAAACAAGGAGAGAAACACACACACAAAAACACGTGCACACATACATTTTCTAAAAGGCAATCCTGGTAAAGGCCCAGGTTTATTTATTGGTCACATGGCAAAAATCTAATTATCAGTTTGCTAAAATTTGCAATATTATTTAACTGTAGTTCCTCCCAAATGTTGCCAGCTGAAAATTAAGTTTTTGAAGGACACACATTTCATTTTATTTTTTGAGACAGAGTCTGGCTCTGTTGCCCAGGCTGGAGTGCAGTGGCACAATCTCAGCTCACTGCAACCTCTACTTCCTGAGCTCCCGAGTATCTGGGACTCTAGGGCAGTCACCACCACACCCAACTAGTTTTTGTACTTTTGGTAGAGATGGAGTTTCACAGACTGGTCTCAAACTTCTAAGCTCAAGGGATCTGCCCATCAGCCTCCCAAAGTGTTGGGACTACAGGCATTGAGTCATCTTGCTCAGCCCACACATTCTATTGCCATATACACATAACAAAAACAAAAACAAAAAACAAACAGCCCCTCTGGGTGGCACTTACCTGTACATTTCAATAGCACGTTCATCCTCCTCATTAAACTCGTCTTCATGATCCTTCAGCTCTTCCAAAGTCATATCTTCATATGTTGTCACTGAATTTAGTTACATTGACCAAAAGCAAAAATTTAAAAAGATGAACGAACATGCATTTTTCTCCCCCCCACCTTTTCTCCTAAAGATATGCACACAACACCAGATCCTTAGCCCACCTAAACAAAAATTACTTAAGGCACCACACTAAATTAGAAGCTGAGAGGCTAGGCATGGTGGCTTACGCCCGTAATCCCAATTTCTTGACTGATAGACAGCTTTTTCCACAAGCTCTCAGATCTTCCTCCCTCTCTCCTCCTACCCTGCCTCACCTCGCCTCATTTTCTCTTTGAGACGGAATTTCACTCTTGTCATCCAGGCTGGAGGGCAATAGTGCCATCTTGACTCACTGCAACCTCTGCCTCCCAGATTCAAGTGATTCTCCTGCCCCAGCCTCCTGAGTAGCTGGGATTACGGGCATGTACCACCACACCCAGTTAATTTTTGTATTAGTAGAGATAGGGTTTCACCGTGTTGGCCAGGCTGGTCTCCTGACCTCAAGTGATCTGCCTGCTTCAAAGTGCTGGGATTACAGGTGGATTACAGGAGCGAGCAACCGCACAACCGGTTGCAGCCCCACTTTTGAGCCCTTTGCTGATTAAAATTCCCCAGGGCTCACACCTTTAACTACTTTCCTTCTTTATCCGCAACCACTCCCTTGGCTTGCATCTAATCCCATGGCTTTCAATGTTATCAATATCCTGACAACTCCCAAAGTACAGGCCTCCAGCCCAGACTTTTCTAATCTGGAGGAAAACATAATCCAAGGGCCCTCTTTATGTGTCTATTTATCTAACAGGAAACTCAAAGTTAAAGCATCCCTTGGCAGTGGCTCACGCCTGTAATCCTAGCTCTTTGGGAGGCTGAGATGGGCAGATCACTTGAGGTCAGGAGTTCCAGACCATCCTGGCCAATATGGTGAAACCCCTTTGCTACTAAAAATACAAAAAAAATTAGCCCGACATGGTGTAATCTCAGCTACTTGGGGGGGGAGGCTAAATGCAGGAGATTCACGTGAACCTGGGAGGCAGAAGTTGCAGTGAACCAAGGTCACAGTGCTCCAGCCTGGGTAACAGAGACTCTATCTCAAAAAAAAAAAAAAAGTCGTCACTCCTCTGTTTAAACTTCCAAAAGCTTCCTGTCTCACTAGGTGTAAAGGCCAAGGTCCTTACTGGAAGCTACTGGATCCGCTGAGGCTGCTCTCCCACAGCACCACCTGCCTCTCCTCAGGGATTCCCTTCAGGAATAGTCAAATGTCTTCTTCACCTCCTTCAGGTCCTAACTCGACAACTCCCTCAGGTCTATTCAGATGTGTTCTTCAGCTCCTTCAGGCCTTTACCCAAATGCCAGCTTCACCTTCAAGTCCATGCAATGTCATCTTAGCGAGACCCTCTCTGACTCTGCTTTTCTTCCAACCCTTTCTGGTCCCTTTTACTGCCTTATTTTCTTTATTGTTTACTGTCTGTCTCCCCCACTAGAAGGCTGGTTCTCCAAGAACAGAGAATTGTGTCTGGCTTATGCATAGCTAAGTCCCCACCCCCAGAAAAGCACCTGACAATGATAACCATCCAGTAAACACTCACTGGATACTTTCTAATAAATCCTTGTCTAAATTAGCTCTAACATGTTAACAGAGGACAAAAGTACTAGTCCCTATGACCGATGCTCCTCAAACTATGGCACGTAACAGAATCCTTTAAGGCACTTGTTTAAAATGCAGATTTCTGGGCCTCATTCCAGAGACTCTGCTCAGTAAAGACTGGGGAGTGGGGTTTACCAGCACTCCAAGGGACTCCAATTCAGGCGCTATGACTGCCTTTGAGAAAACCTCCCTCAGACCCCCAAATATGGCAAACATCTTAATGCCTCTCCAGATTAAGCTATTTTTAGTTAATGTCCTCAATAAAACCACAGAGAATAAAGTATACGCTCAGGAAAATGCAAACACTAAAAACCTTGAACAAATTTCCATGGCATTATCAAAGGGAATCACAGACCAGAAAGCAGAAAGACTCAACTATTTTCTTCAGTGCTCATCTGACATAGACAAGGACTTGCAGGGCACCTCTGAAGTCCCCTAGGTCTATGGCTCAGGAAGGTGAAGGCAAGAGACACCCTGTGTCTCGTCTGAGGTCCCACAGACTCAGGCAGTATCCATGCCAGCACTCCAGCCTATCTCCTGGCAAGGCAGTCAGAGGCTTAGGGAGCCATCTCGTAACCCAGACAGATGCAGAGGAAAGAGGGCAAACTCACCCACTGACTGCTGGACCATGTGCTGCTCCTCTTCTGCCTCCTCTTCCAATTCTTTCAGACTTTCCTTGGGGGGCAAGATGCCCTTTTTGCGTAAGATGTCATTCCACTCAGTGTCTGCGTTGGGATCCTAGAAGAGCAGGACCAAGATTACCTTGAGTGCCAAGTCTAGTATGGAAGGCGCCGTGTTGGGCAAGGGGCCGAATGGGAAAAGTGACAAGGGAGGAATTCGGACCATATTATTCTGTGAACTATTTCTGAGAAAGTGTCAAAAGATCCACAGCCCCCGTTTTGTTCTTCCTGCCCACCTCTCCCCCAATGGAGGAGCTATTCTTGGGGTAAAAATTAGGATAGGATAGGATGTGCAGATCAGCATCAATACTGATACCAAGGCTCTGACCTGGCTTCTGTTCAATATTTTTATTAATGACTGAGAATGACTCATTCAACAGATAAATTTAAGTACCACATGTAAATTACTGTATTAGGCAATGGGGAAGAGTGGTGCATTCAAGTCACTTGTGTTACAGTCAAAAGGAAGAGACAGGCAACAAACCAGTATATACACAAACTATACACTGGGATATAAAATTGTAGCAAGTGCAATGACTGACAAGCTGCTGGTTTAGAGAATTACCCAGGACCCCCATTCCAAGTAGACAGGGATGTTCCCTACAGAGGAGGTGACATTCCACCAGAGGATGGAAAGGAACCTGCGATAGGAGTCTGGGGGCTTGAAAATAATCCTTCAGGTCGGGTGTAGTGGCTCAAGCCTGTAATCCTAGCACTTTGGGAGGCCAAAGCAGGCGAACCACCTGAGGTCAGGAGTTCAAGACCAGCCTGGCCAATATAGTGAAACCTTATCTCACTAAAAACACAAAAATTAGCCAGGTGCGGGCTGTAATCAAGAAAATAACCTTCCGGGCAGAAAAGCCACCAGGGGCGTGCAAAGGGCCCAATAGCAAAAGCCTGGACGAGGATCTCATGCTGCAGATAAAGCTTGGCTGACAGAATTCTCCAATAGTCAAACTTAGGAGGAAAAGCTGAGACTCCGCAGAGTAGCTCAAAAAATTCGGGACACTCTTCTAAGCCCTTTTTCCTGGACCTAGTCACCAAATCCTTAACAAGCCCAGGAGATGCACGACATTTACAGGCACTGCCATGCTGGAACGGCTGGCCAAATCAGCCAGGATTAAGATCACAAAGAATCAATGTCACAAAGATTGATGTAAAAGAGGGCTCTTGGATCCAGAACCCAGCTGCCCAAGCACTGTGTGCACGGTGTGGCAGGAATACTGCTGATGGAGCTCAGGCTTGCTTTAGAATATATCAAGAGCACTGTGAAAAGGGTACTGGGATAACCGGCCTCCAGCCCCAATCTTGTGTAACAATTCTGAGATACATCAAAAGAAAAATGAGCAGAATCCTCACTACAGGGTGGTCAGGGAAGGCCTCCGGGACCTGAAGGACAGGACGCAAAGGAGTCCAGGTGACCCTCAATCTCCCACTTCACCATTTAGAGCGTCTAGGCTGGGCGCAGTGGCTCATTCTGTAATCCCAGCACTCTGGGAGGCTGAGGCTGGGCAACATAGGGAGAACCCATCTATACAAAAAATTAGCCCAGTGTGGCGGGTGCATGCCTGTGGTCCCAGCTACTCTGGGGGCTGACAAGGGAGGATGGCTTGTCCCTGGGAGGTCGAGGTTGCAGTGAGCTGTGACAGTGCCACTGCGCTCCAGGCTTGGGTGACAGATCAAGACCCCGTCTCAAAAAAAAAAAAAAAGTGCCTGGCTCCTGGCAGACACGCCCTCTCCTCTAGCCCCTAATGCTGGTAAACCCGCACCATCTTCTCTCCATCTGCCATTGAGCAGAAATTAGAATTTCTGAGCACAACAAGATCGTTGGACAGTGACAAAATTTAGATGGTAGATTTTTACTCACAATGGTGACCATTTCCATGGTGTTCTAATTCATTCTCTTTAGGCTTTAACCAAATTCTGCTAGTAAATTGTAGCTACAGAACAGTAACTTATTTTACCTATTTTAATAAAAAAAAATTAACACGAAACAGAAGGACCCTAGGGCGGAGCTCTGGAACCCGAGTGGTCCGGGAGGGAGCGCGCACCAACTGGACCCCATGGCTCAGGGGAAGAGGGTCTAACTAAGCCGTCACCCGGCTCTCAGTGGAGCCAGGAACACGGCCTCCGCCGCTGCTTTACGTGGGGGAACCGCACCCTCCGCTTCTTAACACATCTGATAACACAACTCCTCCTTAGGGAAGTTCAGGACAGGAAGTAACTTTTGTCAGGCGGGATCGGGCAAGGCCTTCAGAGGGCCGGGTTGGGAGAGACCTCGAGGGGAGGTAGCTCCGGAGGACCGAGGTATGGGAGACCTGGCACAGAGGGGCGGGGACGCCCAGGCCCTGGGTCCTGGTGGGACCACGCCCGCCCTCCCGCACTGCGCCTGCGCGGGGCCTGGACGCGCCGGGCCTCCCTAGTGCCTGCGGCGCCGGAGCTTCCCGCAAGGCGGGCGTCCACCGCCGGCCCGGGCCCAATGAGACAAACGACAGGCCGCAGCCTCCAGACCCGTGCCCGGTTCTAGCTTACCTGCATTTTGTTTCCAGTCGCTCAAGCCAGTTGTGCCACGGCGCCCCTGCCCCTGAGCTCCTTTTTGTGCACGCGCACAGCGTCGCCACGCCTCTCCCCCAGCCCCGCCCAGGGACAAACTGGGCGGAGTCAGGGCGGAAGCCAGTGCTTTGCGTCTTTGCTCTTCAAGACGCCGGCGTGGAAGCTGTACACATGCGCGAGACAGGACCTGCCCACTCTCCTAGCCGGAGCGCACCAGACCTGGTGCTAATTTGGGGCGCTGCCTTATTAGGGCAGGTCTTCAGCCGAGGAGGGGTGGGGCTGGGTGGAGGAGGAGCCCGGGCCTTTCGCCTTTTCCAGCTGCTTGCCCAAACCTGTCAAGTCGTCTCGCTCTGACTAGCCTAAGAAGTCAGAAATAGAAAATTGCTTCTAGGCTGGGCGCGGTGGTTCACGCCTGTGATCCCAGCCCGAGGCAGGAGGATTACTTGAGAACAGGAGTTCGAGATCAGCCTGGCCAACATGGTGCAACTCCGTCACTACTAAAAATACAATTAGCCAGGCGTGGTGGCGAGCGCCCGGTAATCCCAGCTATTCGGGAGGCTGAGGTAAGAGAATGGCTTAAACCTGGGAGGCGAAGGTTGCAGTGAGCCGAGATCGCGCCATTGCACTCCAGCCTGGGCGATAGAGTGAGGCCCTGTCTCTAAAAAAAAGAAAGAAAATTGCGTCTCAATGTTCTGGTGTTAAAAATTAAAAATGATGCCGGGCTGGGCGTGGTGGCTCACGTTTATAATCCCAGCACTTTGGGAGGCGGAGGCGGGCGGATCACAAGCTCAAAAGATGAGACCATCCTGGCCAACATGGTGAAACCCCGCCTCTACTACAAATACAAAAATTAGCTGGGCGTGGTGGTGCGTGCTTGTAATCCCAGCTACTTGGGAGGCTACGGCAGGAGAATTACTTGAACCCGGAAGGCAGAGGTTGCAATGAGCTGAGATCGTGCCACTGCTCTCCAGCCTGGCAACTGAGATTCCGAAAGAAAGAGAGAGGAGAAAGAGAGAAAAGAGAGAAGGGAGGGAGGAGGAAGGAAGGAAGGAAAGAAAAATATGCAGGGGGGCCGGGCTCAGTGGCTCAGGCCTGTAATCCCAGAACTTTGAGAGGCTGAGGCAGGTGGATCACCTGAGGTCAGGAGTTTGAGACCAGCCTGACCAACCTGGTGAAGCCCCATCGCCTACTAAAAACATTAGTTGTGCATGGTGGCAGGTGCCTGTAAATCCCAGCTACTCAGGAGGCTGAGGAATCGCTTGAACCTGGGAGGTGGAGGTTGCAGTGTGCTGAGATGGCGCGATTGCATTCCAGCCTGGGCAACAAGAGTGAAACTCTGTCTAAAAAATAAATAAAAATAAATAATAAATTAAAATGATTCAGGCTTTTCTGGAATTCACCCACTATCATTTCAGTATCAGAAGAGGCAACTCATTCATCAGACATTGAGAGCCTACTATGTACCAGGCATCAGGCTCTGCATATGGAGCAGTGAGCAAAACAGTAAAACAAAGGTGAAAGTCATCTGCCATGCCTGAGCATCAGGAGACCCATATATGCAAAAATGCTTAGCCCTAGGGCAGGCACACAGGCACCGAGCAAAAAGCAGCAGTCTGACTTGTAAAATGCAGGTATTGGGCTCCAGAGCTTCTGCCCAGGCACACTCTGAGTTAAGTGAGCAATCTTCCTACCTGGTATGGAAGGAAGCATTTTGCACATGTAGGCTAACTTGCTGCCTCCTGGCAACTAAGCGAGCACAGATAATAGAAGCCCACACACCTGTGAGATAGGTGCAGGGCTTCCAACCGTGGCTATGCATTAGAATCACCTGGGAGCCCTCAAAAACTACGGCTGTCCCAGGGTTCCAACCAACCCCAGACAAATTAAATCCTTAGAAATGAGGCCTGGCAAGGATATTTTCTTAAAGATCCTCAGGTGATGCTAAGGTGCACAATTGTTGATAAAGAGTGAATCAAATGATTGCTTGAGAGCAAGGAGTTACTATTTAATTTATAAAAGTCCTTAAGATTTTTCTCTTTTCAACTGAATTATAGATGCTTCTATGGATTTATCGATGTATCTGACAGCACAATATTTGTTAATGAATTTTCCTTGGTCTCACCACCAAAATCAGGACTAGGACTAACTTTGGGTTTGATCCTGTGCTTCCTACCCAGTCCTGCACAGCAACAGAGCAGGTGTTGTTTTGTCCTTTCCTCATCCCTAGCCTCTGCTGTTCCCTGAGGCCTGTTTTCCAGGATTGAAAACAGTTGCTCTTCCCCCACATGATCCGGTCAGAGGCATTCCAACCAAAGCAACTCCATCCTGAATAGGGATGGGTAAAATGAGGCTGAGACCTAGTGGGCTGTATTCCCAGGTTACACATGCGTAATCACAGAATATTTACACTTAAGGGAATAAATTAATAATGTTTACCAAACAGACCCAAGACTTAACAGACCCAGGAAATGTCCTGATGTCCAGATAGCTTTGTGTTTTTTGTTTGCTTTTGTTTTTGTTTTTGTTTTTGTTTGAGACAGGGTTTCTCTCTTGTTCCTCAAGCTGGATTGCAATGGCACGATTTCGGCTCACTGCAACCTCTGTCTCCCCAGTTCAAGCAATTCTCCTGGCTCAGCCTCCCGAGTAGCTGGGATTACAGGTATGCACCACCATGCCGGACTAAGTTTTATGTTTTTAGTAGAGATGGGCTTTCGCCATTTTGGTCAGGCTAGTCTCGAACTCCTGAGCTCAGGTGATCCAACTGCCTCAGCCTCCCAAAGTGCTGGGATTACAGGTGTGAGCCAAAGTGCTGGGATTACAGGCGTGAGCCACCGCACCCAGCCAAGAACAAAAGCATTCTTAAAGTTTCATTTTAACAATAATAATATAGATTATTGGGAAAGGCGGTAGTCATGATACTTGGCCCAATAGTCCCATAGACAGTTGTTTTTGGATAAACATAGACACTGACCCTTCTGCTGTTAAAGCTTGAAACTGGAATCTGTTTTATCTGAGCTCCTTCCTCAGGAAAGTATTAAACAACTGAAAC
Organism: Cebus imitator; assembly: GCF_001604975.1. Lineage (NCBI taxonomy): Eukaryota > Metazoa > Chordata > Mammalia > Primates > Cebidae > Cebus > Cebus imitator. Next base: position 3,955,970 of record NW_016107517.1, read on the forward strand.
TCACCAGATCATAGCACCGGATGTCTCCTTGCCCCTCCCTCCTCTTGTTTTCTTATACAACATTACGTTTCTTCCCTGCTATATAAATCCCTAGTTTTAGTCAGGGAGATGGATTTGAGACTGATCTCCCATCTCTGTGCAGGCCCCAATTAAAGCCTTCTTCCTCGGCAGTACTTGTCATCTCAGTGATTGGCTTTCACTGTGGCCAGCAACAGGACCTAGACCGAACCCCTGGTGTTTTGGTAACAGTTACACAAAGATTAACAGTCCTTTGTCACAAACATTGGTAGTAGAACACATTTCCCCATGAGTTTCGCTTTGTTGTATCAAACAAGCATTGTACCTAAGGTGGATAAATTCCTCCTCTTGCTTTCTGGAACACCTTACTCTGTCTATGGAGTAGCCATTGTTTCATTCATTTACTTTCTTTTTTTCTTTTTCTTTCTTTCTTTCTTTTTTTTTTTGAGATAGAATCTCACTCTGTCACCCAGGCTGGACTGCGATGGTGAGGTCCCAGCTCACACAACCTCTGTCACCCTGGGTTTAAACGGTTCTTCTGCCGCAGCCTCCAGAGTAGCTGGTATTGCAGGTGCCCACTGCCATGACCGGCTAATTTTTGTGTTTTTAGTAGAGACAGGGTTTCACTATGTTGGCCAGGCTTCTCTCAAACTCCTGACCTTGTAATCCGCCCGCCTCAGCCTTCCAAAGTGCTGGGATTACAGGTGTGAGCCACCACACCTGGCCCATTCCTTTACTTTCTTTTTTTTTTTTTTTGAGATGGAGTTTCACTCTTGTTACCCAGGCTGGAATGCAATGGCACGATCTTGGCTCACCGAAACCTCCGCCTCCTGGGTTCAAGCAATTCTCCTGCCTCAGCCTCCCAAGTAGCTGGGACTACAGGCGTGTGCCACCATGCCCAGCTAATTTTTGTATTTTCAGTAGAGACAGGGTTTCACCATGTTGACCAAGATGGTCTTGCTGTCTTGACCTCGTGATCCACTCGCCTCGGCCTCCCAAAGTGCTGGGATTATAGGCATGAGCCACCGCGCCCGGCCTCCTTTACTTTCTTAATAAGCTTGCTTTCACTTTACTATGTGGACTTGTCTCAGATTCTTCCTTGCCTGAGATCCAGGAACCTTCTCTTGAGGTCTGGATTGGGACCCTCTTTCTAGTAATAATCCCTCTCCAGGGATTAAGAACCTGAATGCCCACACCCTACTGCCTATTCATGCAGCAGTTTGAAAGGTGTCCCTCTTTTGTCAAAATTATTATTTTGTTATTCTTTCCGCCTGTGCTCCAGATCCTCTCAGCTTCTTCAGGGACTTCTTCCATTTTTCCATCCTTCTTGGCTGTGGAGAAAATAATTACAGCTTATGAGAAAAGATTAGACACAAAGGAATTAGGAAAGATAAACTATTTCTATTTGTGGATGATACAGCATACCTGGAAAACCCAGAGGAACCGAGTCTTAAATTCATACTAACAATATGAGAATTCAGTGTAGGAATGGGATATAAAATTAATATAAAAATAGTCTTCATCCATGTTTACAATAACAAACCACAAGATAAAATGAACTCCAATTACAATAACAACAGAAAAGAAAAAACACTTGGAAATAAAGAAGTAGACAAAACCTGCGTGAGTTAAATTATAAAACCTTTTGAAGACACAAAAGTAGACTACAACAAATGGACAAACATCTTTTATTTTTGGAAGGTATGATTCAACATCATAGAGATATCAATTTTCTCCAAGTTAATGTGCAAAATGTAACACAATCTCAAAAATCCAATGAATTATTATTTGAAGCTAGGCAGAGTGACTCCAAAGTTTTTTATCAAGAACAGCACAGGGTAGGAGGGAGAGCTAGCCCTTCCAAAACTTAAAACAGTGTGGTGTTAGTACACAAATAGACAAAGAGATCGAGAGAGCAGCAGAGCAAGTTCAGAACAAGTCCAGAAAAAAAGCCCAGGCCATACAAACATCAGTGTATGCTTAGATGAGACGGCATCTCAATCTGCCGGGATGGACTTTAAATAAATGGTGTTGGGACAATTGGATAACCATTTGGAAACGGATAAAATAGGATACATACTTCATAGTGTATATCAGAATAAAAACTAAAAACTAAAATACTAGGAGAACACATGGCATAATTTCTTTTTAACCTAAAAATGGAAAAAGACTTTGATTACTCAAAGTCTAAAAGAAATCAAATTAAAACAATGATAGATTCTACTACTTAATTTTTTTTGTATAGGAATGATGTATATAAGCATGCTGCCTTTTGTGTAAAATATACATTTATGTCAGCAGGGCATGGTGGCTCACACCTGTAATCCCAATGCTTTGGGAAGCCAAGGAGGGTGGATCACATGAGGTCAGGAGTTTAAGACCAGCCTGGCCAACATGGTGAAACCCCCTCTCTACTAAAAATACAAAAAATTAGCTGGGCATGGTGGCACACGCCTGTAATCCCAGCTACTGGAGAGGCGGAGGCAGGAGAACACTTGAACCTGGGAGGTGGAGGTTACAGTGAGCCAATATTGCACCACTGCACCCTGGCCTGGGAGACAGAGCAAAACCTAGTCTCAAATAAAAACAACAACAGCAAAACATTTATGTGTATATTCCTATTTGCTTAATTGTATAAAAAGGATCACAGGAAGAGGAAACGAGAAATTTTTGGAAATGGTTAACTATTTGAGCAATAGGCTGATGAAGTAGTGAGGACAGAGATAGAAACCATATTCTTCTGATCAACTTTTATTTAGGAGCAAATAGAGTTGAAGCACTTTCAATCCTGAATGCTGCTATAGTTCAGATGTTTGGCCTTCAAGCCTCATGTTGAACTTTGATCCTCAGTGTTGGAGATGGGGCCTAATAGGAGATGTTTGGGTCATAGGGCAGATTCTTCATGAATGGCTTGTTGCTGTTCTTATGGGAATGAGTGAGTTCTCCATCTATTAGTTCACAAAACAGCTGGTTGTTAAAAAGAGCCTAGCACCTGAGGTCAAGAGTTCTAGACCAGCCTGGCCAACATGGCGACACCCCATCTCTACTAAAAATACAAAAAATAGTCAGGTATGGTGGTGCACACCTGTAATCCAAGCTACTTGGGAGGCTGAGGGAGGAGAATTGCTTGAACCCAGGAGGTGAAGGTTGCAGTGAGCCAAGATTGTGCCACTGCACTCCACCCTGCGTGATAGGAGTGACACTCAATAATAATAATAATAAAAAAGAGCCTAGTGCCTCCCTCCTCTCTCTCTTGCTTCTGTGCTCTCGCCACGTGATCTCTGCACACACCAGGTCCCCTTCACCTTCCACAATGAGTGGAAGCAGCCTGAGGTCTCACCAGAAACAAATGCTGGTGCCATGCTTCTTGTATAGCCTGCAGAACTGTGAGCCAAGTAAACCTCTTTCCTTTACAAATTAGCAACACTAACAGATTAAGACAAATGCCCTCTTTAAGAATTCAAAATTATGACTGAAAAACTGAACATGAATATTGAGAATGGAAAAAAAATTATAAATTACATTTTTTAAGCTGAAAAATATCACAAACATCACAAAACCCAGAAAAATAATACACCGTATTTTTATAAATTGCCTGACATATCTATATAATACCATAGACTAATTTCTGTCTTAAATAAGTCAAATATTGTTTCTTCTAGAACTACCCAAATACTTCATTGAAACAGAGCTCCAAAGATTACATTCATATCCCATTATATTCTCTGACCCTGAAACTTCATGTCACATCATCGAATGAGTGGCTGGTAGTGTTGTTTTTGGAATTCATTTCTGCCCTGAGAGAGCCGGCAGTAATCATGCATGGAGACAAGTGCGAACCACACAAATGCTTATCAGTAAATATACCCTCAATTCAGCTTTCCCTTAGCCATAGTGATTTCCAGTTAATTGGAAACCACTTTATTATTTGTAGCTAATTTCTACTGATTAACCTTCTTTTGGGCGTGTGTGCAAAGCTTTGGGATGGCTTTTACCGGATGTCAATTTTGTCTCCTTACCTCTGGCAATGTCTGTAATAATGCCGACTTTTCTTGATATGTTTGCACACATTTGCTCACTGCAGAGACGGAAGACCTGGGTTTGGCCTGTGTACCCTTCATAGAGTGCTGGCTTGTTCCCTAGTCCCTTCTGGGTTAGGTGTTTATGATCCTTCATAAAAGATAAATAGGTTTGATAAAACAGAGAGGAAGACAAATTATAAAGTTATATACAATGTATGGATTTCTTCACAAGTAAATACTAGAAAAATGTTCCAACTTAGCTCAAGCACCCATAGACATCTAGACTTACATAGGACTCCTTGAATGCATGACTGCATAGACATTACCATTCCATTACAAGAGCAATTTTCTAAGCAAAATACCTGGTATTAATGACTCCCAGCAAAATAGCTGGGATTACAGGCACGCGCCACCACACCCAGCTAATTTTTGTATTTTTATTAAAGCTGCGGTTTCACCATGTTGGCCATGGTGGTCTTGGTGGTGCAAATTTCTGTAAAAGCTGCTGCAGCTGGCATCAAGGTTTGACAACTGTAAGTCTTTGCTCTGTGGGATCTTGGATATAGAAATGGTGTTATTAGCTCACAGTTCTTTCTCCTCCTAAGGAAAGCAGGCAAGTAGAATAACACAATAAGCGATGTCAAAATTTCATTTTCTTCTAAGATTAAAGGCCAGTCTGTAAAGTTTCAGCTGAGTGGCAATGGTTAAAAAAGTAATTTTAGGCTGGGTGCAGTGGCTCCAACCTGTAATCCTAGCACTTTGGAAGGCTGAGGCAGGCAGATCACCTGAGGTCGGGAGTTCGAGACCATCCTAGCCAACGTGGTGAGACCCCGATTCTACTAAAAATAAAAAATTAGCTGGGCATGGTGGTGAGCACCTATAATCCCAGCTACTCGGTAGGCTGAGGCAGGAGAATCCCTTGGACCCCGGACGTGGAGGTTGTGGTGAGCCGAGATCTCCAGCCTGGGCAACAAGAGTGAAACTCTGTCTCAAAAAAAGAGAAGAGTAATTTTAATGAGCTATTTATTATAAAATGTGGACTCCATGGTTACTGCCAAACATATTGGAATTCAATTTTTCTTTTCTGTTTTTTTTTTTTTTTTTTTTTTGAGACAGTGTCTTGCTCTGTTGCCAGGCTGGAGTGCAGTGGTGCAATCTCAGCTCACTACAACCTCTGCCTCCCACGTTCAAACAATTCTCCTGCCTCAGCCTCCCGAATAGCTGGGATTACAGGCATATGCCACCATGCCCAGCTAATTTTTGTATTTTTGTTAGAGCGGGGATTTCACCATGTTGACCAGGATGGTCTTAATCTCTTGACCTCATGATCTGCCCTTGGCCTCCCAAAGTGCAGGGATTACAGGCGTGAGCTACCTTGCTCAGCCCATGGAATTCCATTTTTCAAATGTGATTTATGTTTGATCTTTAGACAAATTATCCCAATAAAAAGTGATAAAATTACACACCAGGTTTACTTGAATAAAATGCACTCATTTCCCTTTCCTGTCATTGAACTGTCTCTCATCCCTGATGTACTTATATTAAAAAGAAAGGAATTGGAAAGAAAGTGTGCTGATGTGTTATTTAGCTGAGTTCATGACTGCTGGCTTCTATCTGTTTTGAGACTAGCTAAAAGTTAAGATGATTAAGAGACAGGCGAAGGTACAACTAGATGCTAAGATAGTATCTACAATAAAAACATCTGGAAGGTTGTAGAACTTTTAGGAGTGTTGAACCCAGTGAGGCAAACACTGAAATAAACATCTATGAGAAAGTTTGAGTAACTCATGATTATGGACAGAGCTATTTTTCTAGAAGAGTTTTTTTAGAGAGAGGCTTGTTCTGTCACCCAGGCTGGAGTGCAGTGGCACGATCTCAGCTCACTGCAACCTCCACCTTCCAGGTTCAAGTAATTCTCCTGCCTCAGCCTCCCAAGTAGCTGGGATTACAGGCATGTGCCACGACACCCAGCTAATTTTTTGTATTTTTTGTAGAAATGAGTTTCACTATGTTGACCAGGCTGGCCTTGAACTCCTGGCCTCAAGTGATCTGCCTGCCTCAGCCTTCCAAAGTGCTGGGATTATAGGTGTGACCCACCACACCTGGCCTGTTTTCACAGAAGGTTAATTGGCTATTGAAATTCAGCAACACTGGCAGGGCGCGGTGGCTCACACCTGTAATCCCAGAATTTTGGGAGGCCGAGGCAGGCAGATCTACATTAGGAGTTCAAGACCAGCTTGGCCAACATAGTGAAACCCCGTCTCTACTAAAAATACAAAAATTACCTGGGCATGATGGCTACTGGAGAGGCTGAGGCCAGAGAATTGCTTGAACCCAGGAGGTGAAGGTTGCAGTGAGCTGAGACTGTGCCACTGCACTCCAGCTTGGGCAATAGAGTGAGACTTCATCTCAAAAAAAAAAAAACAACAAAGAAGAAGAAAGAAAAAAGAGGCTGGGAACAGTGGCTCACCCCTGGTAATCCCAGCACTTTGGGAGGCTGAGGCAGGTGGATCACAAGTTCAAGACCAGCCTGACCAACATGGAGAAACCTCATCTCTGCTAAAAATGCAAAATTAGCCAGGTGTGGTGGCACATGCCTGTAATCCCAGCTACTAGGGAGGCTGAGGCAGGGGAATCACTTGAACCCAGAAGGCAGAGTTTGTGATGAGCTGAGATTGCACCATTGCACTCCAGCCTGGGCAACAAGAGCAAAACTCCGTCTCAGAAAAAAAAAAAAAGAAAAGAAAAAGAGGCTGGGCATGGCGGCTCACACCTGTAATCCCAGCACTTTGGGAGGCCAACGCGGGCAGATCACGAGGTCAAGAGATCGAGACCATCCTGGCCAACATGGTGAAACCCCATCTCTACTAAAAATACAAAAAAATTAGCTGGACGTGGTGGCACACACCTGTAGTCCCAGCTATTCAGGAGGCTGAGGCGGAAGAATTGCTTGAACCCAGGAGGTGGAGGTTGCAGTGAGCCAGGATTGCGCCACTGCACTCCAGCCTGGCGACAGAGCAAGACTCCGTCTCAAAAAAAAAAAAAAAAAAGAAAGTCGGTAGCAATTTTCTAGGAAAAGAAACAAAATTAAAATATAGTACAGCTTTTGATTTTGAGAGCAGTTTACTATTTAGCCTTCTGTAGGTTTCATAAGGAGTGGTTCACCAACGTTGCTGTATATAGAATTACTTGAGGAGTGTTAAAAATGTAGATTCCAAGTCCTATTCCCAGAATCCCAGAGTTTCTGAATCTGCAGATGTGGGGTAGAGCCCAGCAACCTGCCGCTTGGGTATCTATTTCAGGTGATTCTGGTATTGGTGGTCTTTACACCACATTGTGTTTAATACTATACTGGAATTCTATTTGATTTTTAATAAAATAGTCAAGACTATCATAGGCATTTTCCATGCCATTATATAATGACAAGTAGAAAAAAGCAGGTATAAATAGGAGATAATATATAGTATTACTATAACACCTAAAACAGTCTCTTCTTCAAATGAAATCAAGATACAAAACATTACCTCACTTGCGTCAGATTTGTGGTGGACAATCATGGACCCATTTGTTCTCCTTTCCTATTCCCAACCAGCAGAGCTTTACTAGGGGACTGGGACCCACAAACCAATTATTGCTACTTCCCTCCCCGCTGGCCTCCTGTGAGGTTCTGATTCTGGGAAGCAGGGTGAGAGGAGGGGAGGTGGGGAGGAAAGTCACTTCCTGTTTCTGAATTTTGTGGGCACTCCCGCTGCAGCAGCAGCAGCACAGAGAGGGCCCCGTGCTTCCTTTCTCGTACCCAGCAGCACCTCTCCGTGGTTGTGGGACCAGCCCAGTTGCCCCATCTTGGCTGTCCTAGTACTCCTTATGGCCCACCCCATAGTAAGCAAACTTCCAGGTTCTGGGAACACCATCCCCTCCCTTTTGTTCTACCTAGCTCTAGGGATGGTGGGCACTTTCTGCAGTTATTAATCTTGGAGTTTATGCCCAGTGTTGGAGGTGGGGCCTGGTGGAAGGTGATGGAATCATGAGGGTGGTTTCTCAAGAACAGTTTGCTGTTCTCATGATAGCAAGTTCTTGTGAGACCTGGTCGTTTAAAAGTGTACAGCGCTCCCCTTTCTCTTTCTCTCGCTTCTGCTCCTGCCATGTAAGGCCCCCCACTCTATCTTTGCCTTCCACCATGATTAGAAGCTTCCTGAGGCCTCCCCAGAAGCAGATGCCATGCTGTACAGCCTGCAGAACCACGGGCCAGTTAAACCTCTTTTCTTTATAAATTGCCCAGTCTCAGATATTTCTTTATAGCAATGCAAGAATGAACAAATACACCTAGTATATCTTCTTTTTTCCTGCCTGGACCCTAACTAACATAGTGAAATGATGGCTATTTCTTTTCTCTACTTTTTCAGGTTTTTTTTTTTTTT
>NW_016107517.1:3964528-3988007 GCF_001604975.1 Cebus imitator
ATAATTCTCATGGCATAAAATACACTGTTTTAAGAGTACAGTTCAGTAGTGTTTAGTATATTCTCAGTGTTGTGGAACTATTACGGCTCTCTCTCTAATTCCCAAGAAACCCTGTGCCCATTGGCAGTCTCACCTCCCCATGTATCCTTTCTGCAAGGCAGCCATTATTCCCAGCGGCCATTGTTCTACTTTCTGTCTCTGTGGATTTGCCTATCCTGTATAAAATGGAATGTGGCTTTTTGTATCTGGCTTCTTTGATTTATAATAATGTTTCAGGGTTCACTCATGTTACAGCATGTTTCAGTACTTCATTTCTTTTTATAGCCAAATGGCATTCCATCATATGGATAGACCATGTTTTGTTTATCCGTTCATCAGTTGATAGGCATTTGGGTTATTTACACTTTTTGACTACTATGAATAATGCTGCTATGACCATTCACATAAAAGTTTTTGTGTGAGGCCAGGTTCACGCCTGTAATCCCAGCACTTTGGGAGGCAGAGGTGGGTGGATCACCTGAGGTCTAGAATTCAAGACCAGCCGGGCCAACATAGTGAAACCCTATCTCCACTAAAAACACAAAATTTAGCCAGGTATGGTGGCTAGCGCCTGTAGTCCCAGCTACTTGGGAGGCTGAGGCAGAAGGATCACTTGAACCTGGGAGGCAGAGGTTGCAGTGAGCCAAGATCACACCACTGCACTCCAGCCTGGGCAACAGAGCAAGACTTTCTCTCAAAAAAAAAAAAAAAAAAAAAGACTGAAGGAAGTTCTGTAGAAGTACAAGAAAAAAATGTTTTTGTGTGAATACATGTTTTCAATTCTCTTGGGTGCAGCCCACAAGTGGAATTATTGGGTCACATGGTAATTCTGTGTAACTTTTTGAGGAGCTTCATTTCCCAAAGCCAATACCCCATTTTACATTCCCACCAACAGTGTACCAGAGTTTCAATTTCTCCACATCTGTGTCAGTACTTGTTACTGTACATCTTTTTGAGTATAGCTGTCCTGGTGGGTGGGAGGTGGCATTTCATTATAGTTTTGATTTGCATTTCCTCACTGAATAATGATGCTGAGCATCTTTTCATGTGCTTAGTGGCCATATGAATATCTTTTTTTAGAATAATGTCTTTTGCAATCTTTTGCCCATTTTAAAATTGAGTTATTTGACTTTTCATATGGAATTATAAGAATTTTGGGTTTAGGCTAGGCGTGGTGACTCATGCCTGTAATCCCAGCACTTTGGGAGGCCAAGACAGGTGGATCACGAGATCAGGAGTTCGAGACCAGCCTGGCCAATATAGTGAAACCCCATCTCTACTAAAAATACAAAAAATTAGCCAGGCATGGTGGCAGGCACCTGTAATCCCAGCTACTTGGGAGGCTGAGAGAGGAGAATCGTTTGAACCTGGGAGGCGGAGGTTGCAGTGAGCCAAAATTATGCTATTATACTCCAGCCTGGGCAACAGTGCAAGACTCCGTCCAAAAAAAAAATGTTTTGGCCAGGCACAGTGGCTCAAGCCTGTAATCCCAGCACTTTGGGAGGCCAAGGCGGGCAGATCACTTGAGGTCAGGAATTCAAGATCAGCCTGGCCAACACAGTGAAAAACCGTCTCTACAAAAATTGGCTGGACATGGTGGCAGGCACCTGTCATTCCAGCTACTTAGAAGGCTGAGGCAGGAGAATCACTTGAACCTAGGAGGTGGAGGTTGTAGTGAGCCAAGATTGCACCACTCTGTCTTGCTCTGGCCTCATCTGCTCTTATATATGAGAGCTTTAAAATATATTCTGTATATGAGTCCTTCATCAGATATATGATTTACAAAAATTTTCTTCCATTCTGTGGGATTTCTTTTCACTTTCTCTCCTTTGTTTTTTTTTTTTTTTTTTTTGAGACAGAGTCTCGTTCTGTTGCCAGGCACCAGGCTGGAGTGCAGTGGCGCGAGCTCAGCTCACTGCAACCTCTAACCCCCAGGATCAAGCAATTCTCCTGCCTCGGCCTCCCAAATAGCTGGGACTACAGGCGCACATCACCACGCCCAGCTAATTTTTGTATTTTTTAGTAGAGATGGGGTTTCACCATGTTGGCCAGGATGGTCTTGATCTCTTGACCTTGTGATCCGCCCACCTCGGCCTCCCAAAGTGCTGGGATTACAGGCATGAGCCACTGCACTCGGCCTCAAAATCTTTTAGTGTGTGTGTGTGTGTGTGTGTTTGTGTGTGTGTGCACGCGTGCACACATTTTGAGATGAAGTCTTGCTCTTTTGCCCATGTTGGAGTTCACTGGCACAGTCTTGGCTCACTGCAGCCTCCATCTCCCAGGTCCAAGTAGTTCTCCTGCCTCAGCCTCATGATTACAGGTACCTGCCGCCACAGCTGGATAATTTTATTTTTAGTAGAGACTGGGTTTCACCCGGTCAGCCAGGCTGGTCTTGAACTCTTGACCTCAAGTGATCCACCCACCTCGGCCTCCCAAAGTGCTGGGATTACAGGTGCAAGCCACTGCACCTAGCTAATCTTTTAATTTTGATGAACCCCAGTTTACCTAATTTTGTTGTCGTTGTTGCTTGTGCATTCAATAGCATATCTAGGAAACTCTTACCTAACCCAAGGTCATGAATATTTACACCTATATTTTCTTCTAAGAGTTTTATAGCTTTAGCGCTTAATTTTAGGATTGTGATCCATTTTAAATTAATTTTTGTATACTCTATGAGGCAGGAATCCAACTTTATTCTTTTCCATGTGGCTATCCAGTTGTCCCAGCAGCATTTGTTGGAAAGACTATTCCATTGAATTGTTTTGGCACCCTTGTCAAATAATCAGTTGACTAGGCAAGTACAGTGGCTCACATCTGGTAATCCCAGCACTTTGGAGGCAGGGGCAGGCTGATTGCTTGAGCTCAGGAGTTTGAGACCAGCCTGGACAACATGGCAAGACCCTGTCTCTACTAAAAATAAAAAAAAAAAAAAAAAATAGCCAGGTGTGATGGTGTGCACCTGTGGTCCTAGCTGGCATAGGAGGATTGCTTGAGCCTGGGGGACAGAGGTTGCAGTGAGCCAAGATTGTGCCATTGGACTCCAGTCTGGTGACAGAGTGAGACCATCTCAAAAAAGATTTTAAAAAATCAATTGACCATAAATATAACTTATTTCTGGACTCTGAATTCTATGTCTATTCTAAAGACAGTGTCTTTATAGATAAACTGGATAGAACTATATTAAAGTAATTAAATTGTCTGGGAATGGTGGCTCACGCTTGTAATCCCAGCACTTTGGGAGGCCAAAGTGGACGGATCACCTGAGGTCTCAAGTTCGAGACCAGCCTGACAAATATGAAGAAAGGCTGACAAATATGAAAAATACAAAATTAGCCAGGTGTGATAGCACATAGCTGTAATCCCAGCTACTCCGGAGGCTGAGGCAGGAGAATTGCTTGAATCTGGGAGGCAGAGGTTGCAGTGGGCTGAGATCATGCCATTGTACTCCAGCCTGGGCAACAAGAGTGAAACTCTGTCTCAAANAAAAAAAAAAAAAAAAAAAAAAAAAAAAAAAAAAAAAAAAAAAAAAAAAAAAAGAAAAGAAAGAAGAAAGAAAAGAAATTAAATCAATAACTGAAAATCTTCCAAAACAGAAAGTATCTGGCACAGGAGTTCAAGACCAGCCTGAGCAACATGGTGAAACCCCGTCTCTACTAAAATACAAATATTAGCTGGGCATGGTGGTGGGTGCCTGTAATCCTAGCCATTTAGGAGGCTAAGGCAGGAGAATCGCTTAAACCCCGGAGGAGGAGGTTGCAGTGAGCAGAGATTTCGCCATTGGACTGCAGCCTGGGCAACACAGCAAGATTCTGTCTCAAAAAAAAAAGAAAGAAAGAAAGAATCTCATAAAAAATTTAAATTAAAATAAAAAAGAAACAGAAGTGTTCATTCATCTGTTTAAACCTGCCAGTGGCTTCTCAATGACTTTTAAATGCCATGCAACTCCTGGGTACCCACCCAGAGAAAAAAAGTCATGATATAAAAAAGATACTTGCACATAAACATTTATAGCAGCACAGTTCACAATTGCAAACATATAGAACAAGCCCAATTGCCCAACAATCAACAAGTGGATTTTAAAAATGTGGTATAGTGTTATGGTGACTCACGCCTGTAGCCCAAGCACTCTGGGAGGCTGAGGCAGGTGGATCACTTGAGCCCAGGAGTTCAAGACTAGCCTGGCCAACATGGAGAAACCCCATCGCTACCAAAAATACAAAAACTAACTGGTGTAATGATGCATGCCTGTGGTCCCAGCTCCCTGGGAGGCTGAGGTGGGAGGATCACTTGAGCCTGGGAGGTCGAGGTTGCAGGGAGTCAAGATCGTGCCACTGCACTCCAGCTTGGGTGACAGAGTGAGACTTTATCTCAAAAAAAAAAAAAAAGAAAAGTACTCATTTTTCTTTACTTCAAATACTTCGAAATAAGAGCTAACTAAGCACATGTGTCTATACACAAGTAGAATCACTGCGACTACCACTGGTACTAATGTGCACTAACACTGTGTTGCTTTGGTAACTGAAATATGTTAGAAAGAGTGATTTGATTTTCTAAAATAGTGAACAACTTGGTAAAATTTCAATAAAGTACAATTTACCCTCAATGTAAAAGAAAGTTGTTTTCCTAGCAAATTTGGTGTATATCTAGAAAAATTCGGTTAAAACTAGACAAAATTTATGTTTAAATATAAGCAGGCTTTACAGCTGAGGTAGGACCTGTGTCTTGCAGGACATCTAGCATCCTGGACCTTTCCGGTTAATGAATGCCAGCAGTACCCTCCTGACCCCACCCATCACTGCAGGAACCAAAATGGCCTCACTTACTTCCAGGATGCCCCCAGCATGGCCATAGAAACATGCTTAACCAATCTGACTAGGCTTGCTTTTCATTTATGACCACACACCTCCAGCAGGCTCCCCAAACTACATTTCCTTGCCCTATTCTCTCTCACTCTGTGCCAAATAACTATTTTGCACCTTCTCCTGTCTTCTCAAAATCTCAATGCCTCTTCCTCTCCCCATTCTCAGAAGAGAATCTTAAGTATTAATACACAGAAGAGCAAAGCACTTAGAAGATCACCTCCCCATGCTCCAACCACCAGCTCCTTGGGTCCCTACGCACTTGAATCCATTGACTGGACTGTCTTCCAGCCCTGGGCTTGTCCCGTCTGTGCTTCAGAAAAAAGGCACCACTTCTTTGCACATTGGAGCTCTCCCCCATCTCTCTCTTTCTCTTTCTCTCTCTCTCTCTCTCTCTCTCTGTCGAGATGGAGTCTCGCTCTATTGTCAGGCTGGAGTGCAGTGGCAGGATCTCAGCTTACTGCAAGCTCTGCCTCCTGGGTTCAAGTGATTCTTGTGCCTCAGCTTCCCTTCCCATGTGGGATTACAGGCATGCACCACCACACCTAGCTAATTAGTATAGATGGGGTTTCACCATGTTGGTCAGGCTGGTCTTGCTCTCCTGACCTTGTGATCTGCCCATCTCGGCCTCCCAAAGTGCTGGGATCACAGGCCTGAGCCACCTCGCCCAGCCTCCCCTGTCTGTTTTATCACAGCTAAACTTTGTCCTAACAATTCCTCATTCCATTTCTGTGCCTGCTGTAGGTTTTCTCTTCTCTACATCATTCTCATCAACATATGAACATACGAAAACATTTTCAATGGTAAAGACAAAAAAAACTTTCCTTGACCTCACATTTCCCTCCAGCTACAGATACGTTCCTTCAGAGCCTTTCCAGCAGGATACCAGTGAGCTGGGCTCATTGTCTCCACCCCCTCCCTCCCATTCTATTCAACTTACTTGACTTAGGCTTTTGTTCACTCAATGAATAGGCCTTTGTTGAAGTCACCCTTAACCTCTACAAGGGGAAATGCAATAACTCGCTCTCTAGGCAGATCTTCTTCTACTCTCAGTGGACTTGCTGAGATTGTGTGAAACCCTTTCTTTGCTTGGCTACCCAAACACCGGGCTCTCCTGATTCGCCCACCTCACTGGCTGCTCCTCTGCCCCCTTAGCTGTATCCTTCTTCTCTTCCTAAACTGAACAATGGCTCAGTACTTAGCCCTCTTCTTTACCTACCAAGCTTGTCCAACCCACCTTATTTTGTTGTTTTGTTTTGTTTTACACTTTTAGCGGCCTGAAATCATGGTTTTTAATTTATGTCTCTAGTGATAACCAGAAGAAAGGAATAAGGAAGGGGTTTTACTGACCCAAATGGGAAGAGAAACTAAGAACCCGTGACTGTATTCTCTCCCTTGGATGCCACTAATCCCTACACCCTCTTCTTGAGTGATCTCAATAGTGTTACATGTAAATTTTCAGTGCTGCAAAAGTAGTGGCACTCAAATATAAATTTCCTCAGCAAGGTGTTTTACTTCTATAGAAGGATGTGTCTCATAGATGGAACAATGGTGAGCACACACCTGGACAGGGGAGGGGAAAGGGATCTTATTTCTGATGCAGGTAGTTCCTACTGCTGTGTCATTCCCCTATTGGCTAGGGTTAGACTGCACAGTCTAAGCTAATTCCAAGTGGCTATTTTAAAGATAGCAGGAGAACCAGCTGGAGTGGCAGGGTGGGTAGTTTGGCAGGAAAAGACAGTTATGGGACAGGTCAGAGCAGGTGACCAGAGGTGACTCAGGTCAAAGCAGGTGACCAGAGCAGGTGACCCGGCAGGTGACTGGAGCAGGTGACTGGGTTGAGTAAGGATGGAGCAAGGGACTGAGGGGGTGGGGAGAGATATGAACTACTAATTAGACCTGATGGAAAAGGTTGTTTACTGAAACTACAAGGAAGTTAAACTTTAAAAATGGAGAACTAAAGAATAAAAGAGCTGAACATACTGACATACTGATTCTTTAAAGAGAAACTTGGATTTCACTATATCTAACAATAGGTCCTATGGCTATAAGTGCCATCAATATGCTGAAGACTTTGGAAGTAAAGCCTCCACCCCTGGACTCTCCCTTGAACTCCAGACTCATAGACCCAACAGCCTTCCTGGATGTCTGTCAGCTGTGTCAATTTAACATGTCAGACACAGTTCAGGGAACCTCAACCCCAATCTACTCCCTCCAGTGTTCCCATTCTGATAGCTCAACCCAAATGCTTTGGTTTCTCTCATACCCTACATGTAATCCGGCATTGAATCGTCCCCCTTCTACTCCTCCCACCCGAATCGTGCCACCTTCATTCTCTCACTCCCTATCAGCCTCCTGTGTCCTAACCAAACACCAGCTGTAGGCTGACTTCAGGAGAGTTCCTGAAATTGAAAGAAATGCCCTTGAATCCTCAATATTGACCCCTCCCTGCATGTCCTCCCCAAACGCACCATGAAACAAGAGTGCCAGAACACAGAGCACTCACTCAGCTGCCTTCGTGGTGTGTGGAAGGGAAAATGCTTCCCATGACTTTTTTTTTTTTTTTTTTTTTTTTTTTTTTGAGGTGGAATCTAGATTTGTCACCCAGGCTGGTGCGCAATGGCATGATTTTGGCTCACTGCAAACTTTGCCTCCTGGTTCAAGAGATTCTCCTGCCTGTTTCCAGATTAGCTGGTATTACTGGCATGTACCTGGTAATAATCAGCTAATTTTTGTATTTTTACTAGAGACAAGGTTTCACCATGTTGATGAGGCTGGTCTTGAACTCCTGACCTCAAGTGATCTGCCCGCCTCAGCCTCTCAAAGTGCTGAGATTACAGGCATAAGCCAGTGCACCCTGCCTCCTCGCATGATTTTAGATCCCTTACACATTAATATTCTATTACACTAGGTGATAATTATACTTTAATTACCCATTATATTGAAACATATAAACAACACAAATAAATGTATGGAGAAAAGCAAAAGTTTCTCTCCCTCTCCCCTATTCTTTAGACATAACTGTAATTAGCAGTTTCTTGCATACCTTCCATAACACTGATGATGCAAGAAGCACGCATATTCATGTGTGTCTATGCTTATTACCCACATGCATACTTTAGGCCCTCTTCAAATAGCTGAACAACACGGATAACGAGGTTTCTCTTAGAAACCCAGGGTCTCCTCGCCACCCTGCATCCATCTTTTTCTGCACGTGTACATGATTCTATCCTTGGTTCTGGAGCCAGAACACCTGGGTTCATATTCCAGCTCACATGCTCACTACTAGTATAATCTTGGAAAGCTACTTTGCATCTCTGGTTCTCCACCTTCCTCCTCTGTAAAATGGGGAGGCCAATAATTGTGTCTATCTCATAAAAGCATTGTTGGGGGTCACTGAATGAGTTAATGCACAGTTATTGGTGTCTACTTATTCGATAAATAGTAGGTATTTGAATCATTTTCTACCTCTCACCCTATCCTTAAATGCTAGGTTATAAAGATACACACAATATGATACAATGAAAAATAAGTAAATGAGAAACTCAAGACTGTGGGAACATAAAACGTAGGAAAATACAAAGAAGCCAGGAGTAGTGTCATTACTTAAATTACTGCTGACGAGTCCTTCCTAGTTGCCAAAGAGGGTTAAAAACTCAGCCCTGAGCTGCCTAGAAACAAGGAATACTCTATCAGTTTCAACATTTACAATGACTCCAAGGTAAAAACAAATGATTTAATAAGGTGAAATGCACCTTTCCCTTGTTTGGGACCTAAGAAAAATGTCTATGTGGTTTAAATATCTATTTTCCTCCTAGAAAGCTTTTAGGAAAAGGTGGCAGGAAGAGAATCACACTGAATAAGTCTCATGTTGATTTAAGTCATATCCATTTTCTACTGTTTAAAATAAACTCTACAGTTCTCAGCCAAACCTAGGGATGATAAATCTGGAGAAGAAAAGGTCAATCTTAGGCTGAGCTTGGAGGCCTGACCATTTGATATAAAGTGATGATAGGGCTGGGGGCAGTGGCTCATGCCTGTAATCCCAGCACTTTGGGAGGCCGAGGAGGACAAATCACAAGGTCAGGAGTTTGAGATCAGCCTGGCCAATATGGTGAAACCCCGTCTCTACTAAAAATACAAAACAATTAGCTGCGGGTGGTGTTGGGTGCCTGTAGTCCCATCTACTCGGGAGGCTGAGGCTGGAGAATCGCTTGAACCTGGAAGGCAGAGGTTGCAGTGAGCTGAGATCATGCCCCTGCATTCCAGGCTGGGCAGCAAAGTGAGACTCAGTCTCAAAAAAAAACCACACACACACATTGAAAACCCTGGCATGGGGGTGAGGCTTACATTGATGAAGCATCTGAGAAAACAAAACTTCTAGGTGAGGTGCGGGGACTCACTCCTGTAATCCCAGCACTTTGGGAGGCTGAGGCAGGAGGATTGCTTGAGCCCAGGAGTTCAAGACTGGCTCAGAAAACAAAGTGAGACCCTGCCTCTACAAAAATAAAAATTTAGTTAGGGTACACAGAAGGCTGAAGTGGGAGGATCGATTGAGCCTGGGAGGTCGAAGCTACAGTGAACTGTGATCATACCATTGCACTCCAGCCTGGGTGTCAGAGTGAGGCCCTATCTCAAAAAAAAAAAAAAAAATAGGAAAAAGAAAATAACTTTTATATGAGGAAGGCAATTCCTTTTAATTATCAGGGCCAGAGAGACATTGAATTGAGAAAGCAATCATGCTCTACTCGCCGCTTACAGATCCGTATTCATCAACTGCTTGCTATTGCCACAAGTAGCAATAAATCAACCTGATAATGCCACATTAGACCCGATACTTTACATTCTATGGCTCAACAACGTATAGCCGATCGCTAGGTGATGTCATTTCTGTGAACCAATGAGAATTCCTGACAAACAGCTTTGTTTCCGTCCGCTCCCTGCCTCCAAGTTTTGCCTTTAAAAATCCTTTTGTTCCCATATGACATTGTCACTGTGTGAGAGTAAAAGAAAAAAAAATCCCTTGTAACTGCTACAAATTTGAGCGCATATTCAGGGCGACTTGAATCTATGCTCCTGGGTTGCAGTCCCCAAGCTTGGCCCAAGTAAACTCTCCGCTTATTTTGATTTTGCCTAAGCTTTTTCCTTTCAGGTCAACACACCTGAAGTGGAGATGGCCATGTGGGCCATGAGAGAGATACTCTTCAGGTTGGAAGTCTTCCAATTTCTAAAAGCTGACTGAGAGAAAACAGACGTTTATCTTTCATACGGAATATTTGATGAGTAAGCTGCAATTTCTCTCCTTAAATTCAAGTGAGTTCATGAGGCAGGTTCGTTTGACTTGAATGTAAGCGTCTGTCCATACCGATTCCTGCACTGATGACCTAACACCTCCCATGTATTCTCACCTGATTCTCACTGCGTCTCTGGGAGGTAGGCAGGGATTTTTCATATTCTGAAGAAAAAGAAATGATCAGAATTTAAGTAAGTGCAAGGTTACACAGCTGGAAAATTGAAGGGATATGTTTTAAACGAAAGCCTTGCTCTTTCCTCTGCAACAGCCAAGAAAACGGGGACCGGAGCCAATGTGGATCTACGGTGTTCGTTGATACACGACTGGGAAAGATGCAGGCTTTTAGTGAGAAAAGAGAAGAAATCACAGTTTGGAGTGGAATCCCCAATTATAAACTATCTCAGTGGCTCCCTATCTTGAGTATGATAACGTCTCTCTAAAATGGAATTCTGGCTGGGTGTGATGGCTCAAGTCCATAATCCCAGCACTTTGGGAGGCCAAGGCAGGCGGAGCTCTTGATGTCAGGAGTTTGAGACCAGCCTGGTCAACATGGTGAAACCCCATCTCTTCTAAAAATACAAAAATTAGCTGGGCTGTGGTGCATGCCCCTGTAATCTCAGCTACTCAGGAGGCCAAGGCAGGAGAATCGCTTGAACCCAGGAGACAGAGGTTGCAGCGAGCGGAGATCGTGCCACTACACTCCAGCCTAGGTGACAGAGTGGGAATCCATCTAAAAAAAAAAAATTAATTCTGCCATTCCACTGACATGGGAAAGGTGTGACTGAGACATCAAATCACCAAAAGTTACTATGACCTCATTACCACTCCTAAAGGAACCTGATTTTTAATGGGCCTGTGTCATCTGTAGTTGACATAAGTGTGGAGACAATGCTTGGTGGCCGCTGCCCAGTTTCTTTTCAAAGTCTCTGCAGTGCCTCATCCACCTCTACCCAGACCAAGTTCTGCATCTCGCAGGCTATAAACCTTCAGGATAGAGATGGAAGCTTTGGGGAAAGGAAATGCTAAGTGGTTGGGGTAGAAAAATAGGAATTGTGGTGTTTTAAGGAGGCAGGTGGCACAAAACCCCAGAAAGCATCTGAGCCTCTTCAGCCAGCACCATGCCTGACCCTCCCTGCCCACCACACTCGCTGGTGCTGACACCCAAGGCTTTGTCGGGGAGGCAAGCATTCTCGTTTATTGCATTTGTAGAGTTGGCACACAGTTAGACACGAGCAGGAAACGGAACACCTCAGGGAGGAAGCTGCAGAGACCACCCAAAACCTGCAGGCTAAATATGAATGTAGGGGAAGATACCTATGCAGAAAGAATGCCCCAGATACCCCATCAGATGCCTGGTCACTGCTCATTCCGTTGTTAAATTGTCAGAATGTAGCTAGCTATATGCTGATAGGAAGGGAAAAAGGAAAGAGGGGAGATTCCTAAGAGATACACAGGCACAATAAGTACAGATTTGACTGCTATAGACCTTCCTGGGATGGTGGTCACGAGCAAGGCCACCATTAGGTCAGGTCACTCCAGCCTGGAAGATGGAGTGAAACTCCATCTCAAAATTAGCAACAACAAAAAAAGTTAACAGTAGCCTAAAACAGCCGGGCGTGGTGGCTCATGCCTGTAATCCCAGCATTTTGGGAGTCGGAGGGGGGGTGGATCACGAGGTCAAGAGATCGAGACCATCCACGCCAACATGGTGAAACTGTCTCTACTAAAAATACAAAAATCAGCTGAGTGTGGTGGCGTGCACCTGTAGTCCCAGCTACTCGGGAGGCTGAGGCAGGAGAATTGCTTGAACCCGGGAGGTGGAGGTTTTAGTGAGCCGAGATCTTGCCACTGCACTCCAGCCTGGTGCCTGGTGATAAAGTGNCTCTGCATACAAATCTCAGTCTCAGTGTTTTCTGGGGAACCCAAACTGTGACAACTGGAATGAGGTCACCGCAGTTGAGGAGCTAGCTTCCTCAACTCCTGCATCTCTTGCTACCAACACCAAAGAAAGAAAAATCTTTTCCCGTTTCTACCCACATGCTTGCCCTAGTGAAGGTCAGAGAGGAGTATGTCAGCAAGTGTTTGCATGTTACTAGGAAATTCTGTCAAGACTAGAATATGCCCTGAAAATTGATGTCTAATTGGCTATTTGTTTCAATGTACAATTGGCTTGCAGTTTATGTATGTTTATATTTATAAAATAATGAAGAAAATAGTAAGCTATAGTAATAATCTGTGCAGATGACATATACACATAGATACACAGATTAAAATGGAAACATATGTCTCTCTGGTTATCAGTAAAATAAATTTAAAAAACAAAATAGCAATTTACACATTATTAATCCAATTAACTGTGTAAATTACAAATTACTTCCCTGTTTTTCTATTAAATCTGTTTAATTTGGGAGAAATTTTTTTTTTTTTTACTTTTATTTTGAAATAATTTGGGGCTACGGCAGAGTCGCAAAAGTAGTACAGTGTTCCCATATATCCTCTGGAAACTTCCCTGGCGTTAACATCACCACAGTATAATTATCAAGACCAGGACAATGAAAGTGTTACAATGATGGAAAGGAAAGGATGTGATTTTAATTTCTGATTGAAGGTAAATCTCTCTGGTAACCTGCCTTGTATAGATTTCTGACAGCTAAGAAGATAGCTTCTTTATCTGTCTCATGCTGAGCAAATAGGTCATTACACAGGCAATCAAAGCTGAAATCTCACAATCTTGGGTAGCTGTTTAAAAATTATCTAGACTAAGCTTCCCTTTATTTAATAACTCTGAAGTTTTTTGCATATTAGTAAAGATTAGCATCTCATTACTTTAAAAGTTCCCATTTTCAAAGACGTTCTAATTTTGAGAAGATACTATTAATATTGATTGAATGTTTAAGATTTAAAACAAATTTTTAAATCCTGGTCTATTGCTATGGTCTGATTGTTTGTGTTTTTCCAAAGTTCCTGTGTTACAATCCTAACCCCCATGGTGATGGCATCAGGAGGTAGGGCCTTTTGTGAAGTGATCAAGTCACAAGAGCTCTATCATCATGAATATTATTAATGACCTTATAAAAGAGGCCCAGGAGAGCTTGTTTGCCCCTTCCCCCATGTGAGGACACAGCAAGAAGACACTGTTTATGAACTAGGAAAGGGACCTTCACCAGGGGCTGAATCTACCAGTGTCTTGATCTTAGAATTCCCAGCCTCCAAAACTGTGAAGAGTAAATTTCTGTTACTTTTAAACAACCCAATCTATGGTATTTTTTGTTATAACAGCCCAAACAGACTATGCACCTATTACACTGGAATTTGATCTGTTCTTTTTTGCTTAATCAATATGCATATGATATGGTTTGAAGACCATTTACCATCTATTTAGTTTCCTTAGTCTAAACTACAATTTATTAATAGAATTTCTAATATATTGTACTCTGAACTTACAACTCAATTTGTGCTCCAACAGTTGACTAAATAACATATTGTAAAGAAGATGCACTATATCTTTCTTCTTGAATACTATACTTACATTAGTTCAACCGATTGCTTTAGCATGTTGGTTCACCTTATCATACTGCTGACTTGCATTTCACTTGATGTCACACAAAACCTCTGAAAACTACTTATACCTAGTGCTGTTAAACTAGCTTTGCTAGCAATGCAAATACTGAAAATCCTGGAAATCTGTTCATTTCAGTAAATTGTAAATATTTTTTATCTGAGCCTGTATTTTGGCAATGTAAGAATATATGCAATATCCATTTTGTTATCTCACCTGAATATTTAGAAACCTGGGACTTAGAAAATATCAGGCAAAATAATATATAATTCTAATCTGCTAAGAACTATTCAAAATTATAGACATGTTGACTTTTTATTTTTATTACAGAAACTCTAACAATAGGTAATTTGGCCTTCAGATCCAACAATCTGTATCATCTGATCATTTAATGTTTCCTGAGTTGCTATACAAATGGATTTTCTGCATTGAGAAAGTTCTCATAATATTTACATCCTGACAATCATGATGAATTGTTTCAAAATGGAATATTCTTCAGAAATTATGACAGTATAATTACTATTTTACTTTGAGCTCCTGCCAAGAAATGTCACCTTTAAACTTGTTGCCAAATTATCAGTTTAACTGCAATAAAATAGTAATAATAAATATTAAAGATTCCCGTTTGTATTGACGCATATAAAATAGCTAATTGCAAGTTAAAGAAACTTATGTCTATCTGGGAAAAAAATAAAATTATTGTAGGAAAATTTACAGATCATTTTGTGAGTATATATGCAATATCTCACTAGTGATAATGTGAAATTAATAATGATACAGCTTATACAACAGATATTGACAATCATTTGTTTCCAAAGTGTTAGAATTGTTTATCCTAATGATACAATTATGACACAAACAAAAAACCTACCAAAGTAAACATAAATCATGTGTTCATGTTTTTTCTAATCAAACTAGATATTTCATGGTCACTTCAGAATGGTTGTATGTGTTCATTATTAATAACGTAAATTTAAAGTTCAATGTGATGTATGTATTAGATTGATTCACTATACATGTATTCCAACATCTTTGTAGGTTGCCTTTCTGTGCACAGGAATCTGTGAAACTAGAAAATACATGTCTCAAAAAAACAAAAGACTTACCCAAAAGATTTATATGTGTTTGGCATTCTGCTGATACAATGCCCTTGCTTGGCCCTTGAAGTAGGAGGGAGACCACAGTGTGTTAGAAAATAGTTTTCTCAGTGACTCACTCCTGTAATCCCAGCACTTTGGGAGTCCAAGGCAAGCGGATCACTAGGTCAAGAGATCGAGACCATCCTGGCCAACATAGTGAAACCCTGTCTCTACTAAAAATACAAAAATTAGCTGGGCATGGTGGTGCACACCTGTAGCCTCAGCTACTCGGGAGGCTGAGGAAGGAGAATTGCTTGAACCTGGGAGGCGGAGTTTACAGTGAGCCAAGATTGTGCCACTGCACTCCAGCCTGGTGCCTGGGGATGGAGCGAGACTCTGTCTCAAAAAAAAAAAAAAAAAAAAAAAAACAATGGCCAAGAAAGCTAGAATCAAAGGACATATGGTTTCCTATAAAAACGACAGCTAATATCTTAACATATGTCTCCAAGTTGCTTTTCGGAAACCCAGATCCTTACCAAATAGATCCATGCAGACCTCAGATAAAGGGAACTGGGGACTGAACTCTGACCACCATGTCTTGCTCTTTTGTTCTACATTTCTTCCTGAGGGGCCTGGAGAAAATTACACCTATAAGCAGAGCTAACATTCTTTTATGCTGACCCTAGAATTTTTATTTTTATTTATTTTTTACCTTTTCAAAAAATTGAGATGGAGTCTTGCTATGTTGCCTAGGCTGGTCTTGAACTCCTGGGCTCAAGCAATCCTCCCACCTCAGCCTTGGAAGTGCTGGTATTACAGGCGTGAGCCACTGTGGCAGGCCCTCAAATTTTTAAACAAAGCATCTCTTCCTTAACAAATTGCAACTCAGAAAAATCTCTGGATCTACCTATGACCTGTAGATAGGTCCCCACTTCAAGACATCCCACCCCTTTTCAGCCAGTGCCCATGTGCAACCTCCACGTATTGATTTATGATTTTGCCTGTAACTTCTGCTTTCCTGAAACTTACCCTGCCTTTAAGAGCCCTTACCTGTGAGGACTAAACTCTGATCATTTTCCTCTCTTGCCCAAATTCCTGTCTAAGGGGCCTAGGGAGCCTTGGCCTACAAACCATAAAATCTCATTAGACAAAACGTTTTTATTTAACCGTATTTAATATGGCCTGCTTTCCAAACACTCTGGTATAACTGAAACCACCACTGCAAAATTATAACTTAGGCCACGACAGAAATCTGACCTAACCAGCTCCATGCTTCTAACTTCCAAGCTGTCCTTGTTCATTCCTGGGTATAGGCTGAAATAACTTTGGGAGAAATTTAGTTTATCGTTCATAGTTTTAAACGAAGATGAAAACAGCCCTTTCCCAAAACAAATCCCCTTCTTGCCTGGGGACCAGACTATCTAATTTGTTAGGGGTAACAAAGTAGTCAAATGATTAGAGATTATGGTTTAGCAGTCAAGCAGCTGGAGGCTACAAGACCCTGATCCTCCCCAAATTGCTCCTGGGAATGACATCACTATTGTAAAATCTAAGATCAGTGCTTGAGATATTCTGCAGACCCTGCACTTGATGGATCAGCTGGCACCATCCAGATAGATAAACTGGCTCATCTGATCTTGTGGCCCCATCCAGGAACTAACTCAGCACAAGAAGACAGCTTCAGCTCCCTATGATTTCATCTCCAACCCAACCAATCAGCATTCCCGACTCATCACCTTCCCCCAACCCACCAAATAGTTCTTAAAAAGTCTGATCCCCGAATGCTCAGGGAGACTGATTTGAGTAATAATAAAATTCTGCTCTCCCACTCAGTTGGCTTTGCATGAATTACTCTTTCTCTACTGTAATTCCCCTGTCTTGATAAATTGGCTCCATCTAGGCAGCAGGCAAGGTGAATCCATTGGGTAGTTACATAATATCACATGACGGATAAAGAAGGCAATCAGAATATCTTGCCCCAAACTAAGTTCCTTTGCTGTATTTTGAAATAGCCTGCAGAGTCATTTTTTTGTGGGGGAAAATTGCAAATGTAAAGAATCTCTCCCTTTTTTTCTTAGATAGGGTCTTACTTTGTCACAGAGGCTGGAGTGCAGTGACACAATTCAGCTCACTGCAGCCTCGACTTTGTGGGTTCGAGTGATCCTCCTGTCTCAGTCCCCCAAGTAGCTGGGACTACAGGTGTATGCCACCATGCCCAGCTAATGCTTGTATTTTTGTAGAAATATGGTTTCACCATGTTTCCCAGGCTGGTCTTGATCCCCTGAGTTCAAGTGATCTGCCTGTCTCCCAAAGTGCTAGGATTACAGGTGTGAGCCACCGTGCCCACCCAAGAATCTCTGTTAATATAACTAAATTGTTCTTTCCAGGCTCTCCTGATTCTGAAGAGATTGACTAAAAGTCTAGTACCTTTTAAGGGTCTGCAAAGGAAACATTTGCCATCTATTGTGTCTAAGGACAGCATGATACTGACCTCTGCAACTCCTTGTCTTGATCCAGACGCTTCTTTCTATTGATTCCAGGTCTTTAGACAATAACTTAACTCTTTCAACTAATTGCCAATCAGAAAATCTTTAAATCCACCTATGACCTTCCCCTCCCCCTACCCTCTTAAACTTTGTCCTGACTTTCTGGATGAAACCAATACAATGCATACATACCCTGTATGTATTGATTAATGTCTTATTGTCTCTCTAGAATGTATAAAAACCAAGATGTAATACAACTGCCTTGGGCACAAGTTCCCTTGAGACTCTGCCTTGGGCTTTGGTCACTAATATTTGGCTTGGAATACACCTCCTTAAATATTTTACAGAGTCTGACTCTTTTCATTGACACCTGTAAGCCACCAAAGAAGTCAGGATTTAAGCATTAGCTGCCTGGTCCTTCTTGCATGGTGCCCTGCAAATAAACATCTTCCTTTCTTCTGCTGCAAACCATGGTGCAGTCATTTGGTCTTACTGTGCTGGGCAAATGCACCCTAGCTAGGTTCTGTATAGCACTGGTCCTGTCCTTCTTAAAAACATTACAGCTGACTCAACACTAGATGGGTAAGAAATGCTTTATTTTGCTTCCCTGTCAAACTATAAAAAAAGCTACAACTTTGGAAAGTTTGACAGAGTAGGCTGGGAAACACTGATGTCACATTGCAGAAAAATCTAGACTCTGAAATAACACCACGTCCCACCCAACCCAACCCCATCGTAACTGTTTTTTCTTATCTCTGATAGTTGAGTGATTAAGTTAGCAAAAGCAAAAGGATTTTAAAACTGAATGTGCCTCCCAAGAGCTCTCAGTGTACCAGGGCTGATTTGCGGTTTCCTTTTGGCTAGTGTCACAAGCGTTTGAGCAATGGCAACCATACTTAGCGAAATGGCTGTTTGGCTTTCAGTTATCAGGCATCTGTGGTAGAAGACCTGCTGGACAAACTGTTAGTCTGAAAAGAGTGTTTGTGAGAAGAAGAAAGCCTGAATCATGCTCTGCCACATCCAGCTAATGAGGATCTGAGTGAGCTCTTTGAAGCTGTGACCGTCTAAGATCGGGTGATGCCAAACATTCATCCCAAGTTACTTCCCCAAACTATGGAGCCCAAACCCCACAATAATCTTTTGTCTTGCTAAGAGGTCCCCCAGAAGAAGGTGGACAACAGTCTGGCCCTACTTGGATCCTTTTCTATAAGGAGCTGAATCATCTAAAGAAAATTTAATATTAAAATATTAATACTTTAATAATAC
Source organism: Cebus imitator (assembly GCF_001604975.1). NCBI lineage: Eukaryota > Metazoa > Chordata > Mammalia > Primates > Cebidae > Cebus > Cebus imitator. Next base: position 3,983,110 of record NW_016107517.1, read on the forward strand.
ATATATATACATATATTTTGAGATGGCATCTCACTCTGTCACCCAGGCTGGAGTGCAGTGGCACAATCTCAGCTCACTACAACCTCCGCCTCCCGGGTTCAAGCGATCCTCCTGCCTAAGCCTCCCATGTAGCTGGGACTATAAGCATGTGCTACCATGCCTGGCTAATTTTTGTATTTTTAGTAGAGACAGGGTTTCAACATGTTGGCAGGGCTGGTCTCAAACTCTTGACCTAATGATCCACTAGCCTCAGCCTCCCAAAGTGCTGGGATTACAGGCGTGAACCATTGTGCCCAGCCTTAATAATATTAAAAATCAGCCCTGATACACTGAAAGCTCTTAGGAGGCACATTCATTTTTAAAATTCTCTTGCTTTTGCTAACATAATTGCTCAGCTATCAGAGATAAGGGAAAACAGTAAGGGAGGGGTTGGGTTGGGTGGGACGTGCTGTTATTTCAGAGCCTAGATTTTTCTGCAATATGACATCAGTGTTTCCCAGCCTACTCCATGAAACTTTTTAAAGTTGTAGCTTTTTTATAGTTTTGACAATCAGTGAAGCAAAATATAGAATTTCTTACCCAACTAGTGTTGAGTCAGCTGTGATGTTTTGAAAGGACAGGACCAGTGTTATAAAATAATTAAGATTTATATTGTGTGACAGCAAAAATTATTGTAATGCTGTAGGAGTTATTAAGAAATTATTTCAGGCAGATAGAGAAGAAAAGGGGTCCTTGGAAAGTTGTTTCTTTTAAAGAAAGTTTTTTTTTTTTGGAGACAGTGTTTCACTCTTGTTGCCCAGGCTGGAGTGCAGTGGTGTTATCTTGGCTCACTGCAACCTCCACCTCCCTGGTTCAAGCAATTCTCCTTCCTCAGCTTCCAGAGAAGTTGGAATTACAGGCGCCCGCCACCATGCTTGTCTAATTTTTTGTGTCTTTAGTAGAGATGAGGTTTCACCATGTTGGCCAGGCTGGTCTCGAACTCCTGACCTTGTTATCCGCCCACCTTGGCCTCCCAAAATGCTGGGATTACAGGCGTGAGCCACTGCTCCTGGCCTTCATGTCTTTTAATATGCATCTGGAGTCCAGTTGCATGATCCTGGCTCACTGCAACCTCTGCCTCCCAGGTTCAAGTGATTCTCCTGCCTCAGCCTCCTGAGTAGCTGAGATTACAGTCATGTGCCACTTCACCTGGCCTGGCTAACTTTTATGTTTTTGGAGAGACAGCAGTTGGCCATGTCGCCCAGGCTGGTTTTGAACTCGTGGACTCAAGCGATCCACCCATTTCAGCCTCCCAAAGTGCTGAGATCAAAGGTGTGAACCATCCCACGCAGTCTAAAATCTCCTTTTGATGGATCACATTAACTATTTAAGAATGTTTTCTCTAATATATGCTACTTGTCTAAATCAGTTTCCAGATTTAGAGAAGTCTATTCAAAGAGAAAAGGATGTCCCCATAGCCTTACAAAGCAAGTAGCAAGATTCGACCTGTAAGAATTTCAGCTAATTAAACTATTAACTATAAAATAAATGCTTAAAATAAGACATGAAAGTGTAACCCAGCAGGTTCACCTTGCCCACTGCCTAGACAGAGCCAATTTATGAAGACAGGGGAGTTGCAATAGAGGAAGAGTAATTCACACAGAGCTGGCTGTGTGGGTGACCAGAGTTTTGCATTCGGGGATCACACTTTTTTTTTGAGGTGGAGTTTCACTCTTGTCGCCCAGGCTGGAGTGCCATGGCACAATCTCAGCTTACTGCAACCTCCCGGGTTCAAGCAATTCTCCTGTCTCAGCCTCCTGGGTAGCTGGGATAACAGGCGCCTGCCACTACACCTGGCTAATTTTCTTTTTTTGTATTTTTAGTAGATGGGGTTTTGCCATATTAGCCAGGCTGGTCTTGAACTCCTGACCTCAGGTGGTCAGCCTGCCTTGGCCTCCCAAAGTGCTCAGATTACAGGCGTGAGCCACTGTGCCCAGCGGGATCAGACTTTTTAAGGACAACTTGGTGGGTGGCGAGGAAGCCAGTGAGCCAGGAGTGCTGATTGGTCAGATAGGAGATGAAGTAATAGGGAATTGAAGCTGTCCTCTTGTGCTGAGTAGGTTTCTGGGTGAGGGCCACAAGATCAGATGAGCCAGTATATGGACCTGGGTGGCGCCAGCTGATCCATCCAGTTCAGGGTCTGCAAAATGTCTCAAGCACTTATCTAGAAGCGGTTTAGGGAGTATCAGGATCTTGTAGCCTCCAGCTGCATGACTCCTAAACCATAATTTCTAATCTTGTAGCTGATTTGTTAGTCCTATGGCAGTCTAGTCCCCAAGTAAGAGTCTAGTCCTCCTATGCCTTGAGTTTAGCTCAGGTCTAAACCCCAACGCCCACTCCCCTTCCTGCCTTCATCCTTCTCTACAGGGAGTGGGCAATGTACTCAAGGAAGAAATCTTTTCCCAAACTCAGGGGCTAAATCATTCAAAGCTCTCTGGTCCCCTGTCTAGTATGTATGGGCAAGGTTATACCATGTTGACTGCTATAACAAATGACTCTCAAACTTCAGTGGCTTTGCACCACAAATGCTTGGTTCTTTCTCACATCAAACTGCAATAAGTCTTGACAGGAGGGCTCTGGTATCTGCAGGTCATGTAGAGATCGAGACTCTTCCTATTTTGTGCCTTTTCTAATTCTCAGAGTCCTCTCCATTCAGCAGGCAGATGCAGAAAGAGTAAGGATTGTGGGTAGGAGATGTTTATAAGCCAGACCTGAAATCAGTACAATTATTTTTGCTTACATCCCATTGGCCAAACCTGAGTTTGTTTTGGGAAAGGGCTGTTATCATCCTTGTTTTAAACCATAAACTAAGTTCCTCCCAAAGTTAGTTTAGCCTACAGCCAGGAAGGAACAAGGCCAGCTTAAAGGCTAGAAGGAAGATGGAGTGAGTTAGGTTAGATCCCTCAGTGTCTCAGTCATAGTTTTGCAAAGGTGATTTCAAAAGTTCCAAAATAAGAAAAGAGTGACTATAACATTGACTTGGCATATTGGAAAATGATCAAAGTTCCTGAAGTAAAAATGTAACTGTTGAAATAAAACTCAAAGAACATGTTAAGCATTTACTGAGATACTTGAAGAGAGAGTTTGTAAACTAGAGGAGCTAAGGAAATGATTGAGGATGGCATACAGAGAGATAAGAGACATGGCGAAAATAAGGAGACGATCCGACGTTACCAAATATATCTTTCTGAAAAAAATAAGAAAGGGGATGTCATGGTCACCCAAAATCTGGTTGATAGTTTAAGATTGATGCTGCCACAGACACACATACCAACATGGTACCAAAGACTTATTACTCACCTAAGGAGGCATTCTGGGGAAAGCAGCGTAGACTTCCACTGCTGGCCAAAAGAGTGGCTTGAAAGAACAGGGAAAGGAGACTGGCTTGGGATTTTTGTGGTGGTTAGTGGGTGGAGTGAGGCTGCTGAAAGCAGGCCAGGGCCTCCATGCTTCCAATTTCCTGCTGGTACCAAAGGAGGGAGCCTCAGGCTTTGTTATCAGCTTGCCCAAGTGTAGGCAGAAGGGCAAGAGGATGTTGTGTGCCTTAAAAGTGATTCGTTATTGCTGTTAATTTCTTGCTGTGCCTAATTTATAAATTGAACTTCTTCATAGGTATGTAAATATAGGGAAAAACGTAGTATATATAGGGTTTGAGGCCAGGCGTGGGTGGCTCATGCCTGGAATCCCAGCACTTTAGGAGGCTGAGGCAGGCAGATTATCTGAGGTCAGGAGTTCAATACCAGTCTGGTCAACATGGTGAAACCCTGTCTCTATTAAAAATATAAAAATTAGCCCAGTGTGGTGATGCATGCCTATAGTCTCAGCTACTTGGGAGGCTGAGGCAGGAGAATCTCTTGAATGCAGGATATGGAGGTTGCAGTGAGCTGAGATCACACCACTGCACTCCAGCCTGGATGACAGAGCAAAACTCCATCTCAAACAAACAAACAAATTATATATAGGGCAGTTTCTGGCATCAGCGGGGGATCCTGGAACCTATCTCTTGCAGGATAAGAGGGGACTACTGCATCTGTTATTCAAGATGAGAGCCCCCTCCAAAGAAGATGGGAGCCCCAACAGACACTTCAAAACCCTCGTGGATGTCTCCCTAGGTCAGATTTCCCAGCAGGCATTTAGCTCAGAGTCCAGCATGGCACAGGGTCCTGCACATTGCAAGCATAACCAAAACCCACGTTAGAAAGATCTGTGAGGATGACTGCATTTGCCACCTGGTCCACCAACCTGAATCAAGGAGAAGACACTTGACTTTGTCACCTGGCACCTAATGCTTGTGCCATTGGTGGGAAGTGTGGGCTGGAGATTAAGGAGGTGAGAACGGAAGCTCGCTGAAGAGATGAATCTATGGTTGCATATAACTCTTTATGCCAAGGAAAACAGAAAGATCTCTGGTGGGTAAGGGTAGGAACTGAGGAAGAGGCAGTTAACTATTAAAGTGTTGGGAAAACAGGCTAGCCATGTGCAGAAAGCAGAAACTGGACCCCTTCCTGACACCTTACACTAAAATTAACTCAAGATGGATTAAATACTTAAACATAAGACCTAACACCATAAAAACCCTAGAAGAAAATCCAGGCAAAACCATTCAGGACATAGGTATAGGCAAGGACTTCATGACCAAAACACCAAAAGCATTGGCAACAAAAGCCAAAATAGACAAATGGGGCCTAATCAAACTCCGCAGCTTCTGCACAGCAAAAGAAACAGTTATGGCCAGGCGCGGTGGCTCAAGCCTGTAATACCAGCACTTTGGGAGGCCGAGGCAGGTGGATCACGAGGTCAAGAGATCGAGACCATCCTGGTCAACATGGTGAAACCCCGTCTCTACTAAAAATACAAAA
>NW_016107517.1:3988162-3991734 GCF_001604975.1 Cebus imitator
AAAGAAACAGTTATTAGAGTGAATCGGCAACCAACAGAATGGGAAAAAATTTTTGCAGTTTACCCATCTTACAAAGGGCTGATATCCAGAATTTACAAAGAACTAAAACAGATTTACAAGAGAAAAACAAACAAGCCCATTGAAAAGTGGGCAAAGGATATGAACAGACACTTTACAAAAGAAGACATACATGAGGCCAACAAACATATGAAAAAGTGCTCATCATCACTGGTCATCCGAGAAATGCAAATCAAAACTACATTGAGATACCATCTCACGCCAGTTAGAATGGCGATCATTAAAAATTCTGGAGGCAACAGATACTGGAGAGGATGTGGAGAAATAGGAACACTTTTACACTGTTGGTGGGAGTGTAAATTAGTTCAACCATGGGGAAGACAGTGTGGCAATTCCTCAAGGACCTAGAAATAGAAATTCCATTTGACCCAGCAATCCCACTACTGGGTATATATCCAAAGGATTATAAATCGTTCTACTATAAGGACACGTGCACATGAATGTTCATTGCAGCACAGTTTACAATAGCAAAGACCTGGAACCAACCGAAATGCCCATTGATGATAGACTGGACAGGTAAAATGTGGCACATATACACCATGGAATATTATGCAGCCATCAAAAATGATGAGTTCGTGTCCTTTGTAGGGACATGGATGAACCTGGAAACGATCATTCTCAGCAAACTGACACAAGAACAGAAAATTAAGCACCGCCTGTTCTCACTCATAGGTGGGTGTTGAATGATGAGAACACATGGCCACAGGGAGGGGAGCATCACACACTGGGGTCTGCCAGGGGAAATAGGGGAGGGACAGCAGGGGGTGGGGAGTTGGGGAGAAATAGCATGGGGGGAAATGCCAGATATAGGTGATGGGGAGGAAGGCAGCAAATCACACTGCCATGTGTGTACCTATGCAACAATCTTGCATGTCCTTCAAATGTACCCCAAAACCTGAAATGCAATTAAAAAATTAAATAAATAAAAGTATTTTGAATGCTACATACATTTAATGTATAAGGAACATAGTCTAGCTATTTCCCCCTGTGCCAGCCACCTCAGACAAGGCTTTTAATCAATGAAAATATGTACTTAGTGCAAACATTTTCAATAAACTACATCCATTGCTTTGCTTTATATTTACATGTCGCCAGGAAAGTTACTTAAGCATCTTTGTTCATTTGCTGTAGCATATGTAAAGATTCAAATAAAAAAAATGTGGGGGCACATGTTCTCAGGATTTGCTGGGGCTGTGTCACAGGCCATGGTCACTTATATTTGGCTCAGAATAAATCTCTCCAAATATTTTACAGAGTTTGACTCTTTTTTTCAACAAGATCTGATGCTATCCCCAGGTAGAGAGTGTGGGGACTGAATTGAAGGTACACAGCTGGTGTCTGCTACTTTGTGGTTGGGAAAAACTCTGTTAACCAAAAATAAAATCTAAGTCCCCCAACCAACTGAATGGACTGCTTTTTTTGGCAAAGGGCCCTCCAAAGTTCACCTGAAATTCTAGCTCAGGCTGTAATAAGAAAGGGGAAGGATTAAGAATGCCTACTTATGGTTGGGCACGTGGCTCACGTCTGTAATCCCAGCACTTTGGGAGGCCAAGGCGGGCAGATCACAAGGTCAGGAGTTTGAGACCAGCCTGGGCAACACGGTGAAACCCTATCTCTACTAAAATACAAAAAATTAGCTGGGCGCAGTGGCAGGTGCCTGTAATCCCAGCTACTCAGGAGTCTGAGGCGAGAGAATCACTTGAACCCAGGAGACAGAGGTTGCCAAGATTGTGCCACTGCACTCCAGCCTGGGCAACAGAGAAAGACTCCATAAAAAAAAAAAAAAAAAAAAAAATGCCTCATTACTCCTCCTCCCTTTAGAATTCAGGCACAATTGATTAGTATTCACTTTAAAACGGAGCTCTTAGGACTGACCAAACAATAAGATGTCAGTATGACAGATAGCAGGCCCTTATTTAAAAAAAAAAAAATGTGTTCAGCAACCTTCGTGAAGGAAGAAAACTCCACTTGAACTAATCACATACATATTAGAAGGTTTTCACAATATTCTTAAATCTAATTTCTGTACTATTCAAAACAACAGTTAGTTTTTCTCCTAAGGGACTGATAAAAAAAAAAAAAATCAAAAGGCGGGCGTGGTGACTCATGCCTATAATCCCAGCATTTTGGGAGGCTGAGGAAGGCAGATCACTTGAGTTCAGGCATTTGAGACCAGCCTGGGCAACATGGTGAAACCCCATCGCTACAAAAATTACAAAAACTAGCCAGATGTGGTGGTGTGCACCTGTAATCTCATCTACTCGGGAGGCTGATGGGATGGGGTTGGAGAATCATCTGAGCTCTGCAGGTAAAGCTTTCAGTGAGCTATGATGGCTCTATAGGGTGGCTGGGTCTGAGTCAAGGTCAATGGCACCCAGTCAAGCACTTGTGAACTGAGGGGAGCTGGTACTTGGGAAGGGTCCAGTGATCTGAAGGAGGCAAGAAGAGGAATGAACTTTCTGAGCCAAAGCACCAATGACTGCAGCAGCTTTTTCTATGGTGTCCCTGGCCAATGACATTGGAATACCCAATGACATGGAGCAGGGTGGCCGAAAACATAACCAAAATAATTGAGACTATTCTCCCTCAAACTCTTACCTCTTGTGAAGGAAATAAATTAAAATCTAGAAATTTAGGAGAAAAATAACAAGCATTAGTGCTGCCCTTCATCTTTGCATAATAACCCACCTAATCAATAGGAAGCTAATTGAGTCAAGTATTTTTATATTCATTCACTTAGGCACCTAATGAACACTTATTGAGCTCAACATTTATTGAGCTCCCAACATGGTCTATACCCAGTGGTAAATGCTATGGGTCCAAAGATAAATAAAACAAAAAATTCCTACTTTAAGGTACTCACTATTGAATAGAGAGACAAGTAAATGAATAGGTTTAATCAAATATGATGTAGGGTATATCAGTTAGCACTTGCTGTGTAACAAACACCTCAAAAGTTAGTGGTTTGAAATAATCATTTTTATTTAACTCATGATTCTGAGGATTAGCTAGACAGTACAACTGATCTCTCTTATGAATAAAATAAACTGATTTTATTTATTTATTTATTTATTTATTTTTTGAGATGGAGCTTTGCTCTTGTTGCCCAGGCTGGAGTGCAATGGCACGATCTCGGCTCACTGCAACCTCTGCCTCCCAGGTTCAAGCGATTCTCCTGCCTCAGCCTCCCAAGTAGCTGGGATTACAGGCATGAACCACCAGGCCTAGCTAATTTTGTATTTTTAATAGAGAGGATTTCTCCATGTTGGTCAGGCTGGTCTCGAACTTCCAACCTCAGATGAATTACCTGCTTCAGCCTCCCAAAGTGCTGGGATTACAGGCATGAGTCACCTTGCCTGGCCTTTTTATTGTATTTATTTATCTATTTTGAGACAGGGTTTTTTCTTGTTGCCCAGGCTGGAGTGCAATGGCACAATCTCAGCTCACTGAAACTTCCGCCTCCTGGGTTCAATTGATTCTTCTTCCTCAACCTC
>NW_016107517.1:3991946-4002026 GCF_001604975.1 Cebus imitator
ATCCACCCGCCTCGGCCCCCTAAAATATTGGATTATAGGCGTGAGCCACCGAACCTGGCCTATTTATTTATTTATTCTTGGGACAGGATCTTGCTCTGTCGCCCAAGCCAGAATACAGTGGCATGATCATGGCTCATTGCAGCCTCAATCTCCTCGAGCTCAGGTGATCCTGCCACCTCAGCTTCCTGAGTAGCTGGAACTACAGGTGTGTACCATCATACCTAGATATTTTTGAGTTTTTTGTAGAGTCACGGGTCTCACTATGTTGCCCAGGCTGGTCTTGAACTCCTGGGCTCAAGTTATCTGCCTGCCTCAGCCTCCCAAAGTGCTAGGATTACAGGTATAAACCACCATGCCTGGCCAAATCTGAGATGAAGAGTTTAAAAACACTTCATCTCATCGAATAACCAAAAACTTAGTAATATAACAAACAAAATTAATTTTCATCTTAAGATGAAAAGCTATGAGCAACTGGTGGAACTATATTTCTAAGATGGGATGAAAGGATTAATAGAGATTGCAAGATCAGTTTAGACCAACTCAGAAGCTGCATTAACATTTAGAATAAAAAGCTGGCCTTCATCCTTCTCGGCATGCATTTCCCCTGAGTAAAACCCTGCCTATGTTTCTTGTTACTGGGGTAAATCATTCTTTTGTCCTCCAGGCCCACCTTCGACTTCTTATTTTTTATTTTATTTTTTGAGACGGAGTCTTGCTCTATATCCCAGGCTGGAGTGCAATGGCACAATCTCAGCTCACTGCAACCTCCACCTCCCGGTTCAAGAGATTCTCCAGCTTCAGCCTCTTGAGTAGCCGGATTACAGGTGCCTGCCACCACACCCGGCTAATTTTTGTATTTTTTATAGAGATGGACTTTCACTATATTGGCCAGGCTGGTCTCAAACTCCTGACTTCACCATCTTGGACTTCTTGAATAAACTCCTGTAGAAAGTGGGGAGCGGGAAAGGGAGGAATATCAAGACCAGGATATAGACCCAATGCTGGTCCTGCCTCGGAATCTGCCCACTTTTTTTTTTTCTTTTTTCTGAGATGGAGTCTCACTCTCTTGCTCAGGCTGGAGTGGAGTGCCATGGCGCAATCTCTGCTCACTGCAACCTCCACCTCTGAGGTTCAAGTGATTCTCCTGCCTCAGCCTCCAGCAAGTAGCTGAGATTACAGGTGCCCACCACCACACTGAATAATTTTTTGCATTTTTAGTAGAGACAGGGTTTCGCCATGTTGGCCAGGCTAGTCTCAAACTCTTGACCTCAAGTGATCCACCCGCCTTGGCCTCCCAAAGTGCTGGGATTACAGGTGTGAGCCACTGAGCCTGGGCTTTTTTTTTTTTTTTTTTTTTTTTAACTTTAAAGGATTAAATTAGACATTCTACATGACAGGTGTATATCCTTGACATAACAAAATTGATTTCATTGTGCTTTCAAATTTTCCCACATCCTTATTGAATATTTTGACTGTACTTTATAACCTGCCGAGTTAAGAGTATTGAACAAGGTCTTCATGTCTGGGAAAATTTCAGAAGCATATATTTATAGCTCTGGCTTTTAAGAAAGAAAAAAGACAGAAATCCATGGTATGAATGTCTAGTCAAGGCATTCCATATGGAAATCAATGGTGGGGAGGTAAGTTGGGAAGGAACAGTTATTTTCCCTGCTAAAATCTCACCATGGACACGGCTGCCTTCCCCTGAGGTCAGCCTGGCTATACTGATAATGCTCATAAAGAATCAAACTGACTCTGAGTGATTACCAACCACAGACATTTTCTTTTTTCCTTTTCTTTTCTTTTTTCTGAGACAGAGTCTCCCTCGCTGGAGTGCAGTGGTTTGATCTTGGCTCACTGCAACCTCCGCCTCCCAGGTTCAAGTGATTCTCCTGCCTCAGCTAGGATTACAGGCACCTGCCACCATCCCCGGCTAATTTTTGTATTTTTAGTAGTGACAAGGTTTTACCATGTTTGCCAGGCTGAACTTGAACTCCTGACCTCAGGTGATCTGCCCCACCTTGGCCTCCCAAAGTGCTGGGATTACAGGTGTGAGCCACCACGCCCTACCAACCACAGACATTTTCACCCTATTTCTTATTTGACCTCACAACAACCCAGTGGAGCAAGCTGGATTGCCTCCAGTCTTCCTAATGAAAAGCTGAGGACCCCAGATGTTGAGCCACCTAATCAACTTAAACGGAGAGCAAACGACTGAAGCCAGGGGTCCTGACTCACAGCTGTGTCATGAGTCACACGAAAATGATTCAGTTATGAGTCAAATCTTGTTTCACTGCCCTTTCTGCTAGGAAGTCTGCTACATGTGGCAGAAGGGAGAGCTGTCACATACAGGATTTGGTATGTCTTCTGTGGATTGTGGATGGTCTGGGAAGGACTCCTCCCCAACTGTCTTACCAAGATCCTGGGACCATGACATTGTCCATGTGAGGTGGTGGTTGAATGTGTAGGATACAGGAAGGTGCAAACTGATACCTGGCATGTTGCATAAGCCTCCTGAGGCAGCATCCTGGAATAGGTTATAATGAAGGTCATGTGTCCAGGGTTTGAAATGAAAACATTCAGCTGGGCACAGTGGCTCATGCCTGTAATCCCAGCACTTTGGGAGGCCAAGGTGGGTGAATCAACTGAGGTCAGGAGTTTGAGACCAGCCTGGCCAACATGGTGAAACCCGTCTCTACGAAAAATGCAAAAAATTAGCCTGGCGTGGTGGCAGATACCTGTAATCTCAGCTATTTGGGAGGCTGAGGCAGGAGAATCGCTTGAACCTGAGAGGCGGAGGTTGCAGTGAGCCAAGATCTCACCGCTGCACTCCAGCCTGGGCAAGAAGAGTGAAACCTCATCTCGAAAAAAAATGTTTGTGTGGCTGTCAAGCTGCAGTCCGTTCAGCTCAAGTGCTGGAGCTGACCAGCAAGGTGCCTCCCAAGCCAAGGAAAGCAAGGCCACCGTGTCCAAGATGAAGTCCAGTCATGTCCAGTTGGCCATGTACAGCAACAAGGCGCTGGACAGGCCATGCTCCTTTGTGGCACCTTCACATCTTCCCCCACATCCCTCTGGAGCTCATTCCCAATGAAGTGGTGAAGAAATCCAAGCCCTAGCTTAGGAGGTCTGATTTGGGTGTGATCAGGCTCTCGATCATGAACCAGGTCACACAACCCCAATCTTAATTTAGAGTGCTGTGCTTTAAATAAGAATTACTAGATTTTAGAATGTCTTTTAATTGTAAGCATTTTTAGATTTGAATCTAAGGCATTACTTTTATGTAAACCAAAAAAGTAGCTGAGACAAGTCTCAAGCAATTTAGAAGTTTATTTTGCCAAGATTGAGCAGGCACCGGGTGACAAGGTGACAAGGCTGTGTCTTTCTCCAAAGATGGTTTTGAGAGCTTCAATATTTCAAGTGGAAAGAGAGGACACTGGGAAAGAGGAAGAATTTTTTTTTAAGGTATGGGTAAATAAGAGGCAAGCAATTGCATTCTTTTGAGTCTTCCATCAGCTGTTCGCATGTGAAAAGAGGGTCGAGAAATAATTGAGGGAATGTGTTCTCTTCCGGAGTCCACAAGGGGGCGTAGTTTCTAGGGCAGGCACTTCCCAGCGGCATGCCTTCCCTGCCTTCCCCGAGACATCTCGTCTGGGGGGACTTAAAGGTCTTTGTTTAACTTTTGCGCCTATGGGAAAGGATCAAAGATCAATCACTCCAGTGAAAGTTTAAAGGAACTCTTTTCAACGGCTAGGAGGCTTGGAGAAGGTGGGAATTCCTCCTAGGTTAAAAGTCCCCTTCTTCCACACCTCCTTGGATTCCATACGTGGGTCCCCTTCCACGACCTTTGCGGAAATTGCTTTCTCTCTCCTGGGTTCCATCTTCCTAGATTCTCTCACTCAATGTGAGAGGAGCTTTCCTTCCCTGAATTTCCCCCTCTGGGAATCCTTCTCACTCAGTGTGAGAGCAGCTTTTCTTTCTCCTCACTCAGTGTGACAGCTAGCTGTTTCTCTCTCCCCCCCGCCCTTCTCCTTTTTTCTCTTTCTCTCTGCCTAAATAAATCACTTTCTGCAAAAACTTTTTGGGTCTGGTATTTACTCCAAGGTGCTCACCATTGCCGGCAAGGTGTCCCCTTTCCCATTCTTGGGTAAGTGAAGGAGAAGAACCTGGGGCACACCTGATCTGAAATGAAATAGGGCGAGTGTCCCTTTCCCCTCCGGCAGCATAATCACTGATGCATCCACCTAGCTCCGTGAATCTGCATTTCTACATAAGACAAAAACCAGAAGGCAGAAGAAGCAATCTCAGATATGCCCTTGTCTCAGGTGAGCAGAAGGATGACTTTCTGTTCTGCAACTGTGAAAATCAGCTATCCATTTACACTGTCAGGGTGAAATTCAACAGAACTGTTTTAGGGTAGAGATCTTGGGGCCCACAGGCAATTTCCTAGTGGGCAAATTGTGAGGGAGGTATGTAGCCTTTCATTTTGGAGCTATCTTACTTAGGAACAAAATGGGAGGCAGATTTGTGTGATACAGCTCCCAGCTTGAATTTTCCCTTTGGCTTAGTGAGTTTGGGTCCCAAGATTTATTTTTCCTTAACACTTATAAAGCATAATCCTGTGATAAGCAGGAAGACTCCTATTCTGTATTTTGTGTTCCTTTTGAGTGGAAAGACCCCTGTGTGCAGGCGAGACCAAGAATATGTGGATACCGTGACATCATAAGTCATGATAGTCTATGTTGGTTATTCACAGGGTGGTGCTGGCATTTAATCATGCAGTGCCTCTAAAGGAGCCTGCCAGTAAGGTTTTGCTCATCTAAATCCATCTGGACTTAGCCTCCAGAGCTCTGGGAGACAACAGAGTCTTGCTTGTTGTCGATGTCCCAGTCATTGCCTTTGGTCGCTGTCTGACTCAGGATGTGTGACCATTTTTCAGTTTTGTCTGGCACCTGGCTCTTAAAGTCTTCTAAATATATAATGAATACAATATGGCTTATCATCACAGCAACAATGCAAGGCATTTTCATTTGATTGGATTCCTGCTCAGTGTCTCCCAGTTGAAGACCAAAAAAATTGGGGGCTGGGAAAAATACATCAGGATCTTCCAAAACCTAGGACAGGGCTATTGTCACCACGTGAGAAAGTCACCAAAGTTCTCTGTGAACACCGTTGTTGGCTCAAACTTATACAAGGACAGAGGCCTGCTTTGTCTGTTTTGTTTCTTTCTTTCAGTTTTGCTGAGACAGAATTTCACTCTGTCGCCTAGGATGGAGTGCAGTAGCAAAATATCAACTCACTGCAACCTCTGCCTAGCTGGGATTATAGGTGCTCGCCACTATACCTGGCTAATTTTTGTGTTTTAGTAGAGATGTGGTTTCACCATGTTGGCCAGGATGATCTTGAACTCCTGACCTCAAGTAATCCACCTGCCTCAGCCTCCCAAAGTGCTGGGATTTCAGGAGTGAGCCTCTGTGCCCAGCCTTGTCTAGGATTTTTGAAAGTCTTGAATCCACTCTGTGGTAGTGAACACAGGCTGCTTTGTCATGTCAAATTATTTTAGAAGCCTCACAAATGATTAAGATTCCATTATTGAGCCCTGGGAAATGAGCACAAAAGCTTTGTTATGACTTAAAATATCAAGATGAGTCATGGTAGGATGGAAGGAAGGAAGGTAGAGATTCAGAAATTGTTACTGTAAAGTCAGTCTCCAAATATGGCTCAGATCTCATCGTATTCAGCTGTTCATCACCAGCATCAGTCTCTTGTTAACTGACTTCCCTAGACTCTCAAGGACCACATTTATCACAGCAAGAGTGAGCGCAGATAGATCCTGACTCCCCTTGACCATGATGGTTTTGGGGTATGAAGAAATGGAGTGGGACTTTTCTTATTTAGAGATTGGCATGTGAAGCCTAAACAAAGGTCAGAGGTGAAATAAACTCACATTCTCAATAAATATGGGTTGAGGCCAGATACCTCCTTTGGACTTTCTAAAATGTGGGTGAATTCTTTGCATCTTATTAATTAGATGTCTGCTGACATGGGAGATGAGCAGGTTTGCCCTGTGCCACCCTGAGCAGGGAACGGGAGCAGCCTGCATGGTCATCATCTGATTGGTAAGGAAAGAGCAGTTTTTCAGAAGCCTGGAAATCACCTGGTTTGAATCCCTCTGTCTGGTGCATTCAAAGAGGGCGGCATGGTCTCTGGGAGGGTCTCTGGCACTTGAGGGGCACCACAGCTTCTGCTGGAGTGAAGAGTGGAGCGGAGGAAGAAGGGGAGCCAGCTCCTGGGGGGCTGTGCAGTGGGATGCTCACTACACCCCACTGAGGAAACTGCAGGCGTGCTGTTTCCTAAAGAGGAATAAGGCCAGGCTGGGAACTACTGGCAGGAAAAGCAGTAGAGGACACCAACTGTGGAAGACCAGGTAAGAAGTGTCCACCCCTTCTCTTCCATTGTCCTTCCCAGGCCCCAACATCAGAGGAGTTAGGCTCTGACAGGGAGGAAGTGGTGGTATCCCAGAGCTAGGCCACCTTCTCCCCTTTCCTGAGGCACCTCCTCAACCCTGCGCTGGGAAAGGGAGGGTGTTTCGGGCTGAATTGTATCCCCCTCAATTCACATGTTGAAGTCCTAACCTCCGTATGTCTGAATGTGACTATATTTGGAGATAAGGCCTTTAAAGAAGTAATTCAGATTACATGACATCATTAGGGTGGGCCCTAATCCAATGTGACTTGTGTCCTTAGAAGAAGAGGCGTCAGGGGACAGACACACACAAAGGCAAGGCCACAGAAAGAGAGGGAGAAGGCAGCATCTACAAGCCCAGGAGAGAGGCCTCAGAAGGCCCCAACCCTGCTAACACCTTGATCTTGGGCTTCCAGCCTTCAGAAGTGAGAAACCAATTTTCTCTTCTTTAAGGCACCCCGTCTGGGGCTCTTTGTTACGGCAGCTCTCACAAACTAATGCAGAGGGGATGAGATTTAAATTAGTTGGGCAAGAATTTTTGTTTGTTTGTTTTGTTTTTGTTTTTGAGATGGAGCTTGCTCTGTCACCAGGCTGGAGTGCAGTGGCGCAATCTCAGTTCACTACAACCTCTGCCTCCCAGGTTCAGGTGATTCTCTAGCATCAGCCTCCCGAGTAGCTGAGACTACAGGTGCCCGCCACCATGTCCAGCTAACTTTTGTATTTTTAGTAGACACAGGGTTTCACCATGTTGGCCAGAATGGTCTCGATTTCTTGACCTCGTGATCCGCCCATGTGGGCCTCCCAAAGTCCTGGGATTGCAGTTGTGAGCCACCGTGCCCAGCCGGGCAAGAGTTTAAACCAGACTGAGCTTCAGTATCTCAGCATGTCAAGAAAACTTACAAGATCTGCCCACTAAAAGAGAGGAAAAGGGAATTAGAGTAAGCACATTTAAAATCAATAATTACCATAAAGCAGTTTGAATTTTCAATCCTACACTGTGTTTAGGCTGATTACTCCCAACACCAAGCCTGGCTCCCTCCTGGGACTTGAAGCAAATGCTACTTTCTTTAAGGCTGATGGGGAAGCTGGGTCTGCTATTCTCTACCAGCAGTAGGGTTTTATGAGATGGCACAGGTACCCACCTGGGCTGCCTTCAGGTGTTGGAAGGTATAGGGCTAGGGGCCAGCAGACTGTCATTGCTGCCCCAATATTCAGAGTTTTGGGGCTTCCCTGCTTTTTTTTTTTTTTTGGCTGCTTTGAGGGCTGTCACCTGCCACTAGGGCACCAGAATTTTTGGACTGGTAGTCTGCAGGCATGTGAGGAAGCAGCTGACACCCTGCTCTGCCAGTCATTAGCTTTAGCAATTATATAACACAGAGAAGGGACTTTGCACTCTGAGACAAACACATTCCACCCCAATCACTTTGTGTAGTGCCAGTCCCAGAACAAGGTTAAACTTGGATTCCTTCTTGTAAATTACAGACCTTCTCCCTGAATTTCATGGCGCTGATGACTACAGATGTGGGATAGCCTTCGTGGATACAGTCACCAGGGGAAAAAACATTGTGTTTTCTTTTCATTTTAATTTTTTTTCGAGAAAAGTTCTCATCGTCACCTAGGCTGGAGTGCAGTGGCTCAATCTTGGCTCACTACATCCTCGACCTCCTGGACTCAAGTGATCCTCCTGCCTCAGCCTCCCAAGTAGCTGGGACTATAGGCATGAGCCACTGTGCACGGCCCAAACCACTGTTTTTCACCATGATCAGACCATTGTAACATCACGTGTGTGTGTTTCTTTCCATGTTGTATTATTTTATAAGCTAAACTTTCTGAAGTCTTAATTCCTTTGCAAGCAGTCACA
This sequence comes from Cebus imitator, assembly GCF_001604975.1. Lineage (NCBI taxonomy): Eukaryota > Metazoa > Chordata > Mammalia > Primates > Cebidae > Cebus > Cebus imitator. The sequence goes on from NW_016107517.1 coordinate 4,000,270, forward strand.
TGTTTTGCTTTGATTCTAAAGTCAAAATGTAATATAGCTTTGCAAGTCAATTTGTACCAGTGAAGATTCCTCTTTCCTACCCCTGTGCCCACTGCTCTAAAGGAGAAGCAGTTTCAATTGTTATTAAATCTCAGGACATGTTTGGGAGACTGAAAGACCTGGGTATCAGGCTATATTAGTCCATTTTCACACTGCTATAAAGATACTGCCCAAGACTGGGTAATTTATAGTGAAAGAAGTTTAATTGACTCACAGTTCCACATGGCTGGGGAGGCCTCAGGAAGCTTACAATCATGGCAGAAGGCAAAGGGGAAGTAAGGACATTCTTCACATAGTGGCAAGAGACAAAGAGTGAGGAGAAAAGGGGGAAGAGCCCCTTATAAAACCATCAAATCTTGTGATAACTCACTATCACAGAACAGCTTGGGGGAAACTGCCCCCATGATCCAAGCACCTCCTACCAGGTCTCTCTCTAGTCACATGGGGATTATGGGGATCACAATTCAAGATGACATTTGGGTGGGGACAAGCCAAACCATATCACAGATCTAATCTACTTTGTTCCTTTCAGAATATTTTTCTCTAATGGCCAAATTTCCATTAAATAAAATGAATAAAATGTTGCGAATAAAACATAATGGATATGCTTAAAGAACTTTTTGGCTAGCTGAGAAAACATTTACGAATATAACTAACTGAATAAACTCCATTCTCCACATCCCAATATGTACACTGCTTGACAAATTTATGTGCAGTCTTGTTTGAGCAAAATCCATAAGAGTTTGGAGCAAACTTCAGTCCCTTGCTCAGCTATTACTCATTCTCTCAAATCTACCATGGAAGCAGCTCAGATGCAGAAGACCTGAATGCTTATTCAGGAGCATGAGGGTACGTTGCTGTAAATCTAAATACATGAGAATGAGACACCATGAAATATTCTCCCATGCTAGGAGTGTGCTCCCGTCATGGCAAGCAGCAAACCCAAGCATTCTGAGTCTCATTGATTTCTTGACCTTGCCCAATATTGCAAGAATGTGCTAAGGAATTATGAAGTGTTCAAAAATGAAGCAAATGAGAATCAACAAAGCTGCTGCATTTGCAAACTTGAGAGAAACTTTTTTTTTTCTTTTTGAGATGGAGTTTTGCTCTTGTTGCCTAGGTTGGAGTGCAATGGCATGATCTCGGCTCACTGCAACCTCCACCTCCCAGTTCAAGTGATTCTCCTGCCTCAGCCTTTCAAGTAGCTAGGATTATAGGCATGCACCACTATGATGCCCAGCTAATTTTGTATTTTTGGTAGAAACGGGGTTTCTCCATGTTGATCAGGCTGATCTTGAATTTCTGCGCTCAAGTGATCCTCCCACCTCAGCCTCCCAAAGTGCTGGGATCACAGGTGTAAGCCACCACGCCTGGCCAAGAGAAACTTTTATGTGTCTGGGAGCCAGGTACTGTGGAGGTGGCAGGAAAAATATAAAAGAGATTCCTTCAGAGCACTTATAATACCTCTTGTGCTTGTAGGTTTAGCAATTTCAGACTTGTCAGATGTATATATATGTCTGAAATATATATATGTGTGTGTTTGTATTTAAATATGCTATAAATGTGCCATTGCACTTCTTAATATCTTTTTAATTTACTTTGTGGTCTTCAGGTAATTTTAGCTTTTTTTAAAAAAAATAGATTGCTACTACTAAATGTATTTGTATTATTTTCTTTTCTTTTTTTTTTTTTTTTTTTTTTTTTTTTTTTTTTTTTTT
>NW_016107517.1:4002036-4007405 GCF_001604975.1 Cebus imitator
TGAGTTGAAGTCGTTCCCTGTTGCCCAGGCTGGAGTGCAGTGACATGATCTCAGCTCACTCCAATGTCTGCTTCCTGGATTCCAGTGATTCTCCTCTCTCAGCCTCCTGAGTAGCTGGGATTACAGGCATGCGTCATCGTACCTGGCTAATTTTTCTATTTTTAGTAGAGATGGGGTTTCACCATGTTGGCCAGGCTGGTCTCGATCCACCTGCCTTGGCCTCCCAAAGTGCTGGGATTACAGGCATGAGCTACCATGCCCAGCTGGTATTTTTTTTCTTTAACACTCTTATTTGTTTCATTCACACTAATTCTAGAGTAGATTTTCTTTTGTTTTTCTGGTTAAGTGCTATCTGACTAATACACTAAAATTTATGTTCCTAAAGTTACTTAATGAAGCCCAAACGACATTAATTCTTTTCTTGATAATTATATATAGTTACATTAACTCGAAACCTACTTCTAAGGGACACGTAACTTACACTGCTGGGTCTCCCTTCTTTTCCCCCTCTGTTTCTCTCTCTACTTTTCATCTTGATGCACTGAAACCCTATCTTTACCATAAAGTTTAAAATCTTTATACTTTCTTTTAATAAAATGATTAATGTTACAATGTAACTTTTATTATAAAATATAGCAATAAACAAAGTAGTAGTTATCCATGTCTTAATTCATCCACCTATCTTTAATGGGTCCCATTGAATTTCTCCTACTTCAGATATTATTTGAAGGGTCTCAAGTAACTGCAGAAGTTTTGTACATATTTTCTTCCACTTTATTTTTTAAAAGAGTTGATCAGATTCCTAATTCTGGTATTAAATATGTCTCCTTTGATCCTCTCTAAGTGTCCTCTTAGAGAGGTGGCTTTATGCACATTCTGAAGTTCCAGCTGAGAATATTCTCTTATTTTCTTTGTTTTTCTTTTTCTTTCTTTCTTTCTTTTTTTTTTTTTAGTCAGAGTTTTTGCTCTTGTTGCACAGGCTGGAGTGTGATGGCACAATCTTGGCTTACCACAACCTCCACCTCCCAGGTTTAAGTGATTCTCCTGCCTCAGCCTCCCGAGTAGCTGGGATTACAGGCATGCACCACCACACCTGGCTAATTTTGTATTTTTAATAGAGACGGTGTTTCACCATGTTGATCAAGCTGGTTTCGAACTCCCAACCCCAGGTGAGCCACCTGCCTTGGTCTCCCAAAGTGCTGGGATTGCAGGCATGAGCCACCGCGCCCCGCCTGTTTTATTTTTTTTCTTAGACGGAGTTTTACTCTTGTTATCCAGGCTGGAGTGCAATGGCACGATCTTGGCTCACTGCGCCCCCTGCCTCCCAGGTTCAAGAGAGTCTCCTGCCTCAGCCTCATAAGTAACTGGGATTACAGGCGCCTGCCACCACACCCAGCTAATTTTTGTATTTTTAGTAGAGACAGGGTTTCGCCATGTTGGCCAGGCTGGTTTTGATCTCCTGACCTCAGGTGGTCCACCCTCCTTGGCCTCCCAAAGTGCTGGGATTACAGGTAGGCACCACTGGGCCCAGCCAAAATATTCTCTTCTTTAAGTGAGATGTATATGTGTGTGTGTGTGTGTGTGTGTGTGTGTGTGTGTGTGTGTGTGCATGTATGTGTATGTGTATGTATATGTGGGGGGTGCACTTTTTCTTAAAAACCTTTTCATTTTCGAGGAGTTTTACATTTACAGAAGAGTTGTAGAGATAATACAGACAGCCCCCCATATACTCTAACCCAGTTTCCCTCATGAGTATCCCCTAATCTCTTACATTATATTCTCCCCTATATTCTCTTACCTTAATATGGTACAATTGCTATAAATAATGAACAATATTGATCTATTCAACTAAAGTCCATGCTTCAAAATCCTAAAACCAAATTAGCCTCCTATCTAGTGTCCCTTTTCTGTTCTAGAATGCCATCCTGGATGCTACGTTACAGTTAGCCGTCACATCATCTTAGGCTCCTCCTGGCTGTGGAAGTTTCTCAGACTTTCTTTAACTTTCATGACTTTGACAATTTTCAGGTATTTTGTAGAATGTCATCGATATGGATATGTTGGATGTTTTTCTCATGATTAGGCTGGAGTTATAAGAAAAAGATCACAGAAATAAAGTGGCATTTTCATCACATAATTTCTCTTTTTTTTTTTTGAGACAGAGTCTTACTTTGTGCCAGGCTAGAGTGCAGTGGCACAATCTCAGCTCACTGCAACCTCTACTTCCCAGGTTCAAGTGATTCTCCTGCCTCAGCTTCCCAAGTAGCTAAGACTATACGCACGCACCACCATGCCCAGCTAATTTTTGTATTTTTAGTAGAGACAGGGTTTCACTATATTGGTCAGGATTGTCTCAATTTCTTGACCTTGTGATTCACCCACCTCAGCCTCCGAAAGTGTTGGATTTACAGGCATGAGCCACTGTGCCTGGCCCACATAATTTCTTTCCCTCCCTTCCTTCCTTCCTTCTTTCCTTCCTTCCTTCCTTCCTTTTCCTTCCTTTTTCTTTTCTTTTCTTTTCTCTCTTTTCTTTTCCTCTTTCTTCTTTCTTTTTTGAGACTGATTCTCACTCTGTTGCCCAGGCTGGAGTGCAATGGTGCAATCTCAGCTCACTGAAACCTCTGCCTTCTGGGTTCAAGTGATTCTCCTGCCTCAGCCTCCCAAGTAGCTGCAATTACAGGCCCAGGCCATCACATCAGGCTAATTTTGTATTTTTAGTAGAGACAAGGTTTCACCATGTTGGCCAGGCTGGTCTCGAACTCCTGACTTCAGGTGATCCACCTGCCTCAGCCCCCCAAAGTCCTGGGATTATAGGCATGAGCCACCGCGCCGGGCCCATCACATAATTTCAAATCAAAATCATATTGTCATAAATCACCTGGCTAAGGTAGTATTTGTTAGACTCTCCATGGTAAAGTTATACTCCCCCCCACACACACAACTTTCCATAGTGTATTCTTTGGAAGAAAGTCACTTCATGCAGCCCACACTTAAGAAATTAGAAGTTATAGTCCAACTTTTTGAAGGCAGAATATCTATATATATTATTTGGAATTCTGCACAGGAGATTTGTCTCTTCACCTCTACTTTATTTATTCATTCAATATTACTTCATATTAGTATGGAGACACGGATATTTGTTTACACTTTGATATACTACTTGATTTCTTTTGTTGTTCAAATTGTTCCAGCTTTGTTCACTGGGAGCTCTATTCATTTTCTCCTTCCTGTGTTCCATTGACACACTCCATCAACATTGACTTTGTTTTGTTTTTAGCTCTCCATTATCTTATGATACTACAAGATGCTCCAGGCTCATCTTGTGTATTTCCTATTCAAGTTTTAGAATCAGTCATTTACCCCAAAAAACCCTGGTTCATTTTTTGGAGAATGGTATTAGAAATTTAGAACTGGGTGCTAGGCATGCTCATTGCTTTTGGGGTATCATTTCTTTCACCTAACAGAGCAATGAAATATATGCGTGTATATCAACTCATGCACATGTACATCTATAATATTTCTTTATGCAGCCATCTACATATTAAGGTAAATATGAGTTCACACTTATGCTTCCAATTCTGATCTATTATCATGTGAATCATTCTTGCCATCTTCCCTTGCTTCCCTATACCTTCCCACTATGACAACGAGAAATCCAGCTTTCACTGTCTGCCATTCAATTGCTTAATTGTGCAATTCCAGTGTTCAAGTGCAATGGTTAACCTATACTCCTGTGGGAAACGGCATTATCAATTAGAGCACAGTGCTTATGTGCAGGTTTTTGCCTTTAGTCTTACAGACCCATTCACCTCCAAAGTTACTAAGGTTAGTACCTTTTCTCCCTACCCTCTTCCTTTAGGTTGTTTTCTAAACAGATTGTCCTTGACTTAAAATGGTTTGACTTATGATTTTTCTACTTTATGATGGCGCAGAAGTGATATGCATTCAGCAGAAACAGTACCTCAAACTCAGATTTTTTTTTCTGGGCTGGGGATATGCAGTACGATATTCTCTTGCAATGCTGGGCAGTAGCAGCAACCTGCAGCTCCTAGTCTCTCACCCAGTCACAAGGGTAAAGAACTGATTGTCCACAGTGTACTGTGTTTTCAGATGATTTTGCCTAACTGTAGGTTAATGTAAGTGTTCTGAACATGTTTCAGGTAGGGTAAGTTAAGCTATGATGTTTGGTAGATTAGGTGTATTAAATGTATTTTTAACTTCTGATGTTTTCAACTTATGGTGGGTTTATCAGGACATAACCTCATCATTAAGTCAAGGAACATCTGTATTTGTAATACAGTTAAAAAATTGTTATAAGAACAGAAAGCCAAACACAGTATGTTCTCACTCATAGGTGGGTGTTGAACAATGAGAACACATGGACTCAGGGAGAAGAGCATCAAACACTGGGGGCAGTTGGGGGCAGAGGGGAGAGACAATGGGGGGTGGGGAGGGAGGGGAGGATGGGGAGGGGTAACATGGGGAGAAATGCCAGATATCGTATGCACCTAAAGTAAAATAAATAAATAAATAAATAATTTTTAAAAATTGTTTTGTCACAGTCTATTCCATCCTAGGATCCCTGATTAACTAAATGATTTTTTAAAATTTGCATACCCTGAAGTTTATTCTTTCTTTGGTAAAGTTTTGACAAATAAATAAATATGTGTGTTTTCTGATATTTTTGATAAATAAATAAATATAAGTTGGGAATCCATGAGCCCCACACATTGGGTGCCAGAATGTAGGCATTCATGAGCCCCATGTTGGGCACCAGAATGTAGGGAGCCAGCCCTACATCACCCATGGGTGTTCCAAGTTCGGTGGTGACAAAGGAATGAGAAAAAGACAGAATAAGAGAGACAGTGGGACCAGGGGCCATCACTTATTACTCTGGAGGAAACAGTGAAGGCCCCAAGCTCTGATCATCCACACTATTTATTGATTACAATCGCTTTGATCTATAGGATAGGGGTGGAGTGATGGTGGAGTGAATCAGTGAGCCGGAACTGGTGTGTCATACTAAGGACTGATAACAGTGGCAGTTTGGGAGTTTCACAAAACAAGAACCTGTAGTTATCTTTAACTTATTATCTACGCACAGCTGGTGGAACACGGACCTTACAAGGAGGCTACAAGTCTGGCTACGTCATAGTGCTACGAAGGGGTTTTACATCCTTGAGCACAATGTTTATGGTAGCAAAGCTGAGGTCACCCTGCACCGGAACATGAGGCATAAAGAGGCCTTCCTCCTCAGAGGCCTCCTGCAGCCTTCCACAGTTTGTTGCTCCTTGTTTATATGTTACTCATAACCAATTTATGTGGGCACTCTGTAAGTCCTTTCTCCTTTGCTGCTTTTCCCAACAAAT
>NW_016107517.1:4007589-4012472 GCF_001604975.1 Cebus imitator
CTGGCTCTATAGTTTTGCCTTTTCCAGAATGTCATGTAACTGGAAATATAAAATATACAGACTTTTCAGACTGGCTTATTTTACTTAACTTCTAAGTTTGTTTGTGGCTTGATAGCTCTTTTTCTTCCCCTTTTTAACTAAATACTATTCCATCGTATTGATGCGCAATAGTCTGTTTACCCATTCTCCTATTGAAGGACATCATGCTTACATCCAGTTTTTCTTTTTTCTTTTTTTGATGGAGTTTGGCTCCATTGCCCAGGTTGGAGTGCAGTGATGTGATCTTGGGTCATTGCAACCTCCACCTCCTGGGTTCAAGTGATTCTCCTGCCTCAGCCTGCTGAGTAGCTGGGATTACAGGCGAGTACTACCATACCTAATTTTTATATTTTTAGTAGAGATGGGGTTTCACCATGTTGATCAGGCTGGTCTCAACTCCTGACCTCGTGATCTGCCTGCCTCAGCCTCCCTAAGTGCTGGGATTACAGGTTTGAGCCACCATGCCCAGCTTTTACTTCCAGTTTTTGGCAATTACGAATAAAGTTGCTATAACATTCACAAGCAGGACTTTTGTGAACATAATCAGTTGAGTAAACATTTTGGAGAGTGATTGCTAAATTATAGGATTATGTACTTTGTAAGAAACTGTTTTACTGCCTCCCAGAATGGCTGTACCATTTACAATCCCACTAGCAGTGAATGAGTGTTACTATTGTTTTGCATCTTCACCAATATTTAGTACTGTCAGTTGTTTGGATTTTAGACATTCTTATGGGTGTGTAGTAGTATTTCATTGTTGTTTTAACTTGCAATTCCATAATGCCAAATAATGGTAAGCATTTTTTCATATGCTCTTGCCATGTATATATCCTCTTTGCTGAAGTGTTTGTTCAGATCTTTGCCTATTTTTTTCTTTTTTGAGACAGAGTCTCACTCTGTTGCCCAGGCTGCAGTGCAGTGGCACGATCTCAGCTCACTGTAACCTCTGCCTCCTGGGTTCAAGCAATTATCCTGCCTCAGTTTCCCCAGAGCTGGGATTACAGGCATGAACCACCACACCTAGCTAATTTTTGTGTTTTTAATAGAGACAGGGTTTCACCGGTGATTTGCCCACCTCGGCATCCCAAAGTGCTGGGATTACAGGCATTAGCCACCGAGCCTAGCTGATCTCTGCCTATTTTTACATTGGTTTGTTTGTTTTCTTTCTTTACTTCTTTCTTTTTTTTTTTTTTTTTTTTTTTTTTTTTTTTTTTTTTTTTTTTTTTTTTTTGACAGGTTTTCACTCCCATTGCCCAGGCTGGAGTGCAGCGGCACTATCTCGGCCCACTTCAACCTCTGCCTCCTGGGTTCAAGCGATTCTCCTGCCTCAGCCTCCTGAGTAGCTGGGATTGTAGGCATAAGCCACCACGTCTAGTTAATTTTCATATTTTTGTAGAGACAGGGTCTCACCATGTTCAGGCCAGGCTGGTCTCGAACTCCTGCCCTCAGGGATCCGCCCACCTTGGCCTCCCAAAGTGCTGGGATTATGGGCATAAGCCACCACACCTGGCTGGATTGTTTGTTTTCTTATTGTAGAGTTTTAACTGAGCTCTGCACTTTTTTGGATTCAAAACATTTATCAGATATGTGTTTTGCAAGTATTTTCTATCAATCTATGGCCTTAAAATACTCCTCTTGCTGAGTGCAGTGGCTCACACCTGTAATCCCAGCACTTTGGGAGGCCAAGGAGGGCAGATCACTTGAGGTCAGGAGTTCGAGACTAGCCTGGCCAACATGGTGAAACCCCGTCTCTACTAAAAATACAAAACTTAGCCAGGCATGGTGGCAGGTGCCTGTAATCCCAGTTACCTCAGGAGGCTGAGGCGAGAGAATTGCTTGAACCCAGGAGGCACAAATTGCAGTGAACCAAGATGGTGCCACTGCACTGCAGCCTGGGCAACAGAGTGAGTCTCACTCAAAAAATAAAAATAAAAATAAACAAATTACCGTATTGTGTCAAAAGCCCAACACCTCTTGGTTTTGGGTTACAAGGCAACTGATTAGCTGATGCTGATCTCTCAGCCAACAGCCAATTGAAGAGAGAAGGTTGCTGCTGCTCCTGCAGCTAGAGAAGTGACCAAACAGGTAGAGGAGGCTCTTTCCTATGACCGCATTGCCCTTTCCTCCCTCGTACAGCTCATAGTGACAGGCTCAAGACCAGTCTCCTGTCCCAGGTCCTGCCTTCCTTCTTCTTTGCCACAGCTACCTCTGCAGATGTAAAGTCACTTGGACGTGAGATACACAGTATCATTAGCATGCGTACACAGCCACTGCCCAAGTAGCACAGTCTTAGAAAAATGTCAAAATCCCAGAAACATAGTCCTTCCACCAAGGAAATAAAAAATAACTTTACTCCTTCTTGTATTTCTCATACACTAGTCACGGGACTCACAGACCACAGCAAGATTTTTTTTTTTAATTTAATTTTTATTTTTTGAGATGGAGTCTCGCTGTGTCACCCAGGCTGGAGTACAGTAGCTTGAACTTGGCTCACAGCAGCCTCCGCTTCCCGGGTTGGAGTGATTCTCCTGCCTCAACCTCCTGGGTAGCTGGGATTACAGCCTTGCGCCACCACGCCTGGCTAACTTTTGTATTTTTAGTAGAGATAGGGTTTCACCATGTTGATCAGGCTGGTCTCAAACTCCTGACCTCAAGTGATCCATCCGTCCCAGCCTCTCAAAGTGCTAGGATTACAGACATGAGCGACCATGCCCAAACATGAAGACTTATTTTTAAAAAGGGTTTCTGTTTCATCAATTGCCATACTTTTTGTAGCTGCACCCACAGCTATCTTTTCAAAATAGCATGAAAAACACCCCATCCTACCTAAACTTTAGGCCTCTTGTCTTCTCATTTCCATTTCCGTTCTACTCTGTATCCCCAAATCCCAAAGAACAAATTTTGCAAGGCAGAATGCTCCTCAAAGCTGTTTAACTCAGGCTCTTCTTGGTGATTAGAGGTGGAAGAAATTGCAGCTTCATAATGTTTCCCCGAGACACGCAAATATTTCCAGTGGAGTAAAACTTTACTTCCTCTAACTCTGGTCTTTTGGAGCTTCCCTTCAGTATCTTCACAGTGATCTTTCTCCCTGGTCCTTCATGTTCTCATGTCTGTACCCTACCCCAAATAAAATTCCTTTTACTGTCTTATATGCGTATGGTAATCTTCCAAGGTTATTTATATTTATAGGGGTACATATGTTTAATCCAAAGGACTTTTTCCTCCCAGCAAATCTAAGAATGAAGCTGAAATATTGTCTATCTCCAGGAGAAATTTGACACTAGAGGTATTCTTCCAGCTAAGAGATTTATATGAAGAACTCTGCCTGAACTGCCCTAGGGATACACAAACTAAATTAGAAAATCAAGTTAAAGGAGTAGTTGTTGAGCTCCTTCATCTCTTCTCCGTAGAAGAACTCCTTAACGCAGGAGCACATGCTATAACTTTGAAAGTTCTGCTCAGCATTGCCCTTAGGGAGAATTCTTCTGCAGGTTGCTAAATGACTGGTCAAATTCATTTGTTTTCATTTTCAATTCCATCCCACAGGCTTAGTGAGATTTTTCTGCTCTCTAACATAAATGAGATGTTGAAGATTCATGTTTATCTTAATGTACAGATAACCTGGGTGAACATTTCCTAGGAATTAACATAAAGCAGCCTGTTAATTGTTGAAGATACCATAAAGTATTAGATGCAACTAAAGTTACAAGAAAAGTAAAAAAAAAAATAAAAGTTCAGAACTCATGTATTATCTTAAAGCCACCAGAGTTTGGTGGGAGATATAACCATTTCAAAGGTCTACTAAAAAAAAAATTATATTCACTGGATACTTAGGATGCAATCCTAATTTAGGAATGAGCTGTTCCTTATTTAGAAATTAATATCTGCCAAGAGTTATTCTATGTGTTTTACAAATATCTCTAATTTTGGCCTTTATTCTACAAAATAGGTGATCTCATCTCTCTCCTTGGCCTATGAAGAAACTGAGGCACAGATGGTCAAATGCCACCCCTGAGGCCATGTCACGGCTGTGGAGAGCTGTGTTCCAATCCACAATTTCTGAGGCTAAAGCATGAGGTTTGCAACTCTACTATCCTACCTTTCTTTTAGGCCCTCAAGGTACCAGGGGCCCAGAAACATATTAATTTAATTTACATCGATCAGTCAGGACCTCTGACACCATTTTTTATTGTAGATCACAGAATTTTGGGGCCCTGCTTAATTATGTGGTTTTGTTTCGGTTTTCACAGCACATAAACTCAGATCTATGTGGTATCAAATAGTTTCTCGGAATGATAGCTATTAGTCTCACACACAAAAACTAATGTAATTTTAAAGAAGCAACTTGACCTTTTGTTGAAAGGGCTGTTTCTTCTTAAAAACATGGGTTACCTTTTGGTACCTGAATGACAGAGTGTCTTAACTGTCCTGACTATCACAGCAGTTATATTTCACTGCATTGCATTTCCTGAAATTGTAGAAACATTTTTTTTTAGGCAGCCAGGGCTTGTTTTAGTAAAGGAGTTACCTTGATTCCACTCAAGAACATGGCCCCAGCCAGGCTCAGTGACTCATGTCTGTAATCCCAGCACTTTGGGAGGCCAAGGTGGGTGGATAACGAGGTCAAGAGATCAAGACAATCATGGCAATATGGTGAAACCCCATCTTTACTAAAAATACAAAAATTCGCAGAGCATGGTGGTGAACACCTGTAGTTCCATCAGCTCAGGAGGCTGAGGCAGGAGAATCGCTTGAACCCGGGAGGCAGAGGTTGCAGTGAGCCGACATTGCATCACTGCACTCTAGCCTGGTGACAGCGGGAGACTCTGTTTCAAGAAAAAGAA
>NW_016107517.1:4012687-4013861 GCF_001604975.1 Cebus imitator
AAAGTTAAACATAAAAATTCATTTTAAGGTACTGGCCAGTAGTGGTGGCTCATGCCTATAATCCCAGCACTTTGGGAGGCCGAGGTGGGGACTTGAGGTCAGGAGTTCGAGACCAGCCTGTCCAATATGGTGAAACACCATCTCTACCAAAAATACAAAAAATTGCTGGGCGTGGAGGCACATGACTGTAATCCCAGCTACTGGGGAGGCTGAGGCAGGAAAATTGCTTGAACCCAGGAGGTGGAGGTTGCAGTGAGCCGAGATAGTGCCACTACACTCCAGCCTGGGTGACAAGAATGAAACTCCATCTAAAAAAATAAGTGTTAATCATGAAGGAATTTACTTTTTTTCTGGATGTGGATATTGACTGACCTGCAGGACACATGGAAAAGGAACAGTCTAGGCCTATGAGATGTGCCTTCCCACAGCCTGAGACCCAGAGTGCCAATTAGGGGCCAGCGCTCCAGCTATTCTAGGAAAAGCTGAGACTGGGTGAATGAACATAAAGTTTTCCAAGGAGTTTCAGTTGGGCCAATGATAACTTAATTACTTTGAAGAAAATTCACCTTGAACTTATCCTTAGAGCCTTTTCTAGTCTCTTTCCTATGCAACAGTTGAGATATATGGTGGCTCACTTGAGGCCAGGAGTTCCAGACAAGCCTGGCCAACACGGTGAAACCCCATCTCAACTAAAAATACAAAAAAAAAAAAAAAAAAAAAAAAAAGAACGTGGCTCTAAAGAATAACATTATTGTTCAAAATTGCAGAAACAGAATCTTCTTCTCCAGCTTCAACCAGAGAAACAGTCTGAATTCAGTACCGAGGCTATATGAACAAATGAGCAGAGGAGTAAAGCAAAATCCATCATGAGAACTAAGAAATCTGCAAGATTATCTGGAACATTATTTATGGACAGTAAAATTAAGACCCAGAATAGAAATAGAGTCAGCAGAAGACAGTGTCATGCTGCAGCCCAACTCTCTACTCCCAGCCTTTCCTTAAAAATCCATGTGCACGCTGGAGCTGGTAAATGACATGCAAAAGCCAAACCCAACCTTTCTGATTCTGTGCTCACCCTGTCCTGTTTTCTACTTCCGTACTGTGCTCTATCAGGACAACTTCCTCAACTCTCGCACTCCCAGCTGCTGGCCTCCACTTCCCCACCTTTGTTTGG
>NW_016107517.1:4018806-4022582 GCF_001604975.1 Cebus imitator
GAGGTTGCAGTGAGCTGAGATGCTGAGATTGCTCCATTGCACTCCAGCCTGGGTGACAAGAGTGAAACTCCATCTCACAAATAATAATAATAATAATAATAATAATAATAATAATTTTATCTGACAATCTTGGCTTGAACTGAAAAGTTCTGACTCTAAAGTCTAACTCTACCACACACTCAGCTGCATGGTGCTGAGTAGCCAGAGACCTTCTCTGAGTCTGGTTTTGAAAGGGCAAAGGCACCTTGTAGGCTTAAAGTGCTATAAATATGTCGTTTTTGTGTTTTTGTATCCATGTCTTCTACTTTTTAAGCTTAGAGAGAAGCGCCATGTGTGTCAGGGGATTGGATTGAAGGATGCAAATATTTTTCTGGTGTGTCTGTGGGGGTGTTGCCAAAGGAGATTAACATTTGACTCAGTGGACTAGGAGAGAAAGACCCACCCTGAATCTGGGTGGGCACCATCCAATCAGCTGCCAGCGCCAGGAGAATAAAGAAGACAGAAGTTGGAAGGACTAGACTTGCTGAGTCATCCAGCCTTCATCTTTCTCCTGTGCTGGGTGCTTCGTGCCTCAAACCTCAGACTCCAAGTTCTCCAGCTTTTGGACTCTTGGACTTACACCAGTGATTCGCCAGCAGCTGTCAAGCCTTTGGCCACAGACTGAAGGCTGCACGGTTGACTCCCACATTCTTGAGGTTTTAGGTCTCAGACTGGCCTCCTCAGTCCTCAGCTTGCAGATGGCCTATTGTGGGACTTCACCTTGTGATTGTGTGTGTTAATATTCCTTAATAAACTCCCCTTCATATATACATGTATCCTCTTAGTTCTGTCCCTCTAGAGAACCCTGACAAATACAATGTGTTATTCAGTTCTGACTCTTCAAAGCATCTAATAGGTATTTTGACCTGTGGTAGGTAGTGTCACATGATTATTGAGACAATAACCAAATGACATTTACCCCCGGTAGAGTCTCATGTCGGATGCCCAGAAGGATTGGTTATGTCTACCTCTCCAAATGAAATAGAGGCAGATAGGCTAAGAGAAGTCAGACAGTCTGCCTCCAGGCAGTGAGGCTTTAGGAGACATGGTTAGATGAACCCAGGGAGTTACGGGAGGTAAGATGTAGAAATGATTTGTGATGTAATTGCAAGGTTCAGACAAGTGAGATGCAACATCAAAATTCTGCAGAGGTGTCTTTGATACCAGCGTTTCTCATCTTTAAATATCTATGAGAATCATTTGGGGATTTTGTTAAAATTCAGACTGATTTCAGTAGATATGGGTTGAAGATTGAGAATTGGGATGTCTGTTGTTGTTCCTTTTTTTTTTTTTTTTTTTTTTTTTAAAAATTTTTTTTTTTTTTTTTTTTTTTTTTTTTTGAGACAGAGTTTCACTCATGTTACCCAGGCTGCAGTGCAATGGCGCGACCTCGGCTCACCGCAACCTCCGCCTCCTGGGTTCAGGCAATTCTCCTGCCTCAACCTCCCGAGTAGCTGGGACTACAGGCACGCGCCACCATGCCCAGCTAATTTTTTGTAGTTTTTAGTAGAGACGAGGTTTCACCATGTTGACCAGGATGGTCTTGATCTTTTGACCTTGTGATCCACCTGCCTCAGCCTCCCAAAGTGCTGGGATTACAGGCTTGAGCCACCGCGCCCGGCCTGTTGTTGTTCTTTTGAGACAGGTTCTCACTCTGTCACTCAGGCTGCTGTGTACTGGTGCAATCATAGCTCACTGTAGCCTTGACCTCCTAGGCCCAAGAGACCCCTCCACCTCAGGCTCCCAAGTGACTGAGACCATGAGCATGTCACCACACTAGACTAATTTTTAAATTTTTTGTAAAGATGAGGTCTCACTATGTTTCCAGGCAGGTCTCAAACTCCTGGGCTCAAGTGATCTGCCTCCTCAGCTTCCTAAAGTTCTGGGATCACAGGTGTGAGCCACCATGCCTGGCCAAGATTCAGAATTTCTAAAAAGCTCTGTGGTGATGCTGATGTTGCTGGTCCATGAACCTCACTTTGAGTAGCAAATGTCTAAGTCACTCTCCACTCTTCCAGGATGGGAGGCTGTGACATGAAACCACTGTGGCAGCTAGTGCAGGCATTTCACTGCATTCTCTCACACCAACTGAGTCATGATGGTATTAATAGGCCTGAAAACCAGTGGTTCTTGGCCATGGATGTACATTAAAATCTCCTTGGAGCTTTAAAATTCACTTATGGCCAGGCCCCACACCCCAAACAATTCACTCCCAATCTCTGAGACTATCATGTATTTTTTAAAAGTCTCCTTCTCTTCTAAGCTCTTTATGGTGACATCATTCTCCCTACCTAGGGACTGGTTTAAAAGTGAGGTAGATTCCATTCTAGCCAATGAGACAGACAGTTGGGTAGTTTGGGGTAGGATTTTGTTGCAGGCGGCACAAGGGAGAAAAAACTTGTTCTTTAGGCCAGTATTGTCCTGGCTACTTTTGATGCTATCTTGCAAACCCAAGAGTTAAGTCTTGACCAAAGCTGGGAAGATCCTGCACCTTTGAGGTTAACCTTCAGGACTGCTCTTCTGTGAGACAACAATTGTCCATTGTTTTGGGATTTCCACTACTAAGCAGCCAAAAACATTTATCTGTTGGGCACTGGACTGGACATTTTGTACATATCACTTATTCAATCTTCACAATAGTCCTTCAAGATAAGTATTATCATCCCCATTTTACAGTAAAAAAATGCAAGTCAGAGAGGATAAACTGTGTACCATACTATATATATAGAATTTAATTGGTATCATGTCTATGGGAAAGGCTCAGTATTTTCTTAATGGTGAAACTGTTGGATATATACAATGTTTTTTTGTGTATCCTAATTTCTTCTCTCATCAGGCCAAGGAGCAAGTCAACAGGCCTGAAGATCTTACCAGTGGGCTGGAATGCAGCCTTGGCTCTCTGCAGCCTTCAGTTCCTGAGCTCAAGGGATCCGTTTGCCTCAGCCTCACATGTAGCTGGGACGGCAGGCCCACACCACCACACCCGGCTAATTTTTTGATTTTTTTGTAGAGAAGAGGTTTCACTATGTTGCTTAGGCTGGTCTTGAACTCCTAGGTTCAAGCAGTTCTCCTGCCTTGACCTCCAAAGATGCTGGAATTACAGGAGTGAGATAACATGCCTGGCCTCTATATGCTTTTTTACTTCCTTTGAAATTTTGTCTTTGATCTTTGGAGTATTAAGAAGTATATTGCTTAATTTTCAAGTGTTTGAAAATTTTGGGGTATATTTTTCTATTATTTATTTCTAGTTTGATTCCATTATGGTCAGACAATTTATTCCATATGATTTCATGTCTTTTAAATTTGTTCAGGTTTGTTTTATGACTCAAAATATGGTCAATCTTAGTAAATATTTCATGAATATTTGAGAAATGTGTTTTACACCCTGCTACGGTTGAATGGCATGTTCTATAAATATCAATTAGATTCTATTGATCGATGATGTTTTTTAGTATTTCCCTATATTCTTACTGATTTTCTGTCAAGTAACTCTATCCACTTCTGAGTGGGTGTTAAATTTCCCGACTATTATCATGGATTTGTCTGTTTTTACTTCATATATTTTGAAGCTCTGTTGTTTGATGTATTCACGTTTAGGATTGCAATATCTTTTTGATGGATTGAGCTGCCCACCAGTGTTCTGGTGGTGTAGATGTGGCTACATGGCCCAGGACTTTGCTACTGCTATTGGTAGCTTGGTCCACCTACCAGTGGCCCTGGTTATAGAGTGAGGATAG
>NW_016107517.1:4023603-4059758 GCF_001604975.1 Cebus imitator
AAAATTCTGGGTTGAAAGTTTTTTTCTTTAAGGATGTTGAATATTGGCCCCCACTCTCTTCTGGCTTGTAGGGTTTCTGCTGAGAGATCTGCTGTGAGTCTGATAGGCTTCCCTTTATGGGTAACCTGACCTTTCTCTCTGGCTGCCCTCAGTATTTTCTCCTTCATTTCAACCCTGGTGAATCTGGTGATTATGTGCCTTGAGGTTGGTCTTCTTGAGGAGTATCTTACTAGGTCTTTGTTAGACTTCTTATTTCCTGATCCTTTGGACAGAGTTGAGGCTTTTCTCAGAATTTGTGTTTATGCCTATGTATAGTTCTGGGTAGGTTTCTCCAGTGCCCAATCCAGCAGTAAATGAAAAATAAAAATAAAACCTAGGGATTCCTCCATGTTGTCACTTCTCAAGTCATATAGTTCCTAGCCAGTCTATCTTATTCTTTCCAGCATTCAGAGTCCTTTTAGCATTGCCTCTTAGATAATTTCCAGGGCATCTAGTAGTGTTTAGAGGTGAGAAAGTAAGATTCTATGCTGTCTTGTTCTAGAATGAGAAATCTGGATTTTTAAAAATTTCTTTTTCTTGCTTACTTGCCCTGGCTAGATCCTCTGGTTAAATGTTGTATAGAAATGTTGAAAGTAGATATTATTGTGTTGTTCCTCACTTTAAGGAGAAGTAATTCATTATTTCCCCATTACATAGATGTGATATTTTTGTAGTTGTCTTTTGTTGAGGAAATTTTTAAAAATTAAGACTTATGTTACTGATTGTTTTTAATCATAGAAGGATATTGGATTTTGTCAAATGCTTTTTACCTGAATTGATGAAGTTGATTATGTGAATTTTGTCTTTTGTCTTTTAATTAATATGATGGCTGATATTGATTGAATTTGTGATAGTAAATCAACCTTGCATTCCAGGGATAAAACTCATTGACCATGGTGTATAATCCTAGTTAAATAGTCCTGGATTTGGTTTTCTAGCATCTTATGGAGATTTTTTAAAATCTGTAATTATAAGGGATATTAGTCTGTAGTTTTCTTGTGATATCTTTGTCTGGTTTTGGTATCAGGGCAATATTGGTGTCATAGAATGAGTTGGGAGGTGTTTTCTCTTCTTATATTTTTTGGAAGAGTCTGTGAATGACTTTTATTCTTATTTAAATGTTTGATAGAATTCTTCAGTGAAGCCCTCTGGACCTGTGCTTTTCTTTGTAGGAAGTTTTAAATTTATTAATCCAGTCTCTTTATTCATTATATGTCTATTCAGATTTCTTCTTCGTATCATCAGTTACTTAGGAGTATGTTGTTTAATTTTTACATACTTGTGAATTTCTAAAATTTCCTTCTATTGTAAATTTCTAGTTTAATTCCATTATGGTCAGAAAAAATACCTTGTATAACAGAAATTCCTTTAAAGTTACTGAGACTTGCTTTTTGAACTAACATATAGTCTACCCTGGAGATTATTCCATGGGTGCTTATGAAGAATGTATATTTTACTGTTAGAGGGTGGAATGTCTAGGGATCTCTTTTATGTCTATTTGTTTATAGCACTGCTCAATTCTTCTATATCCTTGTTGATATTCTGCCCAGTTGTTTCATTCATTATTGAAAGTGGAATATTAAAATTTCTATTGCTGTTGAAATTTCTATTTATCCTTTAAATTTTGTCAATTTTTGCTTTATATATTTTGGAGCTCTGTTGTTAGATGCATATATCTTTAGATTTGCTACATCTTCCTGATGGATTACACTTTTCATTATAAAACAGCCACTTTTTCTTTAGTAGTAATTCTTTTCTTAAAGTCTATTTAGTCAGATAATTAGTGTAATCTTCCCAGCTCTCTTATAGTGGCTGTTTGCATGGTATATCCTTTTCCAGCCACTTACTTTTAACTATTTGTATCTCTGAATATAATGTGTGTCTCCTGTAGCTAGCATATAGTTGAATTTTTAAAAATAGTATTTAACAATCTCTGTGTTTGATGAAATTGTTTAGTCTATTTGAATTGAATATCATTATTAATATAGTTGGATTTACTGCTACCACTTTGCTTTTTGTTTCTAAATGTCTCATGTCTTTTTAGTTTTTTAGTTTTTCCTTTATTGCTTTCTTTTGAATTAAGAAAATATGTGTATGTGTGTACACACACACACACACACACACACACACACACACATATATATATATATGATTTTTTTGAGACATAGTCTTGCTCTGTTGCCCAGGGTGGGGTAGAATGCAGTGCCATGATCTTGGCTCTCGGCTCACTGCAACCTTTGCCTCCTGGGTTCAAATGATTCTCCTGCCTCAGCCTCCTGAGTAGTTGGGATTACAGGTATGCACCACCATGCCCAGCTAATTTTTGTAATTTTAGTAGAGATGGGGCTTTGTCATCTCGGGCAGGCTGGTCCTGAACTCCTGGCCTCAAATGATCCACTAGCTTCGAACTCCCAAAGTGTTGGGATTACAGGTGTGAGCCACCACGCCCAACCAAGAGAATATTTTATAGTAACCATTTTAATTCCTTTAGTGATTTTAGTTGTTTTCTTTGTGATCACTCTAGGTAAGTGTTTACAATATATATCTTAACAGATCTACCTCAGATTTCTGATATTTCAGTGACATTTAGAAAATTTGCTTCTATATATTTCTATTTCCTCTTTCTCCTTTTGGTGCTATTATTTTAAAACATATTGAATCTATGTACATTATAGACTCAGCCATACATTTTTATAATTATTTCACTATAGAAAGGAGAGTGAGAATGTATATATAGAGCTCATTATATCAAACTTCTTATTTACCATTTCTTATTCTCTTTATTTCTTACTGTGGATTCAAGTTAGCATCTAGTGTCATTTCCTTACAATAATAGAGCTTTGTTCTCATTTGTCTCCTTTGTGCTATTATTGTTAAATATATTATGTTTCTACTTGTTATAGGCTTGTTGATACAATTACATAATATTAGTTGATGCAATTGTTTTTAAATAAGTTTAAAAAATAAAGGAGAAGAACTACTCTAACATATTCTATTTTGTAATTACCTACGTACTTACCTTTAACAGTAGTCTGTTTCTTTGTGTGAGTTTGAATTTCAGTCTGTGTCCCTTGCATTCAGCCTGAAGAATGTACTGTAATGTTATGTATTAGTCTGTTCTTGCATTGCTATAAAGAAATACTGAGACTAGGTAATTTATTTTTTATTTATTTATTTTTTGAGACAGAGTCTTGCTCTGTCACCAGGCGCCAGGCTGGAGTGCAGTGGTGCAATCTCGGCTCACTGCAACCTCTGCCTCCTGGGTTCAAGCAATTCTCCTGCCTCAGCCTTGCCGAGTAGCTGGGATTACAGGCATGAGCTGCCGAGTAGCTGGGATTACAGGCATGAACCACCGTGCCTGGTGACTGGGTAATTTATAAAGATATTTAATTCGTTCATGTTCCAAAAGCTGTACAGGAAGCATGATGCTGGGCAGTTATATCTGCTTGACTTCTCAGAAGGCCCCAGGAAATCTACAATCATGGCAAAAGGGGAAGGGGGGCACAGACACGTCTTACATAGCAGGAACAGGAGCAAGAGAAGGTGGGAAGGTGCTACACACTTAAAACAATCAGATCTCATAAGAACTCACTCACTGTCACTGGAAGAGTACCAAGGAGATGGTGCTAAAACATTCATGAGAAACTGCCCCCGTGATCCAATTACCTCCCACCAGGCCCTACCTCTAACATTTGGGATTACAATTTGACATTACATTTGGGCAGCGACCCAGCTAAAAACCATATCAATGTTGCTTGTAAGATGAGTCTGATTAGAAGAAATTCTCTCAGTTTTTGTTTATTTTAGAATGTCTTTATTTTAACTCCATTTAAAGAAATTAATAAACATTATTTTCTAGAGCACTTTTAGGTTCACAGCAAAATCACATGGAAATTAGAGATAGTTCTCATATACCCCTATGTCCCCAAATGCACAACTTCCCTCGCTATTGATATTGTGCACCAGAGTGGTACATTTGTTACAACTGGTGAACTTACATCGACACATCATTATCACCCAAAGTCCATAGTTTGCATTACAGTTCACTCTTCATGTTGTACAATCTATGGGCTTTGAAAAATGTATAATGACAGGTATTCACAATTGTAATATCATACAGAATAGTTTCACTGCCTTAAACATCCTCTGTGCTCTGCCTATTTTATATCTATGTTTGGAAAATAGTTTTTCTAGACAGAATTACTTGCTGACATCATCATCATCATCATTATTATTGTTATTTTAGTTACATGGATAAGTTCTTTAGTGGTGATTTCTAAGATATTGGTACACCTGTCGTCTGAGCAGTGTACACTATATCCAATGTGTAGTTTTTTATTCCTCACCCCACTCCCATCCTTTCCCTCAAGTCCTGCAAAGTCCATTATGTCATTCTTTTTTCTTTTTTTTTTTCAATTTCTCTTTCACCCAGACTGACCAACATTATGTCATTCTTATGCCTTTGTGTCTTCATAAACTTAGCTCTCACTTATAAGTAAAAACATACAATATTTAGTTTTTCATTTCTGAGTTACTTCTTTTAGAATGATGATCTCCATCTCCATCCAGGTTGCCGTGAATGCCATTATTTTGTTTCTTTTCATGGCTGAATAGTATTCCATGGTATGTATATACCACATTTTCATTATCCACCATTAGGATGGTTCCATATTTTTGCAACTGCAAATTAGTGCTTCCATTCCACATATGCTGATATGTTTAATAGTGTCTCTTATTTCTTTTAGTTTTTTTGTCATTATTTTATTGCCTTTATTCACCAAATCACATAATTTATATCTATCAATCTTAAAGTGCACTGATTCTTTCTTCTGTTAGTGTAAATCTGTTCTTGAGCCCCTCTGATGAGTTTTTCATTTCCTTTATTGTACTTTTGAACACCAGAATTTCTAGTTGGGTTTCGAGAAATAATTTCTATCTGCTTATTGATATTTTCTATTTAGTGAGACATTGGCGTCATACCTTCCTTTAATCTTTAAGCACGCTTTCCTTTATATCTTTGAACATATTATAATTGTTGTTTTGAAGTTCTTTATCTGCCAGTTCCAGCATCTGGACCTTCTCAAATACAGTTTTTATTGCCTGTTTTCTTTCCTAGGTAGGAGCTAGTGTATGTGTCACACTTTTCTGTTTTTGTTTTTTTTTTTAATTTCTTATAACTTTTGTTGAAAACTGAGCAGTTCAGATGTTACATTGTAGCAACTCTGGTTATTGATCTCTTCCCCAACCCAAACTGTTCTTCCTTATTTGTTTAGCAACTTGGCTGAACTAGTCAGTGAAGTCCAGTTTTTCCACAATCTACAGAGTCTGATGTAATTCCTTACGTGATGCAGCCTTGGGCATGTAATATAGTCTTTTTTTGTCCACTGGGGACTACTGTGCTTTCAAATGTAATATGTCCTACTATCTCCTTTCCTGATCTTCTCATTAAGTTTCTGGTGGGTCTCATTAAACTGACTGACTATACAATTGTTGCTTTTGACAACACCCTGGAACATAAATTGCTTCACAGTATGATCCAATTGAAGTAAGTCCCTTTAGAAAAGGCAAGATGTTGTCTGTCTTTGAGGCTTTCTCTGACTTCCCTCTGTGCTATGTATGTTACAAGGTAGGAGCTACAGAGAGGGATGGAGAACTCTGCCTGTCCCATCTTAGTCCTCCCTACAGAGAAGATGCATGTCAAGGGGTGAGGAGAGAATGCCAAAAACTGGTGCCCATGCTGTTGCCATACCTCAGTCTAGATCTTCTGCTGTAGAGTCCTGGAAAATGAGATGTGCTGGAATCCACTGGTTGTTCCAAATCTGCTCACAATAGAGCAGCTCTGCCACATTAGAAAGCTCAGTTGGAAATGAGGTTACTCTTTTCAACAGCTGCCCTTCCAGGATCCTCTCTGCATAATGGGAATTGAGGGTAAAGAAATTGTTGCCACCCAGCCACAGCCACCCACTTGAGTTAGGCCTTCTGCAGCATGATTTTTAAAAAATGCAGTCTGCCAAAGTTTGCTATCTTCTAAAACCTCTTTGAATAGCTCTTCCTACCCAGAGAGCTAGGGATATGTGAACTGCCACTTGGTTTCTGGGTCCACTGGAACAGTTCTCTCGCAAGACAGGGCTGTAGGGAGATGGATGTAGTCCCTAGTTTAAAAACCGTCAGCTTCCACAGTTCTTACTGATTTTGTGAAATTAATCCTTCGCAATTTACTATAAACTTTTTGATCAATCTCCAGAGATTTTAAATGCTTGTGTTTGCTAATTTTGACCAGATAAATGCATACATCACACTACCATTATGGAGGTCCTTCCCTGGGGCCTTTTGTTTGCAGCAATAAATAACTAATAAAATGGCCAACAAAGGATGTGTCATATGTGATTTAAATTAAGGCAAGCAATCAGTTAGGTGGACAGCAGGAAGGGCAAAAGTGTGGAAAGTAGAAGTACTGAGGAGGATCTGCGTTACATAAGTGATTCTCGGAGCGGGGTGCTTGCACGAGCATCATCAACATCACCTGGGAACTTATTCATAATGCAGATTCTTGAGCCCCACTCCAGACCTATGAATCAGAATCTCTACAGATGAAATGTAGCACTCTGGGTTTTAGTGACCTCTGTAGGTGTTTCAGAAGCAGGTTAACATGGGAGAACCACTGGAGTAGAGGTTTTCATTTTTATTTTTGAGATTAAATCTCGCTCTTGTACCCCCAGGTTGGAGTGCAATGGCATGATCTCGGCTCACTGCAACCTCTGCCTCCTGGGTTCAAGTGATTCTCCTGACTCAACCTCCTGAGTAGTTGGGATTACAGAAGCCTGCTACCATGCTGGGCTAATTTTCGTATTTTTAGTAGAGATGGGGTTTCACCACGTTGTCCAGGCTGGTTTCGAATTCCTGATCTTAGGTGATCCTCCCACCTCAGCCTCCCAAAGTGATGGGATTACAGGCATGGGCCACTGCTCCCGGCCTAGAGTTGTTTTTTTTTTTTTATCAGCTATAATAGCTAGGCTTCTAATATGCCCAACTTTAAACTGATTTTCTAGTTTCTTTTTTAAGAAATGAGAGCTAAAGGGTGCGTAAGTACTTTCTCTTAGTGACTGCTTTAGGGCCTTATTAGAGATAATCAGTCATGAGAAGCTGGTCATGCTGCTGCAGGTAGATGTTCCACTTTTGCTGGGAATAAGTCATCTCTGATTTTAGCCTGAATTTCATTAGTTCCAATTGTTTTAATGAACCACCCTACAGTTATTCTGCATATGGCCTAATTAGGATATACAGGGCCTTTGATCCTGTATGTGGTTCATGATCAGTGGCAGAGGAAGATGTGGACCTTTAGCTTTAACACGATTTAAAAGGGAATAGTTAACATTTGACTAAATCCAATTAACTAGTTAAAACTATGCAGGTCTTAAAGAATAAAAAGAAGTTTGAGCTGAAAAAAGTGAAAGCAGCTCAGCTGTTAATCCAGCTGGGAGAATAGGCTCAGATAATGCCATTTCTCCCAAGGTCATGCTCTAGCTGGAAAATGGAATAACAACTCCCTCTTGAGTGACAAGAAACAGCAGCTGGCACAGGACTGATCCCGCTTCCTCAGACCCTCAGTCAGAGTCTGCAGTGAAAACTCAGACCGTACAAATCTCTTTCTCAGCTTAATTAAAATAAAGAGCTTCTGCACAGCGAAAGAAACTACTGGGAATAAGCAGGCAACCCACAAAATGGGAGAAAATATTCACAAACTACGCATCCAATGAAGGTCTAATATCCAAAATCTATAAGGAACTTAACGGAATGAGCAAAAAACAAATAACTCCATTAAAAAATGGGCAAAAAACATGAACAGATACTTCTCAAAAGAAGACGTACACGTGGCCAACAAACATATGAGAAAATGCTCAACATCCTGGAGCAGAAAAATGC
Source organism: Cebus imitator (assembly GCF_001604975.1). Classification (NCBI taxonomy): domain Eukaryota; kingdom Metazoa; phylum Chordata; class Mammalia; order Primates; family Cebidae; genus Cebus; species Cebus imitator. The sequence continues at coordinate 4,031,566 of NW_016107517.1, forward strand.
AAATCAAAACCACAATGAGACACCATCTCACACCAATCAGAATGGCTATTATTTTTAAAAAGTCGAAAAACCAACAGATGCTGGTGAAGCTGTGGAAAAAGGGAACCCTTACACACTGTCGGTGAGAATGTGCATTAGTACAGCCACTGTGGAAAGCAGTTTGGAGATTTCTCAAAGAACTAAGAACAGCTATCATTGAGCCCAGCAATATCATTACTGGGTACATATCCTAAAGGGAACAAATTATTCTACCAAAAAGACACATGCACTCACGTGTTCATTGCTGTGCTATTCACAATAATAAAAACATGAAATAAACCTGCATGTCCATTAACGGTGGACTGGATTTAAAAAAACTGTGGTACATATGCCCCGTGGAATACTATGCAGTCACAAATAAGAATGAAATCATGTCCTTTGCAGCAACAGGGATGCAGTTGGTGACCATAATCCTAAGCAATTTCAGGCAGGAACAGAAACCAAATGTCACATGTTCTCACTTATAAGTGGGAGCTGAACATCGGGTATACACGGACATAAAGATGGTAACAATAGAAACTGGGGACTACTGGAAGAGGGAAGGAGGGGGCAAGCATTGAAAAAACTAACTAATGGGAACAGTGCTCAGTACCTGGGTGACTGAATCGTTTGTACCCCAAACCTCAGTATCATGCAATGTGCCCATGTAACAAACTTGCACATAGATCCCTGAATTGACAATAAAAGTAGGAAAAAACAAACAAATCTTCTCCCTCTTACCAAACAGCAATTTTCTGGCTCCTCCAGAGTGCCCACCCTCAATGCATTGAATTGAAAAATACTGTTTTCTTGGACTACAGGCTCACCCCGATGGCCTTCATCTGCTTAAACTTTAGCAGAAGGAAAATGACCCCTTTGTCCTCTATTTGAAGAAGGGGGTAGTGGTGATGTTTTTTGTTAGTGTGTTTGTTTTTAATATATTTATTTGACCTGATTACCAATTTCAGATCCCAGGTCACAGAAAGGAACCCAGAGGTCTTGATTCTTGGTGCAATCATTTGTGAGCTACAGAAACATATCTTCAAACAATGTCTAGCTTTGGCAGATGACTCTCAGCCCTTTTCTAAAGACTAAATTTTCAATAATTGCTTCTTCTTTCATTTCAGATAAGTCCCTACCTTCACATCCCCACATCATTAGGTATTTTCTTGTAACAATTCCCCCCAAAGACCAAATATTCTCAGCCATGAATCAAGCACAGTAATCTTTCATTTAATCAAGTTACCGTCTCTGAAATTATTAATAATATTAATATTCCCCACCTAAGGAACTTGCATGGATACTTAAGGCAAACTATTGTTAAGAGCTTTGTGACTTGATTAATTAGTCTGTCTGGATTATTAAGCTAGTATATTACTTCAGCAGCTCAAACGTGGACTAGGCACTCATTTTCACATATTCATCTATTCATCCACTCAAACATTTGTCAAGAACCTGGCGAACACTATGAAGGTGAACGCTGTTCTGAGTCCTCAGAACTTAAAGATGAATCAGATGCAGCCCTTGTCTTCAAGAGGCTTGTCCTGAGGTTGGGCAGAGAGCCAGTGGGCACCAGAATGAAGGGGTGAAAGCCTCTGTTGGTGAGATCAAGAAGTCCAAGGCCCTAGTGTCAGTGGTGTATCCACAGGTCACGGAGGCTAAGCTGGATGGCACAGGCCATGAAGACAGCCAGGCCATGAACAAATTGCCACATCACTCAAGAAAAGAGGCGGTACAGCCAGGCTGGCTGTAGATGACCGAACTGAGGAGATACAGGATGGATTCACCAGAAAAAATGATCACTTTTCCTTTATCAACAAGAAAGTAGACATTGAGGGGAGAATGAAGGACACTTGGTCTGGAAATACTTAAGGCAGTGAGGAAGATCTCCCTTGAAGGCATACTGGAGACTAGGCAGCCTCTCCAACCCCATCTTCTTCCCAGGGAAGTTCTCAGGGAACAGAAAGAAATAAGATGCAGTTTTCAGAAATGAGATTGGAGATGAAGAGAGACTTCCTCCTGGTCTGAGGGTGGTGGAGGAGAGGGAAGCAGTGGGAGGGTGGTAGGGGATGTCAGGGCAGTACAGTACTAATCTTCTTTTCAGTGCAGGCTGTGGCAGCTGGCAGTGTGTGCAGTGACCGTGTCCCAGGGTACTGCATGGATCCATGGGGTGGGTCTGCTCTGAGGAATCCCAGTGACTGAGGTGCTCGGCCAGGCTGTCAGCCTGAGCTCCTAGTAGTGCTTGGCTGGGTGGAGTGCTGAGTCTGCCACAGGCAAGGCCTTGGAAGCTGGGATGCTCTGCCTAAAGCCCTGATGTGGCTCTGAAACCCTGGAGTGTTCTAGCTGCCCTGACAGTGATGTGACCTGCCTCTTCCTTAGTGCCAACCCAAGCCATTCTGTTTGGCAGCAATCCAGAGGGCCTCATAGAAATTCAATTTGTAGTTATTAATTGCCTGCTATGTGTTGAGCAGGTGTTAAGAACTCTGTGCACGGTACTGACCTAGAACGTTGGGATTCCTGCTCTCATGGTGTTTAAATGTGCGGAAATGAAGACAGACATTAGATCGGGAACTATAAGAGTGGTAGGGGGATATGAGTAAAGTCCAGGTTACCAGAGGAAAACATCCAGGGTAATCAACCTTGTGTGGGTCCACAGAGCTTCTACTGAGAATCTCTTCCTCACTAAGCTGGAGTAGAGAAGTGCAGCCCCAGCACCACGGCGCCCTCCCCATGGTCCCATGGTGGAAGGGGGAAGAACGGTTCATTCATAAATGAGTCACTCACATACTCAGGATCCAAAATAATTTCTTTTTCTTTTCTTCTTTTTTTTTTTTTCGAGACAAAATCTTGCTCTGTAGCCCAGTCTGGAGTGCAGTGGCGTGATCTCAGCTCAATGCAACCTTGCCTCCTGGCTTCAAGCAATTCTTCTGCCTCAGCCTCCCAAGTAGCTGGGATTGCAGGTGACTGCCACCACACCTGGGTAGTTTTTGTATTTTTAGTAGAGACAGATTTCACCATGTTGCCCAGGCTGTTCTTGAACTCCTGATCTCAGGTGTTGCACCCGCCTCAGTCTCCCAAAGTGCTGGGATTACAGGGGTGACCCACTGTGTCTGGCCCCAAAATAATTTCAAAACAGTTCTTTACTGAAGGTCCAGTCACCCCTTTTTGCCCTTTCTGAGAATAGTCACAGGGATGTTCAGAAATGGGATCTCTTGACCGCTCAGCTTGTCTTTCCTCACGTAGGACCTCTTCAGCAGACACGGCCCTTCACTTGGCTTCTTGCAGCAGCTCCACATCACATCTCCAACTCTTCTTGCAGTCACTGGGCCATGAACCATCTCCTTTAGAGTCTCTCTCTTCCTCTTCTGAGCAGCCTGGTCTGCGGAATTCTGCTCCTCTCCCTATTCCCTGGTTTTAGTAGACAGTCATTTTGTTCCATCAGATTCTACTCAGATGAGGTGGAGAGGGACCACTGAGCATCCTGCTGGTAGAGTGCCTAGCAGCCACTTGACAGCCTTTTTTACTACCCACATGCTCCTCCTACTATATCACAAGATCGTTTCCATGCTAAAAGGATCCTTTCCCCTTCCTCAGTGTTGAGATCTCTTCTTGTAAATTGAATGCAGCAGGGTTGTAGTTGGACATGGCCACCCAGTGCGGACATTTCCCGAGTGTGGTCCTATTGCTGATTTATCTCCATGGGAAGGAAGTAATATTTGCCCTTTCCAGGTCTGGGTCTTAAAGCACTCTGCATGCATGTCGCCAAGCTGGAGCACAGAGTGGTGTGGCAATCCAGCCTTCACAGTACAGGGTAGAATCGGGCAATGATTTCCAGGGCCCTGCACTTCTGAATGGCTTAAAGAATAGAGCTGTCCCACCCATCTGGATCATCTACATACAGACTGTAAGCTAGAGAGAAAAATTTATTTGTTCTTTTTTTTTTTTTTTTGAGATAGAGTTTCACTCTTGTTGCCCAGGCTGGAGTGCAATGGCGCGATCTCGGCTCACTGAAACCTCTGCCTCCAGGTTCAAGCGATTCTCCTGCCTCAGCCTCCTGGGTAGCTGGGATTACAGGCACACACCACCATGCCTGGCTAATTTTGTATTTTTAGTAGAGACAGGGTTTCTCCATGTTGGTCAGGCTGGTCTCAAACTCCTGACCTCAGGTAATCCACCTGCCTCGGCCTCCCAAAGTGCTGGGATTACAGGCGTGAGCCACCACGCCTGGACCTTGTTCTTTAACCCTCAATGTTATTGGATCTTTTGTTCTGGATAATACAAGTCTTACCAAAATGTCTCTGTATTCTAGCAGACTGAGAGTGTAACAGAAAAACCACCATCCCATCTTGAAGAACAATTCTTCTTTTTCTTCTTTTTCCCACTTCATTTTATGCTGGGCTTTTTATGTCCAGCATTAAATGAATAGAATAGCAAAGCTATTTATATGCTCTGCTTAAAGAACTTCAGAAACTGGTCTTGAAGAAAGAAGCACAGAATTAAGGTTGCAGAATATTCCACACTGGGAAGAATGCTGAGCCGTTAATGTGTATTCCTGTTGCAGTCAAGCTGGTGCCAGCCGGATCAGCAGATGGTTCATTGCTTAAGATGGTCATCAAGACTAGACATACTAACCCACATATAGTCAACCCATGCACATAGCTCCTCCAAATCCTCCCTCCCATAAAAACCCTCTGGCCAGCTTGAAAAACTTGAGATGGCCTTCGTGACACTAGTCCACCATCTCTTCAGGTTGTCAGCTCCTGAATAAGCCTGCTTTTCCTCTCACCAACTTTTGTCTCTTGAGTTTGCCTTTTGAGTGGCGAGCAGCCAAACCTGGATTCAGTTATAAGAGAGGAACCTATGCCCTGATAAAAATGTACACTTTATATTGCTGTCCATCATCTTAGTGCCAATCAAGGGTAAGGTTACTCTTCTGTAGCTCTCCTTCCCACAAACTCTTCTCACTCTTCTTTACCTGCTTAAGGTCCTGGTTGCAAATGGGAATGCGTCCCTCAGCCACCTCCCCTTCTGAGTCTGCAGCCACATGGTGTACCCGCTTGCTGCCCAGTGTCCCAGCATCCACATTGCTGCCATGCGCTGAAAGATTCCTCGCCTGAGCTTTGCTTTATTACAACAATTTCCTAAGTTTTACTTCACCAACATCCAGAAGACAGAGATGAACTGTCTAAATAAAATCATTCCTACCATCTTTTCCTTCAGTTTCTATTGATTGTGACTTAATCTCTTGAGGCAAATTGATGGGCTTAATATTAAACTGAAATACCGAGAGTTAGCAAGGGAATCAGAGAATTGAGAGCAAATAAAATTGTCCACAAGTGGAATTCTTCCAACTCTCCAAAGGGGTTGGCTCAGGCCAGGCATGTCTGTTTTCTTTCTCATCTTTCTTACACTAGATAAATACTTTTAGAAAGACTCAGGAAGCCAGACTGAAACTCTCAGCAAAAGTGGAGGAGGGTCCCTGCTTAACCTCCCCCAAATATGCTGCCCACCAGGGTTTCTTTCAGCCCCACATCAGACTCCACCCTGGCTTTATTGGCTGTGGCAAACCCATGCCTTGTGCTCTTACGCAAGATACATCACCTCCGCGTAACAAGTCAAAGACTCAGATGATAGGGCTTGGGGCTTTGTGAATTCACATCCAACTGGGTCCTGTACCCTCATCTCATCCGATTGCTGGGCCCAGCCCAGGGATGATTCTGTGCCCCTGGGAGACAGTCTAGATGGTGACAAGCTAAAGATATTGATGCCAGTTGGACCTGGGTTTGAAGTCTCCCTCAGCCATTTAGTGAAAGACCTTGAGCAAGTTTTTAATTTCTGTGAGTCTAAGTTTTCTCATCCCCTAGGGATAATACTTCGCTATGCAGAGACTGACTCGCTGTCTGCCTACTTGGCCTCTCCTTCCAGGCCACACAGGTAGATTGCGATTTCAGCTTCCTTTGCAGACACGGTTATATGACTGTGTTCTAGTAAAAGAAATAGCCTGGTCCATAGAAATTCTCTCTCCTGACATACTGTCATCTCTCCCCATCCACTCACAAAACAGTTGAGGACTCACTGGCTCTTGAGCCCGTCTTGGGCAGAGCCTATAAGGCAAAAGGAACCAGACTCGGGATAGCCAGAAATGCCTGCAGTAGACTGTGTAGTGATGGGGTACGTCACTCAGATCCCCAGGTTTATATGGTAGCATAGCACAGTTTTATAAGTGATAAAAATTGAGGGTGGAGAAGGAGGTTCAATAACTTAACAGAGGTCTGACAGCCCGGATTAAACCTAGGCATTCTGACTCCAGAGCTAAGGGCACACACAGGTGAGTTGCACAGCAGGAATGGGAGGCAGCAAAAGGTCTGCTCTTGTTCACTGTGCCACACAACTCCTGAAAAATTGTGTATTAACTGCATTGGTATGAATATAATTCTATCTATTCTATTTGAGCTGCTTTCAAAAGGGATCCTCAGTCTATAGGGAGATTCGAAGAAGGTAGAAAGTGCCCCCAAACAAGGCGCCTCTGAAAATTCATGGTAAGGCTGGTTCAAGGCCAGTCTTAGTTTTGGAATGAGAGAGGTTCTCTGGAGTGCGATGTTTGGGGCAAGGAGTGGCTAGGGCCTGCACCTCAAAACATCTCTTTCAAGAGATGTACCTGCACTCCCTAAAGTCAAGAAATGTTGCTTTGACGTACTCAAGAGCCCAGGTACCCTGTTAAAATACAATTTCTAGAATGAATCATTAAACAGCGCATTTTTGAATAAATGGAAATAAGAAAAGTGATCACTAGAGGTCAGTTTGGTTCCTGGGAACAGTCCCACTATTTTTATCTGTCTGAAGACAAACTGAATGTCCCATGAAGCTGTGAGCTCCTGCCCCAGAGATGCTGAAGAAGAACACAGATAATCCCCACCAGAACTGGGGGTCCTGTCTGCTCTGGCCATGGGTTTGGATTTACAAAGTCCTCCAAGGTTTTCAAGGTCTCTTCTCCTTCTGATTCTGGGGATAACAGGGAGAAGAATACCCACTCACCTGCAATAAGCCACTGGGCTTTACTCGGGACCGGCTTGGATAAAGCACAGCCTACACCTTATGTAGCTCCATTATCCCGGTTGGGATTGGTGGTTTAAAATACAGGTTTTATTAGTATTCAGATATGGCGAGGCCAAGAGATCAGGGGAAAATTGCCATTGAAAAGATTGTTATACTCACAGTACCCAAGAGGAAGGGGCCTTCCATGTCATCCAGAGGGGTAGAGGGGACCTGGGGAAGTCCTAGGATCAGTCGGGGGGCAGAAGTAACGAGAGGAAAACGTGAGAGGTTTCTCTCATGAGAACCTCCCTCATTCCAAAACCAAGACTAGCCTTGAACCAGCCTTACCATGAATTTTCAGAGGCACCTTATTTGGAGGCAGCTTCTACCTTCTTTGAATCTTTCTGTAGACTGAGGATCCCTTTTGAAAGCAGCTCAAATAGAATAGATAGAATTATATTTATACCAATGCAGTTAATACACAATTTTTCAGGAGTTGTGTGGCACAGTGAACAAGAGCGGACCTTTCCCAATAAAGGACGAGAGGCTTTATTGTGGTTTTCATGGGAAGGAACAAGCCAGTCAGTTTAAGAGGGTTTGGCATTGGCTAATTTAAATAACTTCAGCAAATTTAGGTGCATAGGGACTGTCCCTAGTTGTTTGGCACCTGGCCCTGGGTGAGAGCCTTGTAGAGAAGGTAGCCGGGGGTGTGGGCTCTGGATTGGTTAGTGTGCATTTGAAAGGCACATTCCTACACAAGGTGCTTGCCATTTCCAGGGATTAGCCCTGGGAGAGGCAGTCTCTCCAGCGTCAGCAAGGCCCCAAGATGGCAAAACATCAAAAACACAGAGTAAAAATAAACGATTAATACACTCTGTATCTGGCAGGCATTCAAATATTGAAAGAGAGAATTAATGAATAAGTGTTTGCACAAGTGAGATACTGAGCGGACCTATTTGAAAAGAGAGGAGTGGAAGAATGGGTTGGGGATGTGAGGGACTGCAGAGAACTCTTGGAACGGGCTGACAAGAGGGCTCTGAGCTCCAGAGAGGAACAACAAAGAATAATCTTAAGGATGTGGCTCGAGTTGCGGCCCCCAAAAGATATGTCCACAGCCTCACCTGTGGAACCTGTGAATGGGAACTTATTTGAGAAGAAGATCTTTACAAAGGTAATAAAGTGAAAGACCTGAAGATGATAATATCCTAGATCAGGGCAGAGCCTAAATCCAATGATGAGTGTCTTTACAAGAGGCGTGAAAGGGAGAAGACACAGACACAGAAAGAAGGCCACAGGAGGGCAAGGCAGAGATGGGGGTGATGCTGCCATGAGTCAGGAGGAGCAAGGACAGGCTCTCTCTCGGTGCTTCTGAGGGAGTGTGGCCCTGCCAACACCTTGATTTTGGACTCTTAGGCTCCAGAACTGTAAGAGAATAAATTACTTTTGTTTTAAGCTACCAAGTCTTGTATATTTGCTATGGCAGTCCTAGAAAACTATTAAATAATACAGGGCAGTAATATTACAGTGGAAAAAGCACCTAGGCTTTTGAATAAAAGACCCAGGCTTCATCCTAGCTGCCTGTTGCTGTGTGGCCTTGGGGAGGTGACTTTGCCTTTCGGGGCTGTTTTCCTTGGCAGCCCATGAAAGACAGGGCTGAATGATCAATGAGACCACTGCCCACTGCAAGGTTCTAAGAAGTTCCCTTCACAGCTCTGTCCTGGCCAGATATAGAACCCTGATCTTGTTGAGGGTCACACAGTGACCCTGTGCAATGGGCTGAGGCGTGGTCTTTCCTGGTCTAGTGAGAGCCAGCACTAAGTAGGGGAGCATCACCCGTCTAGTGACTGAATCCGGGCCTTGGATTCAAACTTATTAGAAAGGACACTAAGGCAGAGTAAACTTACAAGCCTCCTTTTTATGGGAAACCAGGCCAAAAGCAGCCCAGCTTGATAGGTGGGGAGACCTAGTTCTCAGAGTGTAGAAGCTGTCAGTTAGAGTCTCATTTCATCTTTGGATTCATTGGCACTGGTAGAATGTCGCTGGACACTGATGTGGGCAAAGGAATGATGTGATGTCTGGGAAGGCAAAGTCTGTCTCCAGCTTCCCAGGATCACAGAGAGGCTTGGCCAAAGACGAGCTCTTAGTTCAAATACTGTTCCTGGAAACAGGGGTCTTCTGGCCTGCCCCACCCTCTTTAATCATCATACCCCTGGCCTTGTGCCAAGGGCATTAAGGTGGGATTTATTATTACTGGTTTAGCAAAGAAGATTCTGAGGCTCTGTTTGGGGTAGAAACTACCATCCTTGGTCAACCTCCGTATCTTGAGATTGTTTCTGAAGATTGGTGTTAGCAGCTTCTCACACAAACACTGTGCTCTGCTCATCAAACCTGCGCTGCTCCCTACAGATGCCGAGCACTGGGCCAGTGGCTTGGTCCCGTCTCCTGCACCTGTGCACTCAGAAAAATACCAGGAAGAACTAGGTTTGCTCATCTCATCTCTGTGTGGCAAGATCTACTGAGGGATCTTAAAACATCCCATTCGAGAGATAGGCTTCAGACTTAGTACAGAGGCTTACAAATGCTAAAATATAAAAACAAATTCTAACAGACATTTTAAAAGGAGGACTTTTAAGTCTGATGAAGCACTTGAGAAGTTAAAAGAAGGACTAGCCAGTGTTATTTAGGTCATGTCATTGGAATCCCTCCTTGCATTGAACACACATCTGCCTTGTCTCCTCCATAGGATAATCTTGGGAGGTCTTCTAGACTCCTTCTAGTCAAATGCAAACACAGGTATTTACAGAGGAGGCTGGGAAGAAAAGCTGAGTGAAAGCACCTTTGCAAAGATTATGACAGTGAGACAAGTCTAGCATGGATGACTCCATCTTGCTTCTAACCCCACAGGCCGGATGTCCTCATTCCTTACTGGGCATAGGCCAGTCTAACCATAGGAGGAATTTAGTTCATCGTTTGTTTTTGTTTTGTTTTGTTTTGAGACAGAGTCTTGCTCAGTCACCCAGGCTGGAGTGCAGTAGCTCAATCTCAGCTCACCGCAACCTCCACCTCCTGGGTTCAAGCAATTCTCATGCCTCAGCCACCTGAGTAGCTGGGGTTACAGGTGCGTGCCACCACATCCAGCTGATTTTTGTATATTTTAGTAGAGACAGAGTTTTGCCATGTTGGCCAGGCTGTTCTCGAGCTCCTGAGCTCAGGTGATGTGCTCACCTCAGCCTCACAGAGTTCTGGGATTACAGGTGTGAGCCACCGCACCAGGCCCATAGTTTGAAGCAAGGATAATAGCTCCTCATTCCAACTAACCCCCTTCTTGCCATGAGTTTATGATTTTGCGAGGGGCCTGAATTCTGCTAAAATGTTTGTGTCATTTCTGTAATTTCTTATTGCTTGGGAGTCATGTGGCCAGAGGTCCCAAGATTTGTGACTTCCCCAATTGCTCCTACAGATAACAACACTATTGTAGAACCTCAGATTGAAATGGTTTTCAGACTTTTGCATTCTGGCAATTGACTGACCCCATCCAGACCTGACTCATGACTCAGCTCGCCTTGTGTCCCCCACCCAGAGGCTGACTCAGAGCATGAGGACCCTTTTCCATAACTCTATGACTTCATCCCCAACCAACCAGCAGCACCCACTTCCTAGCCCCCTTCCCACCAAATTACCCATAAAAACTCTTGACCCTGAGTCTTTGAGGAGACAGATTTGAGTAATAACTCTGATCCTTCCACTTGGCAAGCTCTGCATTAAACTCCTTCTCTACTGTAATGTCCCAGTTTCAATGAATTGATTTTGTCTGTGTAGTGGGCAAGAATAACCCACTGGGCAATTGCATGAGCCATGTGGCTTCTTAAGAGAGTCTGGGGTTGCTGTGCCTTAAGTTAATGTTGTCAGCAATAAAGAAACAGCTCTCGAGTCCCTTTGGTACGTGTTGCATGATGAAAACCATCTGAACGTAATCAGAGCCAATGGTTATTGACTGTTCACTGTGTCCCACGTGCAAAGATGCTCCCACATGGACCATCTTCTTAGTCCTCACAAAGTCTGTGTGGAGAAGTTACTATTATTACCATACCAACATCATTTTACCATGGAGGAAACTAAGGCACAGGGACAGGAAGTGACCTGTCCAGGGTCATCCAGCTAAAAGCAGAGGAGTCAGGATCTGAGGCCATCCCGCCTATCCCAAACCCAGCCCTCTATCCTCAATAATAACAAGATAAGTAGGCCATGATAAACCAATGCCAAGAATGGTGAATTTTTAAGATATGTCCTATTATTTAAAAAATAATATACCCAATCCTCTCACCACCCCCAACCAAGACTTTCCAATAGGAAATGAAAATGATGTGCCAGTGTGAGTGAAAAAAACAGTGTTTCCTCTGCTCTTATTCCCAGTGCCTGTGGGGTTTTCCCCCAAGCAAGCGATCAGTTCTGCAGCAGATATCAGCTGGTGCCCTCCAATTCAATCTGACAACATCTACCTGGAGATTATCAGATCCAATAGGTTCAGAGCTCGGTCCCCAAGACGGTGTCCCACTTCCAATGCCAGTGGCAAGCCTCAGGTTATTTTATCTGTACCTCTGACCAACAGGCTATGAATTGGGACTCCCATGACCCCCTCCTTAGGTTTGACTAATTTGCTAGAGTGGCTTATAGAACTCAGGGAAACACATTACTAGTTTATTACAAAAGGTATTACAAAGGATACAGATGAAAAAAATACATAGAGCAAGGCATGTGGAAAAAGGCTTGAACCTTCCATGCACTCTCTGGGTGTACCACCCTCCAGCAACTTCCATGTGTTCAGCTATCTAAAAGCTATCTAAAGTCCTGTCCTTTGGGGTTTTTATGGAAGCTTAAGGTTACATAGTGTCCTCCTTAAATAATGAGATTAAGAAAATATGATTAAATACAGAGTTTATTCTATTCGAGCTCAAATCTCGAAAACAGCCACCTGGAAATGCCAACTCCAAGTTAATGAAATTGGCATTCTGAAGTGGAGAGGTTTGAAGGTTGTTGATATTGGCAAGGTTTCAGGAAGTTCAATAGGATGTTAACATTGTCCGTACATGGTTAGTGCATAGTTACAACCATTGGACTGGTTATAGGCTGTGTTATTTTTCGGGATGGGTATTTAACATTCCACATTGAGGATATAATCATCATGGGGTCGTCTGCGTCCTCTGGCCTGAGTTGAGAGCAAGATAATAAAGGGAGAAGTTAATCTCTAACAAAGGTCAGTAATTAAGAGGGGAGGGGTCTTATCTCTGGTGCCATCCAGTCTTTCTTAGTCATTTTACAGAACAAAAAATAAGAAAAGGAGTTCATCTATCATTGGAGAAGCAGAAGTGGCAGCTGCATGTTATAGGACTGAGACCACACAGTCACATTTCTCTTAAGGCGCAAATCATTTAAAGTTCCAGTAGCCTTAAGTTTGAATTTTTTAATTTCACAGTAGACATGACTGATTAAAACATTGGCCATTGGTGACCAACCCAACTTTCGATGCCTCTTCTCCCTGGAGATTGGGATTGGGCTGAACTCCCAATCCTCCAGTCCTGCTTTGGTCTTCCTGGTGACCAACCCCATCCCAAAGCTACCTAGGGACTGCCACTCACTGCCAATCATCAGCATACAAAGACACACTGAACATTTTGGAATTTTCAAGAATTTCAGAACTTGGCCGGGCGCGGTGGCTCAAGCCTGTAATCCCAGCACTTTGGGAGGCCGAGGCGGGTGGATCACGAGGTCAAGAGATCGAGACCATCCTGGTCAACATGGTGAAACCCCGTCTCTACTAAAAATACACAAAATTAGCTGGGCATAGTGGTGCCTGCCTGTAATCCCAGCTGCTGGGGAGGCTGAGGCAGGAGAATTGCCTGAACCCAGGAGGTGGAGGTTGCGGTGAGCTGAGATCGTGCCATTGCACTCCAGCCTGGGTAACATGAGTGAAACTCTGTCTCAAAAAAAAAAAAAAAAAAAAAAGAATTTCAGAACTTGTATGTCAAGAAATATGGACAAAGACCAAATATCTATTTCACAATATCACACAATGATACTTTATTTTTATAAAGCTAAATATCTAGTGAATACAGAGCAAGAGAAATATCTTTAAATGTTTGTGGAAAGAAGCTTGATTTTTGTTCATCATAATCCCTGGACAACCTCATCAGATCCAGCTTGCTTTCACCGTTGAATCCTAAAAAATAAAAGAAAAATGCACCACTCAGGTCATCATTCTCCAAATCAAGACAAAGCTCAGGGGCAGGTTATTATGTAACATATTGTACAATTAGACTTCAGTTTGTCATAAGTGCCTGGGTTGCTTTCCCAACAATCAGTATTCGTAAGATTTGTTTTTGCTATATCTAATTAGGCCATTAGATTGGTGTAAGCACTATGGCCTCAGGGAACATCTTCACCTTGTGTTTGCTGGGTAGTGCCATTTCCCAGCAGTGGGACAGCTTTCTCAGACACCTTGGACTTCTGGGACCCTGCTAACAGCATCCACAGGACAGCAGCCTCATGTCCTTGGGACCACATCCTCATGAGAGACAAAGGAGGCCTGGAACTGCCCTTGAGCATTCAATTCCTCTTCCACAGGCCTGAAGGCCACAGAATCTCTCCAGATTAAAACTCTGGATCTCAGAGCAAAATTGGATGGAAGAAACAGCCTTGCCTGGCCATACTTAGAAATGATCCCACTGTAGGGAGCCTGGTAGCTTCTAGGACTCCTTGGTGCACCACCCAAGCATGCAAGGGTGGTGTTTCCTTATCAGAGGGGGCCAGGTGAGAAGTCACAGAGGGCCCAGCTGGGCTGCAATGAGCCTGCATTCCCATCACAGTGACAGCCGGAGACCACATACCTTCAAAGAGCTAGGCACGGAAGTGAAGGCTGCAATATTGCTCAGATAGCCTACATCTACTAGGTTGTGGTGGGGGTCTCTGTGGTCCTATGAGTAGAAAAAGGGAAGGAGCAGAGTCCCTGAGGGTTATGCAGTGTCCTCCTTTCTTGACCAATGGTCCCTCTGTGGCTGCCTCTCACTCCCTCCAGTCAGACACATAAGATATGCTTGGAAGGGAAAAACTGTGATAAAGCTGACCTTGGACTACCTACTGGGCCTCATCTTCAATGTTTCTTCCATTCCTGGGCTGGAAAAAGAAAGGAGCAACTTACAGATAGTGAGACAAAACTTTCTGCAGCCTGTATCTTGATTTAGCTCTTCTCTCTACTGAACCCTAAGGCCTCATTCTTCTAACTGGGATTTCACTCCCCTCCATAGGGACTCACCTGGGAAACTCTTGCCCTGTGCTAGTACTAGCCTGTCGGTCCTCTGGGACAGTGCTTCAGGAGCCTTGCTGCTCCTAGGACCCCAACACTGTCACTTACCCATCACCCCCACCCTTTAGCCTTTGCTTACATGGTGGGAGGTTCCACAAACCATGCAGCATAGGACTGCCCAGTCTGGAGACATTATGGAGTTTCTCAAAGCACTTTCCAGGAAACGAGTAGGTCATACAGACCCATGGGAGTGAGAGAGGGGTGGGAAGCAGCTCCATGGTCCATATGTTTGGGAAACAAATGATCAAGCCAAGAGACACAGGCTGTGTTCTGCATGACTTCTTGAGCCTGTGATGGGCCAGTGTGTACTGTGAGTCTTTGTGAATGTTGGGTGCAGTGTTTTCCAGTCTCATCTGACTTTTGCAGAGTACCTTTTAGCACCAGTGATTCACATAATGCAGTTTCTGGGGGCATGGATCTAGTCTGAGTTGCTCATTTTTCTATGCAAATACTGAGAATCTCGAGAGTGAAGCACAGCTAGTGAACGGCCGATCAAAATCTAAAAGATAACTCTTTTGACTCTGTGACCTTTGCAAGAATCTCTGCCACCCAGGAAGGAGGAGAGCATGGTGCCTAAGCTCCTCCTGCCATGTGTTTTTGGGGCCACGAATCTTGGACCCTAATGCTCTAAAACATGGGCTCAGATTCTGGTGTACCCTGTGTCTGTCTGTCAACAGAACTCCCTTACGCCTACTCTGGTGCTCTCAGCCTCTCTCCTGTTGGACCCTTGCCTTTACAAGCTTGTAGGAGGAGACTTTGACTTGGAGTGATGCCCAGTGAAGGGTGAGAGAGTCCCCACAATTATCCACCAGTTCACCAAGGGGTCCTGGCTTTGCTGTTTGCAGTCACTCCATGACTGGGATGGCTGCAGTGAATCGAGGTTAGAAAGCAAAGGTGAGAAAACATGCTATACCCTGAAAACGAAAAAGGGTCGTCCCCAGGTGGCAGCATGATCCTGCAACATAAAAACATAAGCCATTATGCAACCGTGTTGCATTACAAGTTCTTCAAAAATAGGACAGGGACAGCTTTCAAAAAGGGTGGTCCCAGGCCAGTGGTACCAACAACCTCTGGGAACTTGTAAGAAATACAAACTCTCTGCCCCAATCCACACCCGCTGAATCTTTGGGGTGGGGCCAAGCAATCTGAATTTTACCCAGATGACTGATGCATGGCCACATTTGAGAACCACTCTTCTTTGGGGTTTGTGCTCTGGCAGTACCTCTATTGGAGTCTGTACAGCGGCAGGCTCCTGAGCTAGAGAAAGCAAGGCCACAGGAGCAGCTGGCTCCAGGTGACTCATCTGTGGGGCTGGAGGTGAAATCTGAACAGCCAGAGGCATTGTCCTATGGTTCCTGTCTGCCCCAGGGAAACCCGAACTTAATTGCTCAGCCACAAAAGATTCCCAGGGTCCTTTTGAGACCAGCTCTACCCAGAAGTGGTCTGGAGGAACTCCAGGGTGGATGGCTCCAAGGACTTCCCCACCCTTCTTGGGTCGGGCTTTCTTTAGGGGTTGCAGTCTCCAAGGCTCTTGTGTACCTTCTTGGTGAAGTCCACTGCAGCAGTCCCCGAACCCTGCAAGAAAATGAGGCACAGGTTAATTCAACACAAACCACATCATGACCTTCCAGTTGTCTTGTGGTGACCCTGCCCTCCCTGGCTTCCTTCGAAGGTAATCAGAAGTCTGGTGCATAAGAGGAGGTGGAGAGCATGGCGAATGGTGGGATCACTGCCGTGATCTTCTCAAGCAAGCTCTTGCTCAAAAAGGCAAGTTTGTCGTCTTGGTTGGCTTACCATCTCTGTCCAGGTATGTTCAGTTTGCTTGCTCCTTCTAACAGCCCCAACTTTGAAATGGGCATATTGCAAAGCTCAAGCAACTTTTCAAGGATTAGCCATTTCGGCTTCTTCAGCTTGTTCATTGCCTGTGAATCTGGTATAAGAATGGAATAAGACTGTACATGGAGGCTTACGGTTAGCAGGGGATCAGACAAACTGCTACTGGTCCCCGGGATGGGCAAGCAGTTTTCCAGACACTAGGGGCCTCGGGATTTTCAGAGTTAAAACTAAGAAAGTCCTGGACAAACCAGAATGAGCTGGTCACCCTTCCTGGGCAGGGTGTTCAAAATAAATTTTATCTCTCACTATTTATTTATTTATTTATTTTTGCTACCATGCAACAAAACTTTGATTACCATTGAACAGATTCAGCTAGTAATTTTTAAATTAAAAAAGAAAAACCATAGAAGAAAGCTCTGGGAAATGGACAACGGGCAGGTAGGACAATGAAAAGCAGAAGACATCGCCAGGGCAAGTTTCACATCAGGAGAAAGAGACAGGGAAAGTGAAAAAAAAGTACAAAACAAAGACACAACCTAGGGATGAAAGGAGCAGAAGAGGAGGGAGATGAAACCAGGCTGGGCCATGGAGTCTCTCCCCTGGCCCTTCAAGACACCTCATGGGGTTTCAGTGGAGGAAACTGAGGCCCAGGGAGGTCCAGGAATTCGTGCAAGGTTAAAGGATCAGCAGTTCCACTCAGCGCTCCCTTGCCAAGGTGGAGACTGAGATTTGAGGAGGGAATGACAGCAAGCCCCAAGGTGACAGTATGCTTTTACCATGATTCAGTGAACTGTGAGTGGCATAAATCTATGGTGGAAGAATAAAAGCACATACTTGCTGCAGAAATCTCTTTATCCGTCTGTCAGCGAGCTTGGCGGCCAGGTGCATTAGAGGGTGCACAGGAGGAAGCTGCAACAGAGAGACACAGAGGGTCAGACACGGGGACATCGACAGCAGAGGAGTATTTTGAGAGCCCAGGGCTATGCGCCTTCCTTTCTACTCACTTCCCTTACAAATGGGTTTAATTTTCAGAATAAAATCCAGTTTTGAGCAGAAGGCTGAAATTTTATGTTTTCAATAAAGAGCCACTTGCCTTGAGAACAGATTTCAATTCCAACACAACCCTTAAAAACATTCCCTTAGGGTAAATCGGACTTTTCTCTGCATTAAACCTCAGCATTCTGTGCTCCTGCAGTGGAGCGCCTTGTCCTAGAAGCAGCTCCACATGCATTCTTTCTCCCTCCCCAGGGGTGCCCTCCTCATCCAAGGGAAAAGGTGGAGGGCAGCCCCCGTAGTCCTCCCCATGCACTTCTGGTTTCCTAATCTTGTCTGTGACTGCCGTGCACACCCAGGTGCACACACCTGCCCTCATCTATTCCTTGTGAATCCTCCCCGTGTGCTTTGGTTTAGAGTAAAACTGGATGTGTGTCACAGACAGTTTGTCTTTTGCTTTCTAGTGTTCTTTCGCCTTTCTTGGTACCCTTGTTGGTCTTGATAATACCCCCCTCCTTGGCCGGGCACCATGGCTTATGCCTGTAATCCCAGCACTTTGGGAGGCTAAGGTGGGTGGATCACCTGAGGTCAGGAGTTTGAGACCAGCCTGGCCAACATTGTGAAACTCTGTCTTTACTAAAAATACAAAATTAGCCAGGTGTGGTGGCACGTGCTTGTAGTCCCAGCTACTTGGGAGGCTGAGGCAGGAGATCATGGCTTGAACCTGGGAAGTGGAGGTTGCAGTGAGCCAAGATCACACCATTGCACTCTACCCTGGGCAACAAAAGCGAAACTGTGCCTTAAAATAAAAATCCTCCTCCTTACCTCAGCCCCATTCCTACATCTATAATACTGATTGATTCTTAGGGGAAATATTTTTTTCCGGGTTATTTGCTTTCTTTAAGGATCCTCTTAAGATTTGGAGAGCCTTGAATATGTAAGTAAGAGATGTAGTGGTAGAGTTTTACTTCCTGTAACAGAGTACCTGAATTAAAAATTATATCTGACTGGGCATAGTGGCTCATGCCTATAATCCTAGCACTCTGAGAGGCCAAGGTGGGCAGATCACCTGAGGTCAGGAGTTTGAGACCAGCCTGGCCAACATGGTGAAACTCTGTCTCTACTAAAAATACAAACATTAGCCAGGCATAATGGCACATGCCTGTAATCCCAGCTACTTGGGAGTCTGAGACATGAGAATCACTTGAACCTGGGAGGCAGAGGTTGCAGTAAGCTGAGATTGTGCCACTGCATTCCAGCCTGGGTGACAGAGCAAGACTATATATATATGTGTGTGTGTGTGTGTGTGTGTGTGTGTGTGTGTATATATGTGTGTGTGTGTGTGTGTGTGTGTGTATATTCTATGGCCTCTCCAAAATTCCTCAAATCATACCCCATAGAAATTCAACTACACAAACTTCTCCAGAGGGTAACTCAAATCTGTAGGAGGAAAGTTAGAGGTGATGGTTACTATTCCCATTGCACATACACATCGTGAAAGCCATGGAAGATGCACATCCATGGATCACTACTGAGGGATGGTAACGTACACATCGCAAAGCACAAATTTAAAAACAGATGGTAAGAAAAAACAATGTAAAGAGAACACACTGTTTACCAGGCTCTTCCTGTTCCACTGTTTAAGTGCATAATAAAAAGTTATTTCCTACTTATTTTTCCTTTTCTATAATTTATTCTCTAGCTTCTCAGATCAGTCAGCTACCCACCACCCCCACCCCAGAGGGAGAAAGGGAATCCCTGCAGCCTCAGGAAAAAGCCCCTGGGAAGTTACTGCCCAGAGGATGTCTGCAGGCCCAGCTTTTCTACTTGTCTGCACATATTAAGAAGGGACAGATGACATGCCAGGGACAGTCACTTTTACAGAAAGATTATTATGATAAAATACTGACCCCAGTTTTAACTGGATGTATTGCCTCTTGAGTTCTGGAGTAATGAAACAAAAACTAAATAAGAAAAGAAAGTGACATTAGTACCGCGTGTCACTTCCCTAAACATGGAAGCCGCATGCCCTTGTACTGGGCTGGGCAGTACTCACCCGTTTGTATACATCTTGATTATCCTGAAAAGAGAATTGTGTGGGTAAGTTATGTGAAATTTTATAAGGGCAGGCAACTGATAACGTTTTCTGTATAAAGCACACCATGGTCCTTACTGGATTTACCTGACTATTATGATAGATTGGCAATCTAAAAAGAAATTCCTCCATTATGCAAATTTAATGAAATTATAGTTAATGTTAGATCATACAATAAAGAAAGTTGCCAGCAATACGTCATCATCTGAAAAGTCTAATCTCATTTCATCTTTTTAATTTGCAGGAGGTGGGGAGGGGAGACCTACTCTCTGATGCATAGAAGCAAATAACCATCTGACTAAGGGTGGAATGAACTAACTTTTGCAGTTTTTAATTTGCTGCAGAGTGTATCCTACTATTCAGTTTTTATAGTTCATGTTGACCAAGGTTATTTTTCTCCGAAAGCTTTCTACATGAATTTTTGCTCTTCTTGCAGAAAGTCCAATTTTCCATTTCTAAATCCTTGCCAGTGCACACACCCCAGCCCTCACTTGCGTGGATGATGGATGCATGGGCACTTATCTGACTCAAGGAGATGCCGGGAAGAATGCTTCTTACAAAACCATAGCGTAAATGTTCATGTCCGTGTGTTATAAAGTCACTAGAGATGATTACTGTGAACAATCATTTAAATATGCGAATCTGACTAGTATTGTTCATTCACATCTCACTCATGCTTAAACAGCTTTAAATCAACTGAAACCTCAATCAAGACAAAAATTAAAGTTGTTAATACTACTTCTAATTATGTTGCTGTGAATACAATTACATCTTCCTGCAAACTTTGTGGAGAATTTCTTCAGTGGAAGAGAATAACACCTATGCATCCTCTCTCTCTCTCTCTCTCTCTCTCTCTCTCTCTCTCTCATGTGGATGCACAAACATCGGCACACACACATAGGCACACACTATAATCTACCAACATTACCAGTAGTAGAGGCTCTGTGGAAATTAACTCTTATTTCCTTAAAAACACCTTCTTTAACCAGTAGAAAGTACTTGCTATTTTTACAGCTCCTGGTCTTCTTGTCAGCATCTATTCACAACCGTGTGTGTGTGTGTGTGTTTGTGTGTGTGTGTGTGTGTGTGTGTGTAGGAACACTTATTGGGCAAATAATTGTTTTTTTGTACCACGTAAATCAGCTTTATACTGTTATGTTTACTTTTCTGGTCAAAAATTGATGAGGAATGTGAAGATGCTTTTCCTGGTGCTAATCACCCTGCTCAACCTTTCATGTGCCCCTTCCTTTACTTTTTCTTTTTTGAGACAGGGTCTTGCTCCATTGCCCAGGCTGGAGTGCAGTGGCATGATCTCAGCTCACTGCAGCCTCCACCTCCTGGGTTTAAGCAATTCTCCTGCCTCAGCCTCCCGAGTAGCTGAGATTACAGGCACGTGCCACCATGCCTGGCTAAGTTTTGTATATTTAGTACAGACAGGGTTTCACCATGTTGGTCAGGCTGGTCTCGAACTCCTGACCTCAAGTGATCTGCCCACGTCAGCCTTCCAAAGTGCTGGGATTATAGGCATGGGCCACTGCACCTGGCCTAATTTTTTCTTTTTAGAGAAAAAGTTATTTCAAGTTTTACTGATATATGCTGTTTATTATTTATTTCCCCAACTAGAATACAAATGCCATGAGAGCAGATGTTCAGTTTGTTTTACTACTGCATCCCCAGCACCTGGCACGTAGCATGTTTTCAATAAATATATCTTTTGAATGAATGAATGGTAGAGTTCTATTCACAAGAACTTATTGCCCTTTTTCCCCATTGAAACTTCTTCTAATCCCACATGATGACCAGAAACTTGAAGAGTTCTGTGGATGTTATTATTTGCAGAATGTGACTGCTTTCTGAATTGCCTTGAGTTAAAGGTCCCCTAGAGTCACAGACTTGACCTGTTCTGGAAACCAGAACAGGAGTGAACTTAGAGCCCTGGGAAGACATCCAGACTTTGGGCAGTTGAGGGAACCAAAGCCCCAAAAGAGGAAGAGACATGCCAAAGGTCACATTTCAGAGAAGCAACAGGCCAGGAAGAGCCAATTTCTCTATTCATACCTTTAAAATATTGGCACTTTTGTTCACTGAGCAACACCTGGCTCTTCGGCAGTTGGAAACAATGAATGGGATAGGCTTGGAAAACTGGAGACAGTGGAAGGAAATTCATTTGGGGAATAGTAAGAGGTTCACTGTGGCTGGAGCATGGTGTGCTGTGGGTTGGGGGAGGTGAGGGATGAAGAGATGTGGCTCAAGGTGAAAATGTAGAGCTATCCTAGGCACCATGGGCTATCCTAAGACCACCTTTTTGTACTTTCAATTAAATTCCTAGTGGGCCCTTGCTCTTGGGGATCCCCATAACCCAATTTAATACTGCAGGTTGCACATGGGACAACCATACTTCCACTGCCTCTGCTAATGCAGAGGACACCCCCCCAGTCTTCACCTGAGGGAGCGGGAAATCCCTTTTGTGCAACATGTGGAGGAAGTAACAAAGGGATGAAGAACTCTGAGTTTTCAGCCCAAATTTCTGTTCCAGGTACCAAGGCTATAAATATTATTCCTGAAAATCATAGCTAACAATTGCCTTCAAATGTATGCACAGTGGTAAACTGAAAATAAGAAGAAATAGGGATGATATATTCACAAAATTTGAGAAAGTGACATTTGAGTCTTAAGAGGCAATGGCAACAACCAGCACTTAAGTGCTGTCATTTGCCACATTCTGGATGCTGTTGAAAGCACTTCACAAATACGAAGCATTTACTCCTTACACTAGCATTCTAGGGTATGATGACAATTACCCCCATGCTACAGATAAGAAAACTGAGGCACAGAGCAACGAAGAAACTACCAAGTTTAAACAGAGCTGGACTTTGAAACCAGGTATTTTCATTTTAGAGTCCGGACTGTTAATTGCAACCTGTGAAGGAGGCAAAGGCATTTCTGACTAAGGAGAAGACTGTGTAAGGACATCAAGGGCCTGGCACATTTGGGGAATAGTTAGAGGTTCACTGTGACTGGGGCATAGTGTGCTGTGGGTTGGGGGAGGTGAGGGATGGGTGAAAATGTAGAGCTATCCTAGGTATCATGGGCTATCCTGAGACCACCTTTTTGTACTTTTAATTAAATCAACTTACTTTGTATCCATTTAAATGTTTCTGTGTGGTTAATACAGTCAAAGCCTATATATATTTTTTGAGACAGTCTTGCTCTGCCACCCATGTTGGAGTGCAGTGGCACAATCTTGGCTCACTACAACCTCCACCTCCTGGGTTCAAGCAATTCTCCTATCTCAGCCTCCTGAGTAGCTGGGATTACAGGCATGTGCCACCATGATCAGCTAATTTTTGTATTTTTAATAGAGACAGGGTTTCACCATGTTGGTCAGGCTGGACTCAAACTCCTGGCCTCAAGTGATCTACCCACCTTGGCCTCCCAAAGTGCTGGATTACAGGTGTGAGCCACCACACCCAACCAGTTACTGTAGTCTTTTAAATGAGAACTATTGTTTTGGAGAACTGATATATCATGGCATATCAATTTATAATATGCAATATATCATAACATATAATTAGCTTAATTATATATGATTAGAATAATTTTAAGAATATACATGAACTACCCATATTTTATAGTAATTTGTATTTAAGAGATTGGCTTGATTTTTTTCCAAAATTATATTCTCATACACACATATACATGCACAGTTACACATGCACACAGCATTCTCCTGTGGGTAGTAAAAGGCTGTGTTTGTTGCAGATGTATTATTATATATAGTTCATATATATTTTTACCTTATATTGGTGAGAAAGAGGGGCCCACCGACTCAGATAATATGCCAGTTGCTAAAAAAAAATGAAGAAAACAAATCGAAGGGATGAAGGGGATGAAGAGAGATTGATTAATGATAATCAAATACCATTAGATAGAAGAAACAAGGCCTGGTGTTCACTGATTCAGTATAGTGACTACAGTAAATGGTAATCTATTGGATATTTCCAAATAGCTAATGGAGAATAATTTGAATGCTCCCAGCATAAAGAAAATGTACATGTTTAAGCTAAATGTTTAATATCCATTGATATTCCAATTCCCCCAATTTGGTTATAACACACTATATGAAACTGTCAGAATATCACATGTACCCTGAAAGTATGTACAACTATGATGCATTTGAAATTTAAACAATGAATCAAAGATAAGTATAAATTCTTCAGTCAGCAGGATTACATTATAACAGATCTAAATTCTAAAATTGCCCTATTTCTGAATGTCGCATTATCTTCTCACATGGTGGCAGTGAATTTCATCACAACCCTCAGGATGCTTTAAATGATGAAAATGGCAACAGAGAGTTTCTGCTGCAGCCAAAAACCTGATCTCAAAATAGTTTTAAGTGAACATTATACACATGATGTATTCAAGGCCCAGACTAAATAAAAATCTCACATTACTGAATAATTGGGTACCTCAAGCTGCACAATATCCAAGCCATCTGGAGGATCAGCTAAAGGTTGAGGAAATCCTATTGTGAGAAATCATAAAAATATTAATTAGAGAAAAGAGGTCATAGCATTTACTTCAAAGTCTTTGCCATGAAAGTCAGACAGAGATTCTATTAAAATAATAAACCACCAAGGAACCATACAAAAAAGGTCAGTGGGAAAGTAAGATTTGATCTGATATTGTTAAAAGGATATACAAAGAAAATGCACTTCTACTTACCACTAGCAAATCTGAGATTTATACAAAGATTAATTAAAAATAGCATGATTGATTGTTAGTTTACTATGAGTGTTCAGTGCAACTGTTGGCAACTTGGTAAAGAGGAGGAAAAAAACGCCAAGGTAACAACTTAGTTTGTATTTTGATAGAATTCACGAGATGGCATATCAGAAAACGGTGTCAATAAAGGATGGACATCAGAATCACCTTTGAACTTCGAACTTTGAAGACACATAAATATCCATCTCTCTGCTGCTACAGACCCTCTAAGGGATGGGTTATGAGAAAGGTTGCTGGCGTGCAGCTGGACCCTGTCAACCTTTTGTCTAACTTCAGTGAACTCCTCTTCATTTGCTTGCGATAGAACACTTGGTGGGATAGCTATAGTGCAGCTGAAAGAATCAATTGGATAGGTCAAAACTAACAGGATGAAATTAGATAGATAAATATAAAACCTGGAACTTAGATTTTTAAAGTGTGGAACAGGGAATGTATGGCTCAAGAGCAGTTTATATTTTAAAACAAGACAAAACAAAACTGAGTTGTAATTTGCTGCCTGTGTTCTCTCCGAGCCAAGATAAAGTGAAGGCAATGTTATCTTATATTCAAATAACAATGCCTAAACTTTAAAAGGTAATACTCTGACTTGAAATGATAAGATACCAGGTAAGGTCACTGAGCATAGTTTTAACTGCTTTCAACCATTTTGAAAACTGCAATAAGTAAGAGATATTAGTCTTGTGTTTCCCCCAAATAACAGAACAAAATCTGATGGTTAGAAAGTTACATGTGATCACACTTAAGCTTAGTGTAAAGAAGTTTTTGATGATTGGAATCATTCAGTAATGCAAAGTAATGCAAACCAGTCCTATAAAGACTTATGGAGAGATTCTGTGTTAACAAAAGGTAAAGACCCTCAGGAAACATAAAGTCAAATAGGAAAAAAGAGGGAGGTAAGTATAAACATATAGAAAGATAAATAAAAGGTAATAACAGATTTACAAAAGTGTAATATAAACAGGACTCTATAGGAGCAAAGAGGAAGCAGCTGGCTGTCCTAGGCTGGGAGTGAGTTAGGGTCACTGAAAGCAGTTAAATGGAATCTCTAAGATCTTCCCCAGGGAAGCTACAGAAGGGATCCCTGCATCCCGTGAGAGGTTAAATTAGATGATCTTCACGGTCTTTTGCAAGGCCCAGTTTTGTGATTACATTGTAGAACATGACAAATCAAACATACTGTTTGAAATATGTTTTCTCTATCAATATATTTCCGAAGATTTTCTACCCCCAAGTCAAAATTATAATGAAAAAAATCTAAAATTTTGAAATAGTCTGTGTTTCCAACTGTAGTTGTTCTGCCACCGCACACTTCCCTGCATCCTATGAAGATGGTGGTAACGGATTCCCAACACTGACCCTCACTCCAAGCTAGTTTTCATGGTTGGTGAGGTGACGCCCGCGCCCGGTCAGCACCTGGGACAGCTCCCTGGCCCCGGGAGGTCCGGGCTTCCACTGCACTCTGGAATTCGGCCTCTCTAAAAGCCACCAGAAAGACTTTGAAAAGATTCCTTTCCCCAGTGTGCCCTCCTTTCCCGCCCATCTCGAACTGACCATCAATTCCCAGTCTCTGGGACTGTAAGCTCTGTCCTCGTCTCTTCAGAATCCAGAGAAGAGAAATTGCTACGAAGTGGGATCTTCCCCTAACTCATAGCAAGAGGTGCCTCCCCTTCAGTTTTAGCGACATGTTCAGGACATCCCTGGGGCAGGAACAGCTTAAAGACAGTCCCACAGGGAAAAATCTCCTTTGGTAAAAGGCTATAGCATCTCGCTCTGTCCATCCTTTCCTAAAGGTTAGAAACAAATTGCAGCCAGAAATCAAGAAGGCAGAAATGAGGGCTGGTGGAGGAAAATAAAGCTTGACTCCCTCCAGAACTGCCCTGGGTGATCAAGGTCTGTCTCAGTCACCCTCAGAGTTCAGGCCAGATGTGGCCTGATGAAGCTCCCCTTACCTGAGGAGGGAATCGGTAGCATGCAGAAGCAGTAGATGACCAAGATGAGAAAGAAGTGGGGACGAAGATGTTTCATTGTTAGAGTCTGGCTTCTCCTTGCTGGCCACAGACGTGTACTGCTAGGACTGGAGTTGCGCATTTCCCCCAGGTCCACAGGCAGAGGCAACCCTCTGTCCTGCATCTGATCAGCCTAGCGAAGGAAGTGCCTTTATTTGCAGCGTCCTGGAGCCCATTGGCTGATCACCAATCAGCTTTGCACAGGAGGACCCCGGCTTTTTCATAAATGTCATGCTGGACCCTTATTTGTAGAATAATATCCTTCTGGAGTAGGCATTGTGGAGAGTCATCTTTTACAACCCAGCAATGAAAATAAAAGGTGGAGAGTCATGACTGTTATTCTATAATGATCTGAGAAACATTTCTGACTCAAGAATAGCTTTTTCTCTATTTAATAAAAAAATGGACACAAAACTGTAAATTATTGCATGATAAAGTCTTGTTTCCTACAAAGCTATTTATTTTCTACCATTAACAAAGGATGTTGCGTAGTACCGGTGCATCTAAGAAGGACAAAATTTGGAGTCTTGGGTAGAATATTTTTAAAATCTGAAGCTCAATTGAGGCTCTGTTTTTTTGTTTTTTAAATCATGGCTGGAAATTAGTCTCTTAAGGGTTGTTCCAGATTCATTTTAATGAACAAATTAAATATTTCAAATATTGGTATTCAAGAAAACATGACAATGTTGTTTAATAATAATAAAATAAAATAACTCCATCTACTGAACTTCTACATGTTGGGATCTTTTTTAGGCATTTCACATAGGTTACTTCATGTAATTCTCACAGAAAATCTATTAGGAATGTGTTACTATCCTAATTTTATGAATGAGGAAATGGAGGCTAGGAAATATTAAGAAACTTGGCCAAGATCATCCAGCTATCAAGGATAAGAGAAGAAATTTCGACTCAAAGGTATGTGACCCCAGTCATTTCTGTAAGAATATGGAATTTTAATTGATAAGTAATTTTTTTAACGTGCTTCCTTAGGATTAGATATGAGATAGAAAGAAGGAGAAAGACTGAAATCTTCTATTTCTTGCAAAAAAGGACAACATATATAGTAAGAAACAAATATCTTTTGTTTTCTTCATTATGCATATCTTTAATTTTTGCATTTTTAGAGATTAGGTGGTAACTAATAACTGCTGGGTGTTTACACATGCCTCAAACATGTTAATACTTTACGTAAGTTATAATATATAATTGTTTTAGTGAATGAGCTCTTAAAGAATAATTTTGGATGGGAGTTACTCAGAAGGAACTGTTTATTTTTGACTTAAAATGTGGTATTTTGGCTGGACGTGGGGCTTATGCCTGTAATCCCAGCACTTTGGGAGGCCAAAGCAGGGCAACCACAAGGTGAGGAGATCGATACCATCCTGGCCAACATGCTGAAACCCTATCTCTACTAAAATACAAAAAAATTAGCCAAGTGTGGTGGTGCATGCCTGTAGTCCCAGCTACTCAGGAGGCTGAGGCAGGGGAATTGCTTGAACCAGGAGGCGGAGGTTGCAGTGAGCTGAGATCATGCCACTGCACTCCAGCCTGGCAACAGAGCAAGACTCCGTCTCAAAAAAAAGGCATTTGACAAAAAATTTTCAATTCATAACAGAGTGATAATTATAAACTACTTTATAGTCATAATATTTTGCCTACTTCTTTGAGTCAGTAAGAAATAACAGATTTCTATTTATTACAGTATTTGCCATTTTGGTTCTAGGAGACTAACTCAAGGTCTTTAAATACCAGGCAGAGATTATGCCATTTACATTAAAATCCACTCACTGCCTAACAGCAAGTCTTTATTGAATGAAAGGAAAAAAATGAATGAATGCTTTTTCAACATAAACCACTTACCTACATGGTATTAAACACAGTTACTTAGGGTCATTTTAGATACACAACACACACATAATAGCAAAGCGTTGTGGTATTTTTAATAAGTGTCAATCAACAAGTACTTTTTCAGCATCCGCTCTGTCTGCTAGTGAACTGGTGCTTATGCATAGGCATCAAGTAAACCTTTGTGATAGCTCTGATTTATATCAACTCTGTTTCT
>NW_016107517.1:4060518-4141770 GCF_001604975.1 Cebus imitator
GCTAAAGTGCAGTGTCACGATCTTGGCTCACTGCAACCTCCGCCTCCCAGTTCAAGCAATTCCTCTGCCTCAGCCTCCTGAGTAGCTGGAGACTACAGGCATGTGCCACCACGTCTGGTTAATTTTTTGTATTTTTAGTAGAGATAGGGTTTCACCATGTTGGCCAGGATGGTCTTGATCTCCTGACCTCGTGACCCGCCTGCCTTGGCCTCCCAAAGTGCTGGGATTACAGGTGTGAGCCACCACGTCTGGCCTTTTAGTATGAATTTCCTTAGGACAAGAGCAAAAATAAATTTTAAAATGTGTCAAAATGTAAATAGCTTTAAAAACTATGAAATACTGAGGACAAAACTGAAGAATAAATGTGCAACACATTTTAAGACAAAACTACAAAACTGTAGGGAGGGACATAAAAGAATGTGTGAATAACTAAAAAGGCATATCATTATCCTCACCAGCAAGATTCAGTGTTGTTAAACATTAAATTGATGACAAAATTCATGTATAAAATCAGTGTAATTCTAATTAAATTCAAAATGACCTTTCATGAAATTTTAAGACTAATTTTGAAATTAGTTGGAGGGAAAGTATTCAAGAACATTTGACAAATTTTTGGAAAAAAAAAACTTGACATTTTACCAATGCAAAAATGTACCATAAAGTGGTGGCAATTGTGATATTGTGGTCAACATTTTGTTATTGATCTAGTAACAGGCAAACCAATCAATAGAATGGAATAGAGAGAGTTGAAGCAGATTAGATTCATATAGAATAAACGCACATTTCAAATCAGTGAAAAATGGTGAACTACTCATTAAGTGATGTACAGGATCACTAGCTATCTATTTGGTAAATAAATATCCTATTCCACACTATACAGTAGTCTCCCCTTATCCTCATGGGATATATTCCAAGAACCCCAGTAGATGCCTGAAATCGAAGATAGTACCAAATCCTATTGACAGTATGCATGAATTTCTCATTCCTTCTTCAGTTTCACAGCTAGATGATTGTTCTTACTGTAGATCTTAGCCACCTCTGCATATGACTCTTTTTCTTATTATGCCAATAACTTTCACCTTTTCACCTAAAGGAAGCACTTTATGGCTTCTCTTAGGCATATCTCAATGGCCAGCATCATTACTCTTGTGCTTTGGGGCCATTATGAAGTCATTTAAATAAGTGTGGCTGAACACCAGCACTGCGATGCCGCAACCACCAGTCGGTTAACCAAAGCTGCTGCAGAGTGACTGAGGAGCACATAGATAGCACGGAGATGCTGGACAGAGGGAGGATTCAGGGTGACAGGGGCAGGACCCAGAGATTTAGTCATACTACTCAGACAGGCACACAATTGAAACACCTATGAATTGCTTATTTCTGGAATTTTCCACGTGTAGCATTTTCAGACCACAGTTGACCAGGGGAACTAAAACTGGGAAAGTGAAAATGCAGATAAGAGGGAACTACTGTAAATTAAAATAAATTCCAGGAGATCAGTAAACAAAACCTAATTCACACACACACAGTATTAGAAATATTTTTAAATTTTGTATACATTATGCTGTTTTGAGATCTTAAAAAAAATCTTTGTGGCTGGAGAGAGATTGTTCCTCCCAGGGCCAGCCATGCTTAGAGATAGCAAGGGCTCAGCCTGGAGCATGCCTGGATGGTAAACTAAGCAGTTCAGGGCCATAACTCCTCTATCTGTCCCCTAAGCCTCAGGAGGCAAAATCCCTCTGCCTTAAGCAACCCAGGACCAGCTGCCAGGCAACTAGAAACCAGCCCCACAGCCCCAAACCTTGCACAATTATTCACATTAGCCAATCCTAAACTGTTCACCCTGCCCTGCCTTGCCCATCCCCATAAAACCCCATAAAGGGGGTGGACTAGACCTTCTCCTTGCTCCTGTCTTCCCCGTCCTGACCACCCTGCTGTCTTTCCCACATGGTCCTGCATGGTGTGCCTGCCTCCTGCCTCCAGGACCTGTGAGTTGAGTACATTTGTTTTTTTCCTGTGCTACTCCTGTGTCTCCTCTTGAGTTACACCTGACTGATCACCACATAAAAGAAGACACACACAGACACAGACACACAGATGCTTATATAAAATCCTGTATTAGAAAAAAAATTGAGCAAAATTTTTTATTGAAAATTGCTCTAGAGCAAAACTTAAAATAGGGATGACATTAAAGAAAAACATGAAACATTTTAAAGTATTTGTTAAAATTCTGTATAAAAAGGATGCTATAATCCTTTTTTTTCCTGTATAAAAAGGATGTTATAATCCTTTTTTCCAAAGAAAAAACACCATAGGATAAGTGTTTCCAAAAGTTATAGGTGTACTTACCAATAATACAAAAAGAGAGGGAGAGAAAGGAAGGAAGGCAAAAAGTAACAAGGGAAGGAAAAAAGGAAGAAACAACCTGTCCATCAAGAGGTGAATGGGGAAAAACTGATATATACATACAATGGAATTGAATATTAAATACTAAGGGATCCATAATATGGAAATTGATGTAACTGTTTTCTTGAGATGGAGTCTTGATCTGTTGCCCAGGCAGGAGTGCAGTGGCATGATCTCAGTTCACTGCAACCTCTGCCTGCCAGGTTCAAGCAGTGCTCCTGAATCAGCCTCTCAAGTAGCTGGGATTACAGGTGCATGCTACCGTGCCCAGCTATTTTTGTATTTTTAGTAGAGATGGGGTTTTGCTATGTTGGTCAGCCTGGTCTGAACTCCCGACCTCATGATCTGCCCGCCTCAGACTCCCAAAGTGCTGGGATTACAGGCATGAGCCACCATGCCCAGCCTATGTAACTGTTTAAAAGAATAACAAAGACTACCTATATTCACAGGGCAAATTCTTTATAACATAATGAGTAGAGAAAAAAATGTTACAGAATTTCATGCCATACTCTCTTGCCTGCTGCCATGTAAGACCTGACTTTGCTCCTCATTCACCTTTTGCCATGATTGTGAGACCTCCCAGCCATGTGGAACTATCTGGCTCACTTTCCACCTTTGCTGTGATCTCTGAGTAGGGAAAGCTTGCGTCTCTATTTCCAGACTACTCCCTTCTTTACATCAGAGTGATTGTCACACCTGTCACCAGCAGGAGACTAAAATCTACTTGAAGCCCTGGTATATGCTGCACTCATATGGGTCCCCTCTGCTATGACTCTGAAATATTCTCACACATTGCTTCTTTTCCTTGGTACAATAAAATACTAGGAGGCTCCCAGCACATGTTGAACAGCCATCAATGAGGAGTCTGAAAAGAAAAAAGAAATTGCACACCATGTGCTTCAGTATCAGTTAGCTTCTGCTCATAATAAATGACTTCAAAACTTAATTGTTTAAACAACCATTTATTTAGCTAAAAATTCTGCAGGTCAGCAATTTGGGCTGGTTCTACAGGGCAGCTATTCTCAGGTGGACTCACACATTTGTAATCACCTGGTAAACAGACAAGGCACCTGAGACCTTTCTCCATGTAATCTCTCATTCTCAGGGTGGTTAGCCAAGGCTTAATCTCATGTTCATTTCAGAGTTCTAAGACAGTGAGAGGAGAAGCCACAAGGCCTCTTGGGTCCTAGGTTTGCAACAGGCACTCTGTCACTTCTGTGTTATAATGGCCAAAGCCAGTCACAAAGCTAGCCCAGATTCAAGGGATGGGAAAATAAATTTCACTTCTCAATGATATGATAAGCCAAAAAGTGTTATGGCCAATTTTGCAATCTACCAACCTCCACTTATGTAAAAGATTTTTAAAAAATAGAACATATAATTATGTATGTACAGATGTAGGTAAAAGCAGAGTAAAAGAATGGGATGCTACACACACCCAAAAATAATAGCAGAGATTCTCATGCAGTGAGATTGTGAGGAATCATTAAAAGTTTTTGAATTTTTGCATTCTGTATTTTTGAAATCTTGCACTGATTATTTGAGTTACTTGTATAAGTAAAACTAAATTTAAAAAATTTAATAAAAGCTGAAACACTCATAAGCATATGGATTAATATTCAAAGATCTAAACTTGCATATATCAACTGCTTTCATATCCTTTGCAGGGACATGGATGGAGCTAGAAGCCATTGTCCTCAGAAAAGTAATGCAGGAACAGAAAACCAAACACCACCTATTCTCACTTGTAAGTGGGAGCAGAATGATGAGAACACATAGGGGTGAACAACATACACTGGGGTCTGTTGGGGGTGGGTGGGGTGAGGGAGAGCATTAGGAAGAATAGTTAATGGATGCTGGGCTTCATACCTCGGTTATAGGATGATCTGTGCAGCAAACTACCATGGCACCCATTTGCCTATGTAACAAACCTGAACATCCTGCACATGTACCCTGGAATTTAAAAGTTGAAGGGAAAAAAGATCAACTTCTTTCTTTATTTTTTTCCATTTATTTTTCCCAAAGTGTTTCATTTGTTAGCCATTATTTAAAAGGCTATAACCAGTGGATTTGTCAGTGCCAAGCCAATTTAATAAGATGTAATTTTTTTGAATAAATGAACTTACCATGTGGAGTTCCCAGACCAATTGAAATAAGCAAATGTCAGAGAACTATACTAAAAATGCCTCCTCCTTCCCGCTTTAAATTGGCTTCCGCTTTGTGAATGGTTACTATGATAAAACTCGACAGATTTTCAAGGAACTCAATTTTAATTTGTAAAATATAAGAAAATGGAATCTCTAAATCAATTATAAGTTTCTATATTCAAAGCATAACTTTCTGAGTGCCTCAGTGATAACCAATGTCCTTCAATAACTCTTTTAAAAGTCTAAAGTAAAGTAAGATGTACATATGAGAATATTTGAGATCACTGTAAGGGAGGAAAAAGATAATTCTTCCTCTACCCTTTCTGAGATCTTGATTGGGATTGACCTTTATAAAGAAAGAAAGATTAAAAAGAAAAGAACAAGCAGAAGCTTAACCATGGTGCTATGGTTTGAATGATGGTGTTCCCTCCGAAATTCATGTTGAAACTTAATTCCCAAAGTAACAGTATTAAGAGACACGGTCTTTGGAAGGTGATTATCTCCCAAAAGGGCAGAGTCGTCATGAATGGGATTAGTATCCCTATGAAAGGGCCACAAGTTGAAAGGCATGCTCTCTTTCCCTTCCATTCCTTCCTCCATGTGAATACCTCACATTCTTCCCTTCTAGAGGATGCAGCGACAAGGCACTATCTTAGAAGCAAAGAGCCGTCCTCACCAGACAATGCCAGTACCTTGATCTTGGACTTCCCAGCCTCCAGAATTGTAAGGAATATATTTGTTCCTTATAAATTACCTAGTCTAAGGTATTTTGTTAGAGCAACACAAGTAAATTAAAATATGTAGATACTGCCTGTGTATATGGGAGATACCCAGGGAAAAAATACATCTCAAAGAAGTGGCTCAAATACCATCTTCAGCTGAAACAAAGAAGGAAGGGAAAGCACCATAAAGGTAGATGAGGTTTGTTATGCAGATTTAAGTCAGTGCCTTCTCCATTGATACGAGTTTCTAGTGATTTGGAGTCATCCTTCTCCTCCTGCTGCAAAGAGACACTTAAAACTGGAGATTTCTTTTATAAAAGTACATTTTTCTTGAAAAGGGTAATGTCTCTGTTTTTAGAGCTTCTCCTGTGTCTGCTGCTTCCAAAATTAATCAGCTCAAAATAAACCTTATGCCAAAAAGGCATATTTTGGGGTGGCATTTTCTGGTCCTCTATCATCATACTTCGGGGTGGCATATTCTGGTCTCCTACTGTCATATTTTGGGGTGGCATATTCTAAGTCCCAGCAGCATTTATCTACACAGCAAGGGTTTGTAGAAAGGTCTATTTAGAGCCTGCCTGTCAAATCCCCCAAAGCTGTTTGATGGCAGAAAAGGCTAGCTTCCCCCATTAGCTGCTACTGTCCCCAACCACACAAATACACTCTCTTTTCCTCCCACCCTCTGTGCCTGAGTCCTGCACTTTCTCCCAGGCTTTACATCTGCTTTTACACTGGGCTCTTTAGTAATGACAGGAGGTTAGAGAGCTATGTAATGTTGGAAGAACCAGGATGTGCTGACAAAGATCCCTCAATGTAAGAACCACATTCATTTCCCTGTTTTATATTTTCCTTGTCAAAAGTAATATATCAGAGAGTTGTGTCAGCTACTTACCCATTGGACTTTGACTCCACAAACACCTTTCTTTACTCCCTCTGATCATACAGAGCTGTAAACATACAAAATAAACTCCCTTCCTAGCTGGCTTGCAGTTTGTTTCTGTCAATAGGAGAGAAGGCTGGAAAGAAGCTGGAAAACAGAAGAAAGAAGTCTTTTTTTTTACCTGGGTTATGCCTCCAGCAGAGGAAGTACTCATGGGTTCTGGTTCCAGCAGCAAAAACAGCACCTATGCATGACTTCAGGCTCCCCAGGTCCTGCAGGGTAATGAAAGTGTGTGCTCCCAGCTTCTTGAAGAGAAATAGAGATGGTAATTAAAACAGCAGCACCATGGGGTCCCATCAGTCTTAGTGGCCAAGCAAACACAGGCTGTGCAAACACACCATTTTCCCTTAAGTTTCTCAAACCCTAGGCATGAATGAGGCTTTCTGCAGTTGCTAATCCCTGGGTAATGTTTCCTTTTACCATTTTGTAATTCTATCCTCCATCCAGGATGATTTCTTCATGATTTTGTTGAGATATAACTGTGTGAACCCCAAAGATCTGAGACAGGTATCAATTAATTTAGAAAGTTTATTTTGCCAAGGCTGAGGACAAAAGCCCATAACACAGCCTCAGAAGGTCCTAACGGCATGTACTCAAGGTGGTCAGAGTACAGTTTAGTTTCGTATATTCTAGGGAGACATAAGACATCAAGCTACATATGCAAGAACATTGGTTCAGTCTGGAAAGGTGGGACAACTTGAAGCAAAGGCAAGAAGACTTGAAGTAAGGAGGGGGCTTAAAGGCCATAGGTGGATAAGAAACAAATGGTTGCTTTCTTTTGAGTTTCTGATTAGCTTCTCCAAAGGAGGCAATCAGATATGCATTTGCCAGTGAGCAGAGGGGTGACTTTGAATAGAATGGGAGGCGGCTGGCCCTAAGCAGTTCCCAGCTTGACCTTTCCCTTTAGCTTAGTGATTTTGGGGATCCAAGATTTATTTCCCTTTCACATTCCCCACCTTTGCTTTTTAAAAATCTTTTGGAGAAAGGATTTTAGAAGAAAATGAGTCTCTGGTCTTAGGTTTTGTCTGATCTCTCATGGCTAGGATGGTTTATTCCCAGACAGATAGGTCCCAAGTATTAGAAAAGCTCATTTTTAGCATGTTTTGAATGTTCATGCTCTATGAAGAGAAAATAGGGGCAAAATAGAGAAAAACAACAACAACAAAACCCAAAAGAACCATCCTGGAAAATTGATATAGGCCACATTACTCTAAGCGTGTACATCAGTGTGCAGGTATGAAAGTGGCTTATATATGTAAATAGGTTGCTGTTATTTTCTTCTGAGGTTTAAGTTGTCTGACTTCATTTCACAGGGCTTTAAGAAAGCACAGCTTAGTTTGCAGTCACTCCAAATTAGGAAAAATGAGGGGAAAAGAGAAGGGAAAAAAATGAAAAACATTATTTTGAAGACTTATAGCCAAGAAAAATTAGAATTCAGTCCAAACTGTAGAAAATAATAAAAATTGAAAAACATCAGGCAAGACTAGAATCTAACACAGGTGTGCCATAGATTTTGAAACATAATTTTTCTTTCCAGTTTCCCATATTTACTAAAGATAAATCATGGTAGGACTAATTAGCTTTATTATACTTGGCCTGATTATTTGTATACACTGCAGCAAAAAAAAATTATATATGTATATATATATATATATATATATATATACATATATAATTTTTTTTTTACATAGGCTTTTAAATTGGCTTTGATGGAACTTTGTTCCAAATAAAGAATCTCAGATAAGACTTTTTTAAAGTCTGGCCCAGGCATGGATTTGTACCATCACATACCTATGAGTTGAGTGAATTCCTCTCCTCTTGAGATCCCAAGATAAACTTGGGGCTCCTGGGACTCTCAGAAAGTGACATTCTTTACTTACCACAGGTCAGGAACCCTGTACTGTGTAGATAAGGTATGGGGTCAGTTTTCCCAAAGGGGATTTTATTGGCTCCATAAGTCAAGTTTGATTCCTTAAAGGAAAGCACACCATTGCACTCAAAACCTTAGCAAAATAACCAGTTTCTCCAGCTGTGTACTGTTATAATGAAAACAGATTCTTGCTGGACTTATGCAATTAACTGTATTGCCATAAGTTAAGAATATTAACCAATAGTTTCCAAATTCTAGATGAATCAGGTAGAGAGAAACAAATATGCTCCAAATTCTGTTCATAGGAGTATGCTAAATTGTTAAAAGGTGTCAATAGATCAAAAGAAAAGTTTCCTTGACTCTGAAAAACAAAGGATCAGCAACGTTTTATGCAAAAGTTAAAAAGATTACTTCATGTTCCTATTAGTTTATTCCATGTAGTTAATGCCTGTTCTGTTTGATATTCATGAACATTTCAGCTCCCTGTGAATCTATTCTGATGTTACATTCTTCAGAGTTATCGGAAGCCTGAATTCAAGAGCAGCTGTTAAAGTTTTATAGTTGACTATAAAACCACCTTCTAAAGAGGACCAAAACAAAACGACAATTGTCCATGGATGACAAAAAGTTTCAGGATAGCCATAGTCAAAGTCTAGTTGACAAAGAAATTTGTACCTCTGTGGCATACAGTAATTTAACATAACAATTATAATTATTACTGATAATGTACATTAAGTCATATCAGAATTATAGGAGTTTCTCATAATTTTGAAACACAAACCAATAACATATTTATACAAATAGAGCCCAAAGAAAACCAAACACTGTTTCATATTTGACAATGCTTCCTGTGTAATTTTTATACCAAATAAGCCAAATATGTAATTTTTGGACTTTAGGGAACCTAATTTCTTAAAGGATTAATTAGTCCAGAAAAAGATATAGTTTATAATTCGATTTGGAAAGTTTGTCAAATATCAAAGGTTTAAAACACTTGATATCACAAAATAGAATCACAGGTTATTTCAAAAGAAGTCATTCATTTAACCAAAGTGATACTCAAGGATTTCAAAAATAAAGGTGAAAACATTTATTTTTGAGAAAAGACACTTAATTTTCTAAACAATAACCCCTAATAAAAACGGCAGGAAGCCAATTACATTTTTTTTTTAATTTACAATCTATAAAATTTTAATTTTGATCATAAGATATAACTTCCATAAACCTTTTATAATATGTATAACTTTTATAAATGAGTTGGTTAATGCTTCAAGAAAACCTTGTTAATCTGACACAGGGGCCTATATGCTGATCTTGCATCAGTGTGCTTTTGACACTAATGGCTAATTTAGAAAGAAACTGAACTTATTTTATCTCTTAAAATCATCCCTTACAATCTCAGATGTCCATCTCTTCTACCATAGTCCCTGGGCCTTGAGGAGTTGAATGGCTTTAATTTCTGGCCCTGCGTCTCAGAAATGCAGTTTATTTTGTTTGGCATCTTCTATGGAGCCTGAAGATCAGGTTTTAGTTCCTGTCAGTGTTTAAGATTTATCAGGACTTGGTGTCCTTTTTAGACCAAGGAGTCAAAACTCTGTAACTTAATGTCACAAGAACTTTAAAAGCACATATAGAAAGATACACAGATGTAGTAATTTTAATTTGAAAAAATGTTTTTTAATCTTGTTTTTTTTTCTAAGCAAACCCAAACATAATAATGGCATAGGAATTATTTCAATAAAACATAAAATCTGTTAGGCCAGTTACCAAAAAGCAAAAGAAAAGACCATCTGCAGTATACATAATATTATGTTGGAAGAAAACATTTCCTTTAGATCTTTAAGAAAATAGTATTAGCATCAGATCACAACAAACAGAACTTGAGGGGAAAAAAAATTATATGAGCTGAAAGTTAGCTGAAGGAGAGTGTTATTTCACACTTTTTAAAAGGGGAAAGAAAACCGAAAAGGGTGAGATGCAATAAAAGTTGAAATTTGGGTTAAAAGAACAATTAAAATCTCTTACAATGTATTAAGAGTAAATCAAT
Source organism: Cebus imitator (assembly GCF_001604975.1). Taxonomy (NCBI): domain Eukaryota; kingdom Metazoa; phylum Chordata; class Mammalia; order Primates; family Cebidae; genus Cebus; species Cebus imitator. The sequence goes on from NW_016107517.1 coordinate 4,070,651, forward strand.
CCCATAAGGAAATTTTGTTCTTCTAATTAATTATTTAGTGTATAGGAATTTTTTTACATTAAGCCCAATCTCTAGAAAAGCCATTATAATTTCCCTTTAATTATAGACAACTTGATCATAAAAGTTTTTTTTTAATAAATCCTTTTATTGTGACTTACACAGACCTTACATGACATGCTTGGACTTTCTCGTTTGTCCTGAACATCCCTCTTTCTTAAACAACCAGTCTTTTTACTGTAGGTCTATATTTACCACACGAGGTACTTTCTGACGTAAAATTATTTCTCTTTAAGCTTTCTTGCCAAGAGATACCTCTTTATTTCATACCTTTCTTTACATCTCTCTTATTTCCTGGTTTCTTTTACTTAGTTTTATGCATAATCATTAAATAAGCTTTGAATTAGACAAAAATTTTTCACCTTTTTAAAAAGGACACTTTTTTTAGAAAGAGTATTTTCCTACAATATATTTTTATAGGAAAATACCCAAGTAATGAAATATTATATTATTTAATTTAATATAAACTTAGAGTCTAAATTATGACATTTGTCTACAAGTATTTATCCCATTACATTTTCCTAAATATATTATTTTATTGGTTTACTAGATTATTTATGAAAATTAAAATAATCATCTTTAAAGTTATGAAACTCACCACTGCAAAATTCTGAGACAGTGAAAAAGATACAGTCTAATTTACTCCATCTTACTTCTAATTTCCAAGCTGACCTTGTTCATTCTTGGACTTTGGGAGGAACTTACTTTATAGTTTAGCTTTGAAACAAAGACAACAACAGTCCTTCCCAAAACAAACCTCCTTATTGCCCGTGGACTCGGCTGCCAAAAACCACAAGATTAGAAGTAATGGTAATTTTACTAATTCAAGATGTAGCTATTTTCATTAAACCAATATCAGTGTCTTATTTATTAAAGATTACACAATCAAAGGTCATTCTGTCTTGGGCTGTGTTTATAGTTTTGTAACTTCTATGCCTTGCTAGCCAAAAGGTGGCCTTGTTATAGATAAAGACCCTTTAGTAGTTAAAATAAAAATTCTTTCCTCTTTTTCTTTTTTCCTTTTGCTGGACATTTTTCTCCCTTACTAAACCACCTTTGTATGTGTGGTAGGGGGAATTTAGCCACTTCAGAGGGCTTATTCCCCATAATTTGGAACTTACCTTTGGATTTGATCAAGTCAGATAGTGTTGATCAAACCCAGTGGGAAAAGACTGAAACAACAAAAGGAGAAACAAATGACAACAACAACAAACTATTAAGCAAAACAAACAATGGCACAACTTATGTGGTCACTATCATCTAATAATAAAGAGAAATTAAGACCAGCTTGTTAATCTTAACTTTAGCCAAAACAAAACCCAATTCAGTAACTTAACAAGCGATGGGTCTCAGGCTGTAGACTGCTCGCTACCATCCCAAAAGCAGGGGAAAAAAACAAAAAACAAACAAAACAACAAAAAAACCTCATCTTCCCTGTTGGAAGGGAACTCAAACTCCATAAAAGAGTTACCTGCCTTCCATAGTCACGGAAACAGGAAATCTTGCCTTCCTTGTCGGAAGCAGGTAAAACTACAAAAAAAAAAAAAAAAGGAATTGTACAGGAAAATAAACTTCAGATCTCAACCAAATTTTGGAAGATCAGGGACTCTCTGGAGGAAGTGCTCTCAGACCTCAGCAAATTGTCTTATTGGTTTGAGCCATTTTTTTTAATAGAAAAGTACTCTTTTATTGAGAGATAAGAGAAGTATATTTACAATATTCAATTGTTAGACAATATAATCTGACAGTGAGACTTTTTAAAGCAGCAGTATTTTCAGGAATTACAATTTATAAGGGGAAAAGAAAAACATTCCAAATATGTTTCTGTTACAGAAAATACACTTGAACAATGACAGAAGCAGCACCAATAGAAGAATTGTCAAAGATCAGGGATATCGCCACTCAAAATCCCCTTGTAGTTAATAAAATGTGAACCCTGAAGATCTGAGACACGTCTCAGTTATTTAGAAAGTTTATTTTGCCAAGTTGAGGTTGCACACCCATGACACAGCCTCAAGAGGTCCTGATGACATGTGCCCAAAGCGAACAGAGCACAGTTTGGTTTCATACACTCTAGGGAGACAATCAACAAATGCAGTATTAACATTGACTCAGTCTAGAAAAGCAGGACTACTCGAAGCAAAGGCAGGAAGACTCAAAGCAGGGAACTGCTTAGGGCAAACCTGCCTCCCATAACTTCAAGGTCATAGGTAGATATGAGACAAATGGTTGTATTTTCTTGAGTTTCTGATTAGCTTCTCCAAAGGAGGCAATCAGATATGCGCTTATCTCAGTGAGCAGAGGGTTGACTTTGAATAGAACTGGGGGCAGGTTTGCCCTAAGCAATTCCCAGCTTGATTTTTCCCTTTAGCTTAGCGATTTGGGGGCAAGATTTAGTTTCCTTTCACAATTGAATATAATAAACTATATACATCAAAAATGTGTAATTTGATAAACTTTAACATAAGTATAGATTGTGATATCATCATTGCAATAAAAATAATGAACACGCCCATCACCTGCAAAGGTTTCTTGTGCTTCTTGACAATCTCTCCCACCCCTTCCCTGCCTGCTGATCAGCTTTCTGTGAGTACAGCTTGCATTTTTAGAATTTTATATAAATGGAATTATACAGTATGTACTTCTTTTAATTTTTAATTTGTACTTAGCATAATTAAACTAATCCCTCTTGTTGCATGTTTCAATTGTTTATTCCTTTTTATTGCCGAATAGTACTCCATTATGTGCCTATACTGCAATTTATTTATGTATAACCCTGTTGATAAACATCTGGGTTGTTACCAGTTTTGAGCCACTATATATAAAGCTTCTGAGCATTTTTGTACAAGTCTTTGTATGAGTATCTGCTTTCATTCCTTTTAGGCAAATATCTAAGTTTTGCCTAAACTTAGGCAAAACTGGTTTTGACTACCATGGCTGGATCGTATGGTAGTCATATATCTGGTGGTAATATATCTAACTTTTTAAGAAACAAGCAAAATTGCATTATTTTACATTCCCACCAGCAGTGTATAAGAATTCCATTTGTTCCAAATCCTTGTCAACACTTGGTATAATTAATGTTTTTAATTTTAGCTGCTCTACTTCTTCCAACATTTTTGTAACCAATTCTGTAAATTAAAGCACCTGCATTGACTTTCTTCTTCCTAGTTGGGTGATGACTCAATACAAGTATTAGGTGACTCAACACTCACTACCTGTTAGATGAATGAATGGATGAGTTTAGAGGAAAGCTCTCAGGGATATGAAAGGTTGAAAAAGAAAGAATCATGTCTAGGCAGTCAGAGACTATGATGAAATATGATAAAAACTCTATTTTAAACACAGACACAGTAAAGAAACAATAAAAGAATCTCTAACAAATACACAGGGGAAGGTTAAGAGGCATGGAGTGGGAACCATTTAAGAGTAGGAAAGAATAGTAAGTAGCTAGTGTTTGAAAAGAGAGACTAAGTAATGGGAGAGTGCAGATGAAGGTCAGGAAATTTAACAAGAAAGAGTGAATAGGAATGGCAATCAGTAGAAAAGATAATGGCTTACAAAGAATGGAGAGAGTTTCCAAGGGCAAGTTTGAAGAAGAAAGAGTTTCATGGGGACCAATTAGCCTAAAAGTTTAACTGAAGGCAAGAAAATGTAAGTGGCTTGCAATAAACTCTGAACAGTATATTACAAAGTATGGAGATTATAGAGAAATAAAGGCTGTGAACAGGGGCAAGCAGTCCACATGCCCCTAGCCAGACTCAGAAATAGATTTGCTAGTGACACAGGCACTGGCACTGGTGCCTGCCCAGCCTGTTTCTTCTGGGTAGGTGACTGGATTGGGTGGGTGGTATGAGTCAGTGCGCTGTAGGCAGAGGCACGAGTCCTCCTATCCTGCTGATTAAGGAGGGAGCTGGAGGAGAAGGGGGTACTATTGGCTTTGGAAGGAAAGTAGGACTCTTGTTTGGTATGTGGAGAAGCTGGAAACAATGCCCCCTCCTCTCAACCTGGCCATATATTTGTTGTTTACACTTCCTTGTCTTATGGGATTTCCTATATATTCACACTGCAGCCCCTATCACCTTTACCCTCAGGAGGATGGGGGCTGTGTTTTCTAGCTCTGTTGGTCTTCCACAGCACTAGAAACAATGACAGTCATTCATTTGTTTCTTTAAACATTTATGGTGCTCCTACTCTGTGTCAGGCTCCAGGGATAGAAAGATGAACAAATAATTCCTGAGCTCAAGGAGGTCACAGCACAGCAGGAAAGATGTGCACATCAGTAGTTCTCTGGAAGAGCGTCTGAGAAGTGCTATAAAAGAGGTATCCATCAAGAGGCAAGGAAGTAGGCAAAGCTCTACGAGCTAGGGCTGGCTTTTGCAGGGGGCTTAAGGACAAGTGGGAGTTTGCCAAGCAAAGAAGCCAGGGGAGGAGAAACAACAGCAAGGTCAGCAGTAGGGAGGTCAGAAAACATCCAGAGAAAAGTGAAGTTTGGGGTTCCTGGAGTGCAGGAACTGAAACATGTCTGAGAGTGGAGGGAGAAGAAGAGTTGCAGCATCTTCCAGAAAGTTGCTAGAACTGGGCCAGAGAATGCCCAGGGAACAGCAGGAAGGGCCCAAGGGAAACAGGTTGTCAGGCTGCAGATTGTAGAGACAGTGGTAAACAAGTGGTGTTCTTTTTATATGATTACTCTCTCTATTTGCAAGTTGTACTGCCCACCATCCACTGGGTATGCTCTGATGTTAGAACTTTACCTTACCTCTGATTGAGAAAGGAAGTGAAAAGGAAGGGGAATACAACAGTTACAGATGAGGCAGGCACTGAATACTGTATTTAAAGAGCCTGATGGGACAGTGGGACATGCTGTGTAAGTGTCAGGAAGACATCATGTTTGAAAACAGGGATGTTGAGATCTGACCCAGATGTGGCTACAGAGAGAAGCTTATGGTAGACATAGGAGCCAAAATGGGAAATCAGATAGGAGGTGTGTGCAGGGGGAAAAAGTGTGAGGGCCAGACACATGGTCGTTTTGCCACAAATGGAAAAGGAGGAGGTAGATACAACAGACATTTTAGCAGAAGAACTGGCAGGAATTGGAGGTGATTGTCCACAGACCGAATGACACGAAGCGGTCAGGTCCCTGAGGCAAAGCAGAAGGTGGTGGTCTTGACAGAGACTGGGAATAGAGGGCTGGAGGGAAACTGTGGGTTGATAGGTTGGATCCCTGCCTGTGGAGGAGGCAAACGGAGGCATTACGATGTCGCTAAAAATGAGTGGCTTGCGCTTAGGAAAGAGACATAAGTAGATTTCATCACCAGAAGCACAGGCATGGTGGCTGAATACCAGAAAGGGTGAAATTGCTTTAGGAGAATGAATGAGTGAAGGAACATGAGATCAGGGATGGATGACACCCTGGGGAATATCAGTGCTCAAGGACAGGGTAGGAACAGAAACCAAGAAGGGGTTGAAGAAGAATTTGTCAGTGAGAAAACCCTGCAGAGGAGGAGCATTCAAGGAGGAATGGGGCTCAGAAGCATTGAGGCTGGGTGGGGGCTGGACCAAAGGCTTTGGGTTTGGCATTCAGGATGTCATGGGTGAGCAGTGTCTGGGGTGGGTGGCAGAAAACGTGACAGCAGAGGAGGCAGATGTAGAGCAGAACAGAAGGCAGGCCCTGGCACAACAGAAAGGCTGGTATCGGCTTAAGGGTGGGATAGACTTGAGCATGTGGGTAGATAGAGAAGAGGAATTGGTGGAGATGGGAATGCAAAGGGAAATTAAGGAACCAAGTGTAGTAACATAAGGAGACAGAGCCATAAGCCAAGAGAAGGGATGAGTCTTCTTGTGCCTCTGAAACAGGAGGGAAGGTAGAGGAAGGCACAAATGGTTCTGGGGTGGTGGGCAGCCATTGGAGCCAGGTCAGATGATGGGCAGCTAAATCACCCAGTCAGAGGCAGGGAGGAAGAAGTCAGGCATTAGAAAGGATCATTTAGATGCAAAACATTACAAACCAATATTCAATTTATTAAACTCTCTTTTCACCTTTTCCTTCTCCATATTTTAATTTTTAAATATTTTGATGCTTTAATAAAGCAGGCCTGTTTTATTTCTCTCAGTGCTAAGTAGTGGAAATCCAGACCTTTAAATTACAGGCACTTTCAATTGCTGGTGAAAAAAATCACAGCTAGTTAAGGAGAAGGAAATATATCCCTCCTTCCCTAACTGAAACAAATAAAACTAACTGAAAACACAAAATGTTCTTCTACATCATTTAACTATGCTTGCCAGTGTTATTAATATTTCAAATACAAGAGTTTTACAATGGATCTGAACTTCCGAGACTGTTGCTATGGCTTGCAGAAGTAATCTGTAGCTTCTATGAAGGCTGTCATTCTCATTGACCTTGCTTTAAAATGTGTTGCGCTGATAATATTCTATTTGAGATCTGTTTTCTGGAAGATATGGGTACCTGTGCATCTTCTCCACTAGTCAGAAGAGGATTATGAGCACTTCCATCATATCTTATCTGCACAAAGGTAAAATAATAACATAATAATAATAAACTAAAACCTATGACTCTTTGGGGTAACTTATTTAAACAAAGAGTTTGCAAGAACTCGTTTAAATTAATGTTTAATTATTTTATAATTAAATGTTTGAGAAGACATGTGAGAGATGAAAACATGGCTAAACTCGGGGTTGAGGTTAGCACGTCAGTGGAGACGCCCTGCGTAACTGTGGGTCATTCTTTACAGTTTTGCACAGCTGGAGGGGCAGGTGAAGAAGATTCTGGGGATCAGAAGCATGAAAGGGGCTCTGAAACTGAAGTCAAAGGACTAGAGAACCTCTTCTTTCAAGTCAGATCTTTATTTTTTTCTTTTATTATTATTATGATTTAGAGACAGAATTTTGCTTTTATCATCCAGGCTGGAGTGCAATGGCATGATCTCAGCTCATCGCAACCTCCACCTCCAGGATTTAATCGATTCTCCTGCCTCAGCCTCCCGAGTAGCTGGGAATTCCACCACACCCAGCTAATTTTTGTATTTTTAATAGAGATGGGGTTTCTCCATCTCTATTAAATGGTCAGTTGGTCAGGCTGGTCTCGAACTCCCAACTTCAGGTGTTCCACCTGCCTCAGCCTCCCAAAGTGCTAGGATTATAGGCATAAGTCACAGTGCCCGGCCTCCAGTCAGATCTTTGATGGAGAGTCTTGGGCCACCTCCATGAGTTGTTGTAATAAAGGAAAACCAGCACCAACGCGAGCTTCTTCCTGCCCTTGCTCTTTGGGAGCCACTAGGGGACTGGTTTGCTGAAGACTGCACTGCTGTCTCTGTTTGCAGAGACAAGTTCCTTATCCACCTCAGAAGGATATCCCCTTTGAGTCACTTTTTTAATAGTGAAAATAAAGGCACAGAGACCTAGCCATTCTCTCTGACCAGAGACTTCTCTTGGTGCCAAGAGCATGTCTCTATGAGATGCTGGATGGATCTCAGGGAGCAATCTGAGGCTGGAAGTGGGAGAATTAAACAGCCCTATTGGAAACTGAGATGCAGTCATTAGCTTTGGTACCATTTCAGGAATTCAGGTACATGGTTTTTTCTACAGTTCTTTCTGTGAATCTCCATCACAAACCACCACCCACTCTCAGAAGAAGGTTTCTCTGGATGTAGTCCCCAGGTCACCTGCTTCAGAAACATCTGGGCATGCATGAAAAATGCAAGTTCTTGGGTCTCTCTCCACACTCTCAGTCAGTATTGCTGGGTGCTGTGCACAGGAATCTGAATGGAAAACAAGGCTTTCTAGAAGATTCTGCTACAATCTGAGTTTGAGAACCCCTGCTTATAGGTCAGAATCTCAGTTCAAGTAGAACTAGGCAATTTCTTATGTTTGCTTAACAGCTCATTTTCAGCCCACTTCAGATCCCTTCTGCCTTCTGCTTCTAGCCAGTACGATCCTGGCCTCTCCTCTCACCAACCCTGGGAGGATGCTCAGGATATGCAAAGGCATATTTTCATGTTGGTTCTGGAAAAACACAAAGATAAGTCTTATGCCAAAAATAGATAAATAACTGACATCTTCCATGAAGGCAAGTGAAACATCTTGGGTGACCCAAGCCACAGCCCAGCTCCCTCGCAGCTGCTGCCACCCATGCTATCTGTGTGCAGTTATCTGGCCACTTTAAATACCATTTGTGGGCTCGCGTAAGCAGCCCTCATGGATGGGAAGTTTCAAGGAGGCTTTTATGACCACAGTTTGTCATTTAGAGAGGCAGTATGCAAACCACACCTGAGCTTTGCTGGCTCCTCTGTTCTATGGGTATCCTGGCCTTTTCTTTTCATGACCCACCATGAATAAATTGCACAGTGTTCCATTCCCCTGTTAGTCAGATGTCACAAGCTCACTTTTCATCCCTGGTCTATACTTTAATGCCATTTAGTGATGATATTCCTTTGAATTCTGTGTTTTTATTGCCCATCTTGATGCCACAGGAGCATATTTTCCAGAATGCACTGAGGCATCATATTACTCACTACAGAGGAAGACATCGGTTCACAGGAAAGAAAGCTGGACTATCACAACACATTTATTCTTCCATTTCTCATGTTAGTAATTTTCTATTTGGAGAGTCTGCAGATGAGTTCATGGGCCGAACTACACAGTTCTTGCAATTATAATTACCCAGCTATAATACCTGACACCACCATGGTTATCAGAAAGCACAAAGCCAAGACCAGGGTCCATGCCATACCTTTAAGCATCTTTATGAAAAGACTCTGGGCTGTCTTATGAATCTTTAAATGTGTCAGCAAATGGAAAATTAGGGTTTTTTTTTTTTTCACATGAGCTCTGAAACATTCAGACTATTTCCTTTGGACATGTGGAATCCATAAACCAAAATCAAGATCCTCCAATATTTAAAGTTGTCTATTTTATATAGATGATTATGTTAGCTATTTTATTCATAGAGAAACCCCAGCTTTAGGGTTCTTTGGTGTAAGACACAATACTAATCATTGGGAAGGCCTGGTCCCTGAAAAGTAGTAGAAGAAGGCACACCAACTGGGAACCTTGGGACCCAAAGATTGACATAGTGGTGAGTTCTTTGAGTACTGGAGAAGTCAGTGACCCAGAAATGTCAACATGTTTCTTTTCTTTTCTTTCTTTCTTTCTTTTTTTTTTTTTTTTTTTTTTTTTTTTTTTTTTTTTGTGAGACAGTCTTGCTCTGTTGCCAGGCTGGAATGTAGTGGCGCAATCTTGGCTCATTGCACCTTTTGCCTCCTGAGCTCAGGTGATTCTTGTGTCTCAGCCTCCAAGTAGCCTGGATTACAGGTGTATGCCACCATGCTTGGCTAATTTTTGTATTTTTAGTAGAGACGGGGCTTCTTCATGTTGGCCAGGCTGGACTCAAACTCCAGGCCCCAAGTGATCTTCCCAGCTCGGCCTCCGAAAGCGCTGAAATTATAGGTGTGAAGCCCTGTGCCCAGCCAAATGCCAACAAGTTTCTGATCAAAAAAGAAAAGTCCTTTATTCTAAGTATGTAAGGCTGGTTCAACATTTGAAATTTATTCATTGTAATCTACCACATAAAAAGGTTTAGGAAGAAAGAAACCACATGATTATATCAATTAATGCATTAAAACACTTGACAGAATTCAACACCCATTCATGACAAAAAAAAATCTAGAAAAAAATAGGAATAATGGGGAACTTCCTCAATTTGTTGAGAGGTATCCGAGAAAAACTTATAGCTAACATTATATTTAATGATGAAAGACTGAATGATGTCCTTCTAAAATCAAGAACAAGCCAAGCACATCTGTCTTTATCACTCTTATTCAACATAGTGTTACAAATTCTAGCCAGTGCAATAAGACAAGAATAAGAAATAAAGGACATCCATACAGATTGGAAAGAAAGGCAGAAAACTGTCCTTGTTTTCAGATGACATAGTTGTCTGCACAGAATATCTCAAGGAATAAAAAAAGAGAAATCTCTTAAAACTAATATGCAAGTTCAGGGAAGTGACAGAAGAAAAGGTAAACATGAAAAAAGCATTTCTATATACTTGCAATAAACAAGTGGACACTAGAATGAAAAATACAGTACCATTTACAATTACTGAAAAAATAGAACACCAAGGTATAAATCTGACAAAACATATACAGGATTTAGATGCTGGAAAGTAGAAAGTGCTGATGAGAGAAATCAAAGAAGTTCTAAATAAGTGGAGACACATCACATTCATGGGTTAAAAGATTCACCATAGTAAAGATGTCAATTCTCCTCAACTTGATATCAAAGTTCCAGCAAGAACTTTTGTATAGACAAGTTTATACTAACATTTCTATGGCAATGTAAAGAAACTAGAACAGCTAAAATAACTTTAATAAAGTAGAATAAAGCAGGAAGAATGCATCTACCTAATTGCTAGGCTTCTTATTCAGCTACGGCAATCAAGAATGTGTGGCATCAGCAGAGAGATAAACACACAGGGCAAGAGAACAGCATAGAGAAGCCAGAAAGAGTCCTAAATAAATATGCCCAACATTTTTTGACAAAGATGCAAAAGCAATTCTATGAAGGAAAGATGGCCTTTTCTTTTTTCTTTTTTAACTTGATATTAGGTTCAGGAGTACATATGCAGGTTTGTTATATAAGTAAACTCATGCTATGGGGGTTTGTTATATAGATTATTTCTTCACCCAGGTACTGAGCTTAGTGCCCATTAGTTATTTTTTCTGATCCTCTCCCTCCTCCCACCCCCCACCCTCAAGTAGGCCCCAGTGTCTGCTGTTCCCTTCTTTGTGTCCATGGATTCTCATCATTTAGCACCCACTGATAAGTGGGAACACTCAGTGTTTGTTTTTCTGTTCTGCATTAGTTTGCTAAGGATAATGGCCTCCAATTCTATCCATGTTTCTGCAAAAAACATGACCTCATTCTTTTTAATGGCTGCATAGTATTCCATGGTATATATGTACCACATTTTCTTTATCCTATTTACCGTTGATGGGCATTGAAGTTGATTCCATATCTTTGCTTTTATAAATAGTGCTGCAATGAATATATGTGTGCATGTGTCTTTATGGTAGAACAATTTCTATTCCTTTAGGTATATATTGAATAATGGGATTGCTGGCTTGAATAGCAGTTCTGTTTTTAGTTCTTTGAGGAAATGCCACACTGCTTTCTACAATGTTTGAACTAATTTACTCCCACCAACAATGTATGAACATTTCCTTTTCTCCACAACCTCGCCAGCAAAAAACAGCCTTTTCAACAAAGGATGCTGGACCGATTGAATATCCATAGGCAAGTAAGTGACCATTTTCTAAATCTCATGCCTTACCCAAAAGTTAACTCAAAATAGGTCCTGGATCTAAATATAAAATGTAAACCTATAAAACATTTAGGAGAAAAAAAAATCAGAGAAAATATTCAAAGGCTAAAGCTAGGTAAATAATTTTTATACTTGAAACTGAAACCATGAGTCCTAAAATCAAAAACTGATAAACTGGATTTCATCAAAATTAAAGACTTTTGCTCTGCTAAACACCTTGCAAAGAGAATAGAAAGGCAAGTTAACAGACTAGAGGCAAATATTTATAAACCACATATCAGACAAAGAACTTAATATTAGTCCATTAAAAAAATACCCAAGACTGGGTAGTTTATAAAGAAAAGAGGTTTAATTGACTCACAGTTCCACATGGCTGGGGAGGCCTCAGAAAACTTACAATCATGGTGGAAGGGGAAGCAAGGACCTTCTTCACATGGTAGCAGGAGACAGAAGAGTAAGGAGCAAAGGAGGAAGAGCTCCTTACAAAACCATCAGATCTTGTGAAAACTCACTAACTATCCTGAGAACAGCATGGGGAAAACCACCCCCATGATCTAACCACTTCTTTCCCTCCACATATGGGGATTACAGTTTGAGATGAGATTTGAATGGGGACATAGAGCCAAACCATATCAAGGACAAAGATCTAGAATATATAAAGAACTCTCAAAACCCAACAATAAAACAAAAATTAGAATATGAGAAAGAAGCAAAGACTAATACCGATACCAATTAAGCACATAAAAAGTATTGGATATCATCAGCCATGAAGGAAGGATGAAACTATTTATTGAGAGCTGGTGAGGCAGGTATTGTATTAGGCATTTGTGGGGATACAGAGATGAATTAGACAAGGATCCTGCCCTCACATAATTCACAGTCTACTAGGAGAGGGAAGTGCTAAGACAAATATGATGTTAAGATAGTAATAAGTGTCCCAATTGGGGGAAAATAATATCGTCTACTGTTTCTAGCTGACATGCATCAGGTAAGACATTGTGTCGACATTTGGCACAAAGAATTGGTAGGATCTGGGCAAGAGGAGATATGAAGAAAAGACATATCAGATGTAGAGAGAGGCAGGAGAAGGTGTTGGAGTTCAGACAGTGTAGGGTCTGGCTGGGCTGCTGCCCTCAGGTAAGAAAAAAAACACTGAGCTGGGAAATGAGGCTGGAAAGGTGAGTTAGAGTCACAGCCAGGAGGACTGTGAAAATATTCCTTTGAAATGTGCTCCTTATGTCAAAATCAGCATGATCTATTTTGGTTACCTATGAAAAGCATTCCTCAGGTAACGATTCCATAAACTGAAAGCCCTTCTATTCCTATGCTGCCACTGTGAACTTTGAAAGATCCCATCGCTCTGATGCCTGATGAAATGTGGAGATTGGAGCTAATGGAGGAAAGCTAAGGACAAAAGGAATATGTATCTTCTCAAAAAACATTTGCTCCAATAGATCATCTACCTACCACAGATAGAGTCACATCAAGTAGAATATCCACAGGAAGGCCACTTCCAATCATTTGATTTCAAAGCTTCTCTTTCAAAATGCAGACATTCTTAGCAGTTTGAGATTGGACTGGAGGGAAGGTGGTTTGAATAATTTACAGTTAATGCTTTTTAAAATTTGACCATATGTTTCTATAGTACCCTGTTTCATTTGCAAGCTTTTAGAAAATCCATCAAATTAGAGGGTAAGAAAAAGATCAGAGACATCTCTCTCGAGGAAGGTACAATCAACTTATTACTGGCATGTCTACTGGAAGTTTAAACACGTAACTTCAAACTTAACTACATAACAGGTATGCTACTCCAAGCATGCAGGGGAACTAGATCGTGGAAGCTTATATCAGGCAAAGCTTAAATTAAATAAGGACTATCAATTAGATCACTTTCTCATCAAGCCCAGAATAAAATCAGTGTCAACTTTGAATAGAGAGTATCTGATCCCCAAACCTTATTTTGTAGCATAGGGTAGTATTATATATAGAACACTGCTTCTCAAAATGTAGTGTGCACACAAATTATTTGCAGATCTTTTTGAACCTGCAGATTAGGTCTGAGTGGGGCACATGAGGACATGAGCAATACAAAAACCAACTAGATCAAACAAATGTATTCACCCTACTGAAAAACAACAGAGCACACATTCTTCTCAAATGCACACAGGACATTTTCTAGGACAGATCATATTTTAAGCAACAAGTTAAGTTTTGACAGATTTTAGAAACAGATACCATACAAAGTATCTTCTCTGGCTACAATGGGATGAAATTAGAAATCAATAAAGAAGGAAATTTTTAAAAATCCCTCTAAATTAACAAAAAAATCCCATGACTTTTGGTGTAGGACCTGACACACAGTAGACACTCAACACATGACAGCAGGTCACATTTGGGTGCAGTGGGCATGATTATTATGAAAGAACAATCTTTTATAACTGAGAGAGAAGTGAGTTGTGAGCTGCTGTTTTCATACATGGTTAAGAGAAACATTATCATTGTTTCTCATGTGATTGGATCACGGGGGCGGTTTCCCCATGCTGTTCTTGCGATAGTGGGTGAGTTCTCACAAGAGCTGATGGTTTTAAAAGGGGCTCTTCCCCCTTTGCTTTCTCCCATCATTGTTTCCCTTCTTATGTGAGGGTACCAGCCCAATCAACTCTACACTGTCCAACTCCAACACTCGGTCCTTCCTCTCTCTACACCTGAAATGCCTTCTCTCCACATCTCTCTTGCCCAGATCCTACCCATTCTTTGTGTCAAATGTCAACACAATGTCTTTCCTGATGAATGTCAGCTAGAAACTCTAGACGACATTATTTTCTCCCTGTTAGGACATTTACCAATGATAAAACATTATTACTGTTTTCCCATTTTTCCAGTGGGGGAAAAGTCCCAAGATATTCACTCGCTCTTCAGGAATGGCTACATACCCCTAGGGGCTATTCTTGGCTCACCTACACATGCTTCTATCTAATGAATCTTAACATTTTATGTATTTTAGTAGTTGGCTTCCCATTAAGCAGTGTATCTACACACAGGCCTATTTCAGAGAACAATTAATGAATGTAAAACAACTTAAAATGATGGTACAGAACGAATACAAACAGTATCCTAATATTTTTTCCTTTTTTTTTTCTCATTTTTTACTTTATATGCACACAGCACAAAGGGGCTAGTGCTATTTTCTGATTATAGTGGAGAGGCCTGGAGAGCCACAGAAGATAGGTCCCTCTGTCCATGATCCTCCAGCAGGTCAGTAGTAAATAGGCACCGCGGTGGCTTTTACCAGGGCAAAGTAGTTAAGTTGTATGGCTAGAATTCGCCTTTCTGTGTGGCCACGGGAGGCACGTGTGTGAGGCTGGAAGTGAAGTAGTAGGAAGGCTGGTAGTGAGTCAGGCGTCAGGCGCAGGTGCAACCCACGAACGGCTCTGCTGGCCCACCTTGGTGTGAGGCAGCAGCTGACCCACAGTTCTTCCAGTCCTGCTGAATTTCCTCTTGGGATTCTCTGCCTCCTGGGCTCTGTACATGTTTAGCTCTGTGGCAAAGGGCACCGGCCTTTCCCGCTGGTCGCACACTTCACCCAAGTCTGAGGTGTAGAGGCAGGAGAGGAGGCTGATGCTGGTGGGGGTCCCTCCTTGTGGGTCCCAGCTTGTCCCTGCTTACCCTTGTGTTACAACCCTCTTTCTTTCCTGAGATTTATTATAGGCCAAATCCCTGTAATAGGTCTCATACTCTGTATCACTCCTAGGTGCCATATGCTTCTTTGATGGAACTCTGATGGACATATGAGCAATATTAAGATTTTCCTTTTTTTTCTAAACCTTGTCATCAATGCTACCTCACTAGAATTGAGAAACTCAAACTTTGGGGGATCAAGAGATCTTCCAATGCGGGAAGATATAGGTATATCACCAACACACAAACAAAACTGGGAAAAATTCACCAGAACAACAAAACACAGCAACATTTTAAATATAGAACTTTGGTATTGTGATTCTCTTGCTTCTTTTATGGCTTTCGGCTTTTTTCTTTCAATGCCTTGATGAAACTTTGAGAAATTCAGCTAAGAAAAAAGAAAATAATTAAAGCAAAATCTTAATCCCATCACTCATATGTAACCATGGTTAGCATTCTGTTGCTTATCTTCCGACATATGCTATGTCTACAAACAAGGGCATTTAAAAAGAGTTAAACACTTTTCAAAATATATTATTCAGCAAATAGGCTATATCAGAATACATAGTCAAAAGCAATTTATAAAGGAACTGTCACAACTATTTCTCTAATCTTACTTACTGTCATCCCCTCTATGCCTCTTGCCTTATCTGATGGTTAAGCGCAGACTCTGCAGCATATCCCTGTCAAGGGCTGAAATGGCCTCCTCAATGTGCTCCTTCATTTCTGCAGGAGGAGGTAAAGCGAGAAACCTTTAGGTATCTCACAGGAAGTCTCCAGTTTATGTATCATCTAGTCTCTGAGTGACATAATTTTGAAAGTTCAAGTCTTTAAATTACCACGTATCTTCCTAAAACAAAGGGGAAGATGTTTTGCATATGCTGTTGTGTAATGTGTGTGTGTGTGTTTGTGTTCTACATAAACAAGAAAAGATGTTCACAATCTATTTTTTTTTTAGACAGGTTAAACATTGTTCAGGGTCTTGCCACTGCACTCCAACCTGGGCAACTGAGTGAGACTCTGTCTCAAAAAAAAAAAAAAAAAAAAAAAGGAAATTGTATATATTTAAAGCATACAGCTTGATACTTTGATACATATATGTAAAATATAGTCCCCCACATCTACAGTTTCACTTTCCATAGTTCGTTACCCATGGTCAACTTGGTCCAAAAATATTAGATGGAAAATTCCAGAAATAAACAATGTGTACATTTTAAACTGCATGTCATTCTGAACAGCATGATGAAATCTGTGTCATCCCACTCTGCCCCACCCAAACGTAAATCGTCCCTTTGTCCAGCATGTCCACACAGTGTACACTACCTGCTCCTTAGTCACTCTGTGCCCATCTTGATTATCAGATAGAAAAAACATAGTATATGGGTGGGTACTAATCATAGTTTCAGGCCTCTACTAGGGGTCCTGGAATGAATCCCCTGAGAATGAAGGAGGAATCTACTGTATAAAAAACCACACAATTAAAACTCACAGTTTAATGAATTATTATAAGGCAAACATCTCCAAGTTAAAACTTCGTCAGTCCTCATCCTAATCACAATCTCTTCACTCTTTATCATTTACCACTATCCTGACTTTTAAGGTAATCATATTTTTTAAAAATAGTTTCTTTATCTAAATATGTATTCTGAGTTCAGGGTCACAGCTATGACTCTCAATATGGAAGAAAGGAAATTCAGATGCAATAGATAAAAACTATAAAGCTCTAGTTTTAAATTACAATTGGAATTAATAGTATGAACTTTTGAAGCACGCACATAGGTATGTATGTATGTATTTTCTATATATATTCTCTCTCTATATTTTCCTAGCTTGGTTAAAAAGGTGAAAAAACAATGGGAGGTTGGGAGCAGTAGTTCACGCCTGTAATTCCAGCATTTTAGGAGGCTGAAATGGGTGGATAACTTGAGGTCAGGAGTTCAAGACCCGCCTGGCCAACATGGTGAAACCCATCTCTACTAAAAATAGAAAAATCACCTGGGTATAGTGGTGCACACTTGTAATCCCAGCTACTCAGAAGACTGAGGCAGAAGAATCACTTGAACCCATAAGGCGGAGGTCGCAGTGAGCCAAAATCATGCCACTGCACTCCAGCCTGGGCGACAGAGCGAGACTCCACCTCAAAAAAAAAAAAAAAAAAAAAAAAAAAAAAAAAAAAAAAAAAAAAAAAAAAAAAAAAAAAAAAAAAGGGAAGATAAGAGAAAAAGAAAATGGGAAACAGTAATAATGAGCATCTCTAGAGCCTAAATAGTGATTAGTCTTACATTATCACGTCTTACTAAAAGAATCCAGAGGTTCCTGGGGAAATGGCTCTGCTCTGGCATAAGGAAGGTACAGGATTAACCTAACACATCTTATCATACCAGATGGTTAGAAAGCTCTCAAAATACTACCAGGGTCATGTCAAAAGGACTCAGGAGCCAGCCCAAGGAAACTCCAGCTGATCAAATATGAGCCAGCAGAAGCTTTAATACCATTCATTGCAATGTATTGCAACCCATGAAACATGTTTGAGTCCATAAGCTCATAATGATATTTTTAGAAAAGATTTTCTCACCTTTGGAGGATGATGAGCAATCAATTCATGATATTGGAAACTAGTAAGTAAGGAGAAAGAACCAAGCACTTTTCCTACATTTCCTATGTGAACTAAATTCTCAAGCAACCAAATAGTAGACTGGAGGTGGTGACTATTTGTACAAGTATTACAATTGATAATAAGAAACTTTAGAACTGGAATATCACATTTTGCAACTGGCAAAGAACGGTAGTCATAAGACATCAGTGGTTGATAAGACTACAGAAGAGACAATGAGAAATCTCATGCCTCCTGTGGCCAAACAGCCCAGAATCTTTCCAAAGGAATTGAATCTAATTCTAATCCAGTCTCTGGATGGAGCAGCCAATTGGCAGGAAACATAAAGGACAGAGAACATGTGAACGGCACCATGAATGTGTAATCAGCAAAATCCAGATTGTGAGAAACTCTTCTGGTCACAGAAACCAGGTCCTTCAACAGATAACTTGTAAAGAAATGAACAGATGGAGGGAGAACCTATAAATTTAAAGAAACTTAAAAGGGATATCAAATTTTTAAGAAATTGTGAAGTCTGGCAGGGCATGGTGACTCACGCCTGTAATCCCAGCATTTTGGGAGTCTGAGGCGGGTGGATCACTTGAGGCCAGGAGTTTAAGACCAGTATGGTCAACACGGCGAAACTCCGCTTCTACTAAAAATACAAAAATTAGCTGGGCGTGGTGGTACACACCTGTAGTCCCAACCACTTGGCAGATTGAGGCACAATAATTGCTTGAATCCAGGAGGCAGAGGCTGAAGTGAGCCAAGACTGCACCACTGCACTCCAGCCTGGGCAACAGAGCAAGACTCTGTACACACACAAAAAAGTATCAAGACTTACAAACAAAGTCCTAAGGAAAAAAAAGTATCAAGACTATACTTATGTTCCTCCATTTTCTTCTCGAATAATAATTGCTGTCAATAATAATAATAATCTAATTTTATTTCCCTCAGAAGTCACAAATTCTTTTTACTTTTTAGATGCTCAAATAATTTTCTTTCACTAAAGTCCAGTAACTTTACTAGAATTCATCTCAGTGTTGATCATACCAGTATGACTATGGTCTACGTGATGGGCTCTTTCATATGTAGTTTCAAGCTTTATTTGGGGAAAGTCACCTTGAATTACAATTTTTAGTATAGGTTTTGTTCCCTTGCCTTGGTTTTCTTCTTCAAGGACTCTTATTATCGTCATCACTGTTCTTTGTTTATCTTCAATATTTGTCACTTTCTCTCAAATCCTTTTTGTCTGTTCACTTCATTTTTTTTTTTCTTTTGAGACTGAGTCTCAATCTGTTGCGCAGGCTGGAGTGCAGTGGCCTGATCTCAGCTCACTGCAACTTCCGCCTCCCGGGTTCAAGCGATTTTCCTCCATTAGCCACCCGAGTAGCTGAGATTACAGGCCCATGCCACATGCCCAGCTAATTTTTGTATTTTTAGTAGAGATGGAGTTTCACCATGTTGGCCCCACTGATCTCGAACCCCTGACCTCAAGTGATCGGCCCACCTCTGCCTCCCAAAGTGCTGGGATTACAGGTGTGAGCCACCAAGCCCAGCCATTTTTTTTTTTTTAAATCTTTTTGAAGAAACTGGTCCGCTGTGCTGTTTTGGGTTTCTGCTCTCTGGTCTTTAGGATGCTGTCTTATCACTTTCCTCTTTTCCTCCTGTACAGATGCTGCTACAGACAAGCCTGTGGTTTGTCCCTGCCCACTGTTCTTTTGAGGCTTGTGGTAATACCTTTTCACCTCATTTTGTTGTAAATATTCGTGGGTTTTGGCTTTACTAGCTTGTTACTCTGTTTTTTTAATGTGGATATTTTGAGAGGCTGAAAAACTATGCTGCCATCACCACCTTCATATTCCAGAGATCCTTCTTATGTTTTTAAATATTCTTGCATTGGTATCACTGGTAATGGTTTCATGTGATTCCATTTTATGGGGCAACTGGAGTGTTCTACACAGAACCCTGTTGAGGGACATTTAGGCTACCTCTAATTCTCTTATATTATACACAACAAGGTGGTAAGCCTTGCCCCTAAATCATGAGGCTGTCCTCACGCATTCTTGAGCATAGGCCAAGCTACCCATGGGAGGAATTTAGTTTATAGTTTAATTTTGAAGCAAAGATGATAATAGTTCTTCCCTAAAATGAACTCCTTCCGTGCTCAGGGACAGGAAGTACATACATTTGCTAAGTATATACCCTACTCCAATCCCGTGAGGAAAGGCCACAAGATTAGGATTATGGGTGGGGCCTGAATTCTGCTAAAATATAAGTGTAGCTAAACGTCAACCAGCAATTGTCCCCTAGCTTGCCTTTCTATAATTTCTTGCTGCTCAGGAGTCATGTGGCTAAAAGTCACAAGATTTGTGACTTCCCCAATTGCTCCTATAAATAACATCACTATTGTAGAACCTAATATTTTTTTTTTGAGATGTTTTTCAGACTTTTGCCTTCTGGCAACCAACTGACCACCTGGACCCAGAATTCATGACTCAATTGGTCCTGTAACCCCCTCCCCCCAATCCAGGAGTTGACTCAGCACCTGAGGACTGTTCTGTTTTCCATACTCTTATGAGTTCATCCCCAACCAATCAGCAGCACCCATTCCCTTGCCGCCTGTCTACCGCATCATCCATGAAAACCCAAGCTTCTGAGTTCTCAGGGAGACTGATTTCAGTAACAACTCCAGTCCCCTTGCTTGGCTAGCTCTGCATTAATTAAATGATTTCTCTACTGCAATGCCATAGTCTCAGTGAATTGGTTTTGTCTCTGCAGCAGGCAGGAAGAACCCATTGGGCAATTACAATAATTTCCTCCAAACTTGAAAGGGTTGGTCAAAAGATGCTGGGCAGCCACCAGTATCATAAATGTCCCCTGGCCTGGGCCCTCTATCATGGTTATTGTCATGACTTGTTTTCCAGGCCTTGGTCAGCTCCCAGTTCAGGGAGGATTTGGGGAACAAGATTTACTCCCAGAAGATGCAGAGGAGAAAACAAAAACAAGCCACCCGAATGTTATATATCTGGAAATTTTCACAGGAAGGTCCATATTTGTTCATATCTCAATTGCCTTAAAGCAATTTACAAAGCAATTGGTTCTGTTATTTTTATTTTTATTTTTTTGAGACAGAGTCTCACTCTGCTGCCCAGGCTGGAGTGCAGCGGTGCAATCTGAGCTCACTGCAAACTCCACCTCCCAGGTTCAAGCAATTCTCCTGCCTCAGCCTCTCAAGTAGCTGGAATTACAGGCATGTGCCACCATGCCCAGTTAATTTTTCTATTTTTCGTAGAAATAGGGTTTCACCATGTTAGCCAGGCTGGTCTTGAACTCCTTACCTCAAGTGATCCACCCATCTTGGCCTCCCAAACTGCTGAGATTACAGGCATGAGCCACCGCACCTGGCCAACTGGTTCTATTTTTAATATTACAAACATAAGGCATGGATGTCTTTAGAAGTTTTTTAAACTGCAGATGAGCCAAAATTTCTTTAAACACAAATATTAGAAACTATTTTAGAAAATAAAATCACCTATAATCACTCCAAGAGATCACTGTCAACATTTGGTATTTAACCTTCTTGTCTTTTATCAAAGTGTAAATACATATCATGTACCATAAATATATGCTCTTTTAAAAAATATAAAAACTGAATTATAGCAAATATATTTTAACTTAAAAATATAGCAAGAATATTCTTCTATATTATGAAATATTCATCATCAGCATCATTTTTGCTCCATTATATTCTAGTATAATAAACTTATCTTGCCTAATTGGGAACACAGGCTTTTTGCAGATTTTATAGAATTATAAGTGATATTATAATGGACACTCTTATAGTTAAATCTTCACACATATAAGTGGTTACTTCCTTAGAACTACCCCTAGATATAGAATGGCTAAGTCAAGGGCTGTGCAAAATATTAAGGCTTCTGAAACAAATTTTCTGATTTTCAACAAGCAAAACAACTTGAAAGCCCGGTACTGCAATTAACCAGGACAGTTTCATCTCACTGTGTGCCATGAGTCAAGTAATGTCTCTATCAGGAGGTAAAAGGAATCTTTAAGGGGCCTTCCACACATGATAAAATGACTCCGAATTGTAGAGGAAAAACATTAGCAGCCCCACATTCCATTTGTTAATAATTCTTTTCTGCCCCATTTTCATATTATAAGATTTGAGTCTCCTGGGCCTGCCCTCTTCTCTCAGTGCTAATAGAATTCTAGTACTTAGTCTTAGACTGAGGCCTTTCTAACCATAGGTGAGAGACACCTCAGGAAGAAAAGATGAAAACGTCTTGCTTTCTTCCACATCTCTGGGAAAACAGATTTTGTTTTGCATAATAAAGCTGTCCTTGCAAATGTGACTGGATTTCAGATACTTTTACTGCGAAAGTAAATTTTTATATGTACAAAGTCTACAATTCTGTCTAGTCACATTAATAAGATATTGCTCTGGTTATAATACTTAGCATCTCTATTCCCTAAAAAGTTTGAATACACTGAATTTTATTTATTAAGACAAAGAGGATCATTGTCACTTCCTTATTTGCCCAAATACAAGGAAGTTAAGAACAATAACACTCAATAATATGTATGTGTGTGTGTGTGTGTGTGAGCCAAGACTGCACCATTGCACTCCAGCCTGGGCAACAGACCAAGACTCTGTGTTCAAAAAGAAAAATCAGGGTTTAGTCCTCTCTCTCTCGATCCCCCGCCCCTTCTCTTGCACACACACACACACACACACACACACACACACACACACATTTGAGACAGAGTCTCACTCTGTTGCCCAGGCTAGAGTACAGTGGCACAATCACAGCTCACTGTAGCCTTGACCCGCCTTGGCTCAGGTGAGCCTCATACCTCAGATTCCCAAGTAGCTGAGCCCACAGGCTCATGCCAGCACACCCAGCTAATTTTTGTAACGCATTTTTTTTTTTTTTACTTTAGGTTCTGGGGTACATGTGTATATCATGCAGGATTGCTGCATGGTTACATACATGGCAAGGTGGTTTGCTGCCTCTATCCCCTCATCACCTATATCTGGCATTACTCCCCATGTTATCCCTTCCCAACCTCCCCACCCCACAATGTCCCTCCCCTAGCCTCCACCATCAGACCCCAGTGTGTGATGCTCCTCTCCCAGTGTCCATGTTTTCTCATTGTTCAACACCCGCCTATGAGTGAGAACATGCGGTAGTTTGGTTTTCTGTTCTTGTGTCAGTTTGCTGAGAATGATGGTTTCCAGATTCATCCCAGTCCTTACAAAGGACACTAACTCATCGTTTTTTATGGCTTCATAGTATTCCATGGTGTGTATGTGCCACATTTTCTTTGTCCAGTCTATCATCGATGGGCATTTGGGTTGATTCCAGGTCTTTGCTATTATAAACAGGGCTACAATGAACATACGTGTGCATGTCTTTATAATAGAACGATTTGTAATCCTTTGCCCAGTAACGGGACTGCTGGGTCAAATGGAATTTCTATTTCTAGGTCCTTGAGGAATCACCACACTGTCTTCCACAATGGTTGAACTAATTTACACTCCCACCAACAGTGTAAAAGTGTTCCTATTTCTCCACATCCTCTCCAGCATTTATTGTCTCCAGATTTTATAATGGTCACCTTTCTAACTGACGTGAGATGATATCTCAATGTGGTTTTGATTTGCATATCTCTAATGACCAGTGATGATGAGCATTTTTTCATATGTTTGTTGGTCTCATATATATCTTCTTTTGAAAACTGTCTGTTCATATCCTTTGCCCACTTTTGAATGGGTTTGTTTTTTTCTTGTAAATCTGTTTTAGTTCTTTATAGATTCTGGATATCAGCCATTTGTCAGATGGGTAGATTGCAAAACTTTTTTCCCATTCTGTTGTTTGACAGTTCACTCTAATAATTGTTTCTTTTGCTGTACAGAAGCTCTGGAGTTTAATTAGATCCCATTTGTCTATTTTGGCTTTTGTTGCCAATGCTTTTGGTGTTTTAATCATGAAGTCCTTGCCTATGCCTAGGCCTATGTCCTGAATGGTTTTGCCTAGGTTTTCTTCTAGGGTTCTTATGGTGTTAGGTCTTATGTTTAAGTCCTTAATCCATCTAGAGTTAATTTTAGTGTAAGGTATCAGGAAGGGATCCAGTTTCAGCTTTCTGCACATGGCTAGCCAGTTATCCCAACACCATTTATTAAACAGAGATTCCTTTCCCCATTGTTTGTTTTTGTCAGGTTTCTCAAAGTTTAGATGGTTGCAGATATGTGGTGACGCCTCCAAGGCCTCTGTTCTGTTCCATTGGTCTATATCTCTGTTTTGGTACCAGTACCATGCTGTTTTGATTACTGTAGCCTTGTAGTATAGTTTGAAGTCAGGTAGCGTGATACCTCTAGCTTTGTTCTTTTTGCTTAGGATTGTCTTGGCTATGAGGGATCTCTTTTGGTTCCATATGAAGATGGTTTTTTCCAGTTCTGTGAAGAAGGTCACAGGTAGCTTGATTGGGATAGTGTTGAATCTACACATTACTTTGGGTAGTATGGCCATTTCATGACATTGATTCTTCCTAACCATGAGCATGTAATATTTTTCCATCTGTTTGGGTCCTCTCTCATTTCCTTGAGCAGTGGTTTGTAATTCTCCTTCAAGAGGTCCTTTACATCCTTTGTTAGTTGTGTTCCTAGGTATTTTATTCTCTTTGTAGCAATTGTGAATGGGAGTTCACTCTTGCTTTGGTTCTCTTTAAGTGTGTTATTGGTGTATAGGAATGCTTGTGATTTCTGCACATTGATTTTGTATCCTGAGACTTTGCTGAAGTTGCTTATCAGTTTAAGGAGATTTTGGGCTGAGACGATGGGGTCTTCTAAATATTCAATCATGTCATTTGCAAAGAGAGACCATTTCACTTCCTCCTTTCCTAACTGAATACCCTTTATTTCTATTTCTTGCCTGATTGCTCTGGTTAGACCTTCCAATACTATATTGAATAGGAGTGGTGAGAGAGGGCATCCTTGTCTAGTGCCAGATTTCAAAAGTAATACTTCCAGTTTTTGTTCATTCAGTATGATATTGGCTGTAGGTTTGTCATAAATAGCTTTTATTATTTTGAGATATGTTCCATCAATACCTAGTTTATTGAGAGTTTTTAGCATAAAGCATTGTTGAATTTTGTTGAAGGACTTCTCTGCATCTATTGCAATAATCATGTGGTTTTTGTCTTTGGTTCTGTTTATGTGGTGGATTACATTTATAGGCTTGTGTATGTTGAACCAGCCTTGCATCCCTGGGGAGAAGCCTACTTGATTGTGATAGATAAGGTTTGATGTGCTATTGCAATTGGTTTGCCGATATTTTATTGAAGATTTTTGCATCTATGTTCATCATGGATATTGGCCTGAAGTTTTCTTTTCCTGATTGATTTTAAATCTTCCTCCATCCTTTTATTTTGAGCCTATGTGTGTCCTTGCACGTGAGATGGGTTTCCTGAATACAGCACACTGATGGGTCTTGGTATCAGGTTTTGGTATCAGGATGATGTTGGTCTCATAAAATGATTTGGGAAGGATTCCTTCTTTTTGGATTGTTTGGAATAGTTTCAGAAGGAATGGTACCAGCTCCTCTTTGTACATCTGGTAGAATTCAGCTGTGAACCCATCTGGACCTGGACTTTTTTGGGGTGGCAGGCTATTAATTGCTACCTCAACGTCAGCCCTTGTTATTGGCCTATTCAGGGTTTCAGTTTCTTCCTAGTTTAGGTTTGGGAGGATGCAAGTGTCCAGGAATTTATCCATTTCTTCCAGGTTTACTGGTTTATGTGCATAGAGTTGTTTGTACTAATCTCTGACAGCAATTTGTATATCTGTGGAATCAGTGGTGATATCTATCCCTTTATCATTTTTTATTGCATCTATTTGATTCTTCTCTCTTTTCTTTTTTATTAATCTGGCTAGCAGTCCTTCTATGTTTATCTTTTTAAATAAACAAGCTCCTGGATTATTAATTTTTTGACCAGAGTTTTGTGTCTCTATCTCCTTCAGTTCTGCTCTGATCTTAGTTATTTCTTGTCTTCTGCTAGCTTTTGAGTTTTTTAAATCTTGCTCCTCTAACTCTTTCAATTTTGATGATAGGGTGTCAATTTTAGATGTTACTTCTCATGTGGGCATTTATTGCTATAAATTTCCCTCTAGACACTGCTTTAAATGTGTCCCAGAGATTCCGGTACATTATGTCTTCATTCATTTTGGTTTCGAAGAACATCTATATTTCTGCCTTCATTCCATTGTTTATCCAGTCAACATTCAGGAGTCAGTTGTTCAGTTTCATGAAGTTATGCAGTTCTGAGTCAGTTTCTTAATCCTGAGTTCTAATATGATGGCACTGTGGTCTGAGAGACTGTTATGATTTCCATTCTTTTGCATTTGCTGAGGAGTGATTTACTTACTTCCAATTATGTGGTCAATTTTAGAGTACGTGCAATGTGGTGCTGAGAAGAATGTATATTCTGTGGATTTGGGTGGAGAGTTTGTAAATGTCCATTAGGTCCAGTTGGTCCAGATCTGAGTTCAAGTCCTGGATATCCTTGTTTATTTCCTGTCCATTGATCTGTCTAATATTAACAGTGGAGTGTTAAAGTCTCCCACTATTATTGTGTGGGAGTCTAAGTCTCTTTGTAGGTCATTAAGAACTTGCTTTATGTATCTGGGTGCTCCTCTATTGGGTGCGTATATATTTAGGATGGTTAGCTCTTCTTGTTGCATTGATCCTTTTACCATTACGTAATGCCCTTCTTTGTCTCTTTTGATCTTTGTTGGTTTAAAGTCCATTTTATCAGAGACTAGGTTTGCAACTCCTGCTTTTTTGTTGTTGTTGTTCTCCATTTGCTTGGTAAAGCTTCCTCCATCCCTTTATTTTGAGCCTATGTGTGTCCTTGCACATGAGATGGGTTTCCTGAATACAGCACACTGATGGGTCTTGACTTTTTATCCAATTTGCCAGTCTGTGTCTTTTGATTGGGGCATTCAGCCCATTTACATTTAAGGTTAATATTGTTATGTGTGAATTTGATCCTGCCATTTTGATGCTAGCTGGTTGTTTTGCCCATTAGTTGACACAGTTTCTTCATTGTGTTGATGGTCTTTACCATTTGGTACATTTTTGGAGTGGCTGGTATTGGTTGTTCCTTTCCATGTTTACTGCTTCTTTCAGGAGCTCTTGTAAGGCAGGTCTGGTGGTGACAAAATCTCTCAGCAATTGCTTGTCCATAAAGGATTTTATTTTTCTTTCACTTATGATGCTTAGTTTGGCTGGATATGACATTCTAGGTTGAAAGTTCTTTTCTTTAAGGATGTTGAATATTGGCCCCCACTCTCTTCCGGCTTAGGGTTTCTGCCGAGAGATCTGTTGTGAGTCTGATGGGCTTCCCTTTGTGGGTAACCTGACCTTTCTCTGTGGCTGCCCTTAGCATTTTTTCCTTCATTTCAACCCTGGTGAATCTGATGAATATGTGACTTGGGGTTGCTCTTCTTGAGGAATATCTTTGCGGTGTTCTCTGTATTTCCTGGACTTGAATGTTGGCCTGCCTTTCTAGGTTGGGGAAGTCTCCTGGATAATATACTGAAGAATGTTTTCCAGCTTGGATTCATTCTCCCCTTCACTTTCAGGTACACCTATTAAATGTAGATTAGG
The DNA here is from genome assembly GCF_001604975.1 of Cebus imitator. Classification (NCBI taxonomy): domain Eukaryota; kingdom Metazoa; phylum Chordata; class Mammalia; order Primates; family Cebidae; genus Cebus; species Cebus imitator. The sequence goes on from NW_016107517.1 coordinate 4,098,009, forward strand.
TCTTTTCACATAATCCCATATTTCTGGAGGCTTTGTTCATTTCTTCTCCCTCTTTTTTCTCTATTCTTGCCTTCTCATTGTATTTCATTGAGTTGATCTTTAATCTCTCATATCCTTTCTTCTTCTTGGTCAATTCAGCTGTTAAACTTGTGTCTGCTTTACGAAGTTCTCATGCTGTGTTTTTCAGTTCCATCAAGTCGTTTATGTTCTTCTCTAAGCTGGTTATTCTAGTTAGCATTTCATCTATCCTTTTTTCAAGGTTCTTAGTTTCTTTGCATTGGGCTAGAATATGATCTTTTAGCTCAGGGAAGTTTGTTATTACCCACCTTCTGAAGCCTGTTTCTGTCAATTCCAAGCTGGATGGAGACTCATTCTCCATCCAGCTTTGTTCCCTTGCTGGTGAGGGGTTGTGACCCCTTGGAAGAGGAGAGGCATTCTAGTTTTTGGTGTTTTCATCCTTTTTGTGCTGGTTTCTTCCCATCTTCATGTCTTTATCTACCTGTGGTCTTTGTAGCTGGTGACTTTTGGATGGGGTCTGTGAGTCGATGTCCTTTTTTTGAAATTGAAGCTATTTCTTTCTGTTTTTTGATTGTCCTTCTAACAGACAGGCCCCTCTGCTGCAGGACTGCTGGAGGTCCACTCCAGACCCTCCTTGCTGGGAATCACCCACGGACACTGCAGAACAGTAAGGGTTGCTTCCAGTTTCTTCTCCTGTTATCTTTGTCCCAGAAGGGTACCCACCAGATGTCAGCCGGAGCTCTCTTTTATGGGTGCCTCTTTGGATATATGGGTGTCACAGAGCCACTTGAGGAGACAGTCTGTCCCTTATCAGAGCTCAAGTAGGCAAAACCATTCAGGACATAGGCATAGGCAAGGGCTTCATGACTAAAACACCAAAAGCAATGGCAATAAAAGCCAAGATAGACAAATGGGATCTAATTAAAATTCAGAGCTTCTGTACAGCAAAAGAAACCATCGTTAGAGCGAACCGGCAATCAAAAGAATGGGAAAAAAATTTTTGCAGTCTACCCATCTGACAAAGGGCTGATATCCAGCATCTACAAAGAATTAAAACAAAGATATAAAATATCTTTGTTTAATATAAAATATAAAATATCTTTTATTCAATATATATCTTATATAAAAGATATACAAGAAAAAAACAAACAAACCCATTCAAAATCAGGCAAAGGATATGAACAGACACTTCTCAAAAGAAGACATAAATGAAGCCAACAAACATATGAAAAAATGCTCATCATCACTGGTCATTAGAAAAATGCAAATCAAAACCACATTGAGATATCATCTCACACCAGTTAGAATGGTGATCATTAAAAAATCTAGAGACAACAGACGCCTGAAAGGATGTGGAGAAATAGGAACACACACAGTTGATGGGAGTGTAAATTAGTTCAACCATCCTGGAAGACAGTGTGGCAATTTCTCAAGGATCTAGAAATAGAAATTCCATTTGACCCAGCAATCCCATTACTGGGTATATACCCAAAGAATATAAATCATTCTACTATAAAGACACATGCATACGTATGTTCATTGCAGCCCTGTTTACAATAACAAAGGCCTGGAACCAACCCAAATGCCCATCAATGACAGACTGGACAAAGAAAATGCGGCACATATACAACATGGAATACTACGTGGCCATAAAAAACAATGAGTTCATATCCTCTTAGAGACTTGGATGAATCTGGAAACCATCATTCTCAGCAAACTGACACAAGAACAGAAAATCAAACACCGCATGTTCTCACTCATAGGCAGGTGTTGAACAATGAGAACACGTGAAGTCAGGGAGAGGAGCAGCACACACTGGGGGCAGTTGGGTGGGGGTTAGGGGAGGGACAGCAGGGGGTGGGAAGGGTGGGGAGGGATAACATGGGGAGAAATGCTGGATACAGTATGCACCAGTGCAACAACCCTGCATGACCTGCACATGTACCCTAGAACCTAAAGTAAAAAAAAAAAAAGAACACACACTTGGATTACCCAGGGCAGCTCGCTTCCACAATGCTGTGTATTATTGCCAGGGAAGCAGAGCAGTCTTTAGACTCTAAAAACAAAGAGACACTTAGGCTAAAACTTTGAAAGTAGTCTTGAAAAAAAAAAGGTACACAATTGCAAGGATATGTGATTCCTTTGCAAAAAGAGTTTTAGTAAAATCAGTGTAGTGTTTCTTGCCCTGTTCCTACAAAAACTGTTTCCAAATGAACATTGGATCTTATTATACTCAGTGGCATCTGAATACTCACCATATCCAGCAACTCAGGGCCTTGATTAGGTCAGTGTTCCCAAACCTGACTGCTCACTGGAATTCTTTAGGGAGCTTTTAAAAGTTAGGTTCTCCCATTTCCACCTGGACCTAGTTGAAGAACACTGGCCTATAGATCTGCATTTTCTTTACATGCTCCAAGTGGTTCCCTCCTGCTCAGAAGAGTCAATGCACCTTCTTTGCAGCTAAGTTACTATCAGGAAGAGATTTGGATGGTAAAGAAAATAAAGCACATGTGTGTTGAGTTTCCAACTTTACAACTGATGCAGTTTTCCTGATAGCAACCCTAAGGCATTCAGTAATGAGACAGTAGGAGTTTGTTTCTTTTTTATACTTACAGTCTATTCATGCATTATTATTAATAGGTCTTATCTCAGAGGGATACATTTTTTCATGCTATGTGAGCTCAATATTAGAAGAGAGATAGGAGTAATTTTTCAAAATGCCAACCTAGCACTACATTACTATAAGAGATGGCCCCACAATTGTATTCTGGGCAACATACCCTGTATGAAAAAAACAGTTAACTTTATTTTAATTAGCATTCTCCTTATCATAAGACACATAAAAATAGGTCCCATCCCTCCATGATTGGAGAGAAAATAGTGATTATATTTTCAACCAACTGGATGGGTAATTAACTAGCTATATGCCACACACAAAAGTCAACTTACTCATTTCTTATATTTTCTCCTTATTTATCCCCATTTTTCTACATTTTTCCTTCCATATTTTGCTACTTTTGTTACAGGACATAGATACAGATATAAATGTATATTCCCTACAGTGACTACACAGATTCAGGTCTAGCTTCCAATGAATAATAAGGTATTAGAGCTGGAAGGGAACCCAGCAGTCATTCAAAATAACAGACTGATTTATTATTAAAAAATGGAAGCCCAGAAGTTAAGTGATTTACCAGAGCCCATAAGAAAGCCAGAATGAAATTAACAGTAGCTGAGCATTCTTCCCACCCACCATTCCATTTATTTGATGCATACAACAAAGCGAACCACAGTATGTGTGAGGAAAATAGAATTCTCCAGAGAAATAGAACCATAGTGCACATATATATATGTAATATGTGTGTGTATATATATTATATATATATATTCCTAGTAGATGTAGTATACATAGTAGTACACACAGATGTGTGAGTGTGTTGGGGAGGCAGAGGAGAGAGCAGAGATGTATTGGAAGTGGCTCCACGTAATCATGGAGGCTGAGAAGTTCCACCATCTGCCCTATGCAAGCTGGAGAATCAGGAAAGTGATTTATTCTGTTCAAAGGCCCAAGAACCAGAAGCTCCAATGTTGAAGAGCAGGAGAAGATGGATTCTCAGCTGAGAGAGAGAGAGAGAGAGATAATTCACCCTTCCTCCACCTTTTTGTTCTTTTGGGTCCTCAGTGGATGGGGTGATGGCTACTCAGATGTTCTTTACTCAGTCTACTGAGGAAAATGCTAATCTCTTTCAGAAATGCCCTCACAGGTAAACCCAGAAATAATTTTACCACCTATGTGGACATCCCTTAGCCCAGTCAACTTGACATACAATGAACCATCACAGTGAGGGTATTTTTTAAATTACTACACACCCACATTTTATTTATTTATTTATTTGAGACAGAGTCTCACTCTGTCATCCTGGCTGGAGTACAGTGTTGTGATCTCAGCTCACTGCAAACTCTGCCTCCGGGGTTCAAGTGATTCTCCTGCCTCAGCCTCCCAAGTAGCAGGGATGACAGGTGCATGCCGCCATGCCTGGCTAAGTTTTGTATTTTTTTTTTTTTAGTAGGGACAGGATTTCACAGGTTGAACACACTGGTCTGGAATGCCTGACCTCATGATCTGCCCACCTTGGCCTCCCAAAGTGCTGGGATTATAGGAGTGAGTCACTGCACCTGGGCCACACCCATATTTTTAGATAACACCTTTATTGAAATATAATTTCACATATCACAAACTGACCCATTTAAAGTGTGTAGTTCCAAGGTTTCTAGGATTTTTGCAAAGTTGTGCAACAATCACAGTCTCATTTTAGAATTTTCATCACCCCCCAAAGAAACTCTGTACCTACCAGTAGTCATTCCCAATTTGCAGCCCCAATCACCACTAATCTATGATCTGTTTATAGATTTGCCTTTTTTGCACATTTCATATAAGTGGAGTCACACAATCTGTGGTCCTTTGTGACTACCCTTTTTGACTTAACATAATGTTTACAAGGCTTTTCCATGTTGTAGCATGCGTCAGTACTTCATCTCGTCTTCTTGCCAAATAATGTTCCAGTACATGAATGTACCACATTTTAAAAATTCATTCACCTCTGGCTAGGCATGGTGGCTCATGTCTATAATCCTAGCACCTGGGAGGCCAAGGTGGGCAGATCACTTGAGCCCAGGAGTTCAAGACTAACCTGGGCAACATGGTGAAACCTTGTCTCTACACAAAATATAAAACTTAGTAGAACATGGTGTTGCACACCTGTAGTCCCACCTACTTAGGAGCCTGAGGCAGGAGAATTGCTTGAACTCGGGAGGCAGAGTTTGCAGTTAGCCAAGATCATACCACTGCACTCCAGCCTGGGCAACAGGAGTGAAACCCTGGCTCAAAAAATAAAAATAAAAGTTTATTCACCACTTGATGAAAATTTGTGTTTTTTCTACTCTGGATATTACAAATAACAATGTCTTGAGAATTAATGTAAAAGTTTTTGCATTGACATATGTTTTCATTTCTCCTGGGTATATACCTAGGAGTGAAATTGCTAGGTTATATGTTAACTCTACATTTAACATTTTTTAAAACTGCCAAAAGGTTATTATTATTATTATTTTTTGAAATGGTGTCTTGCCCTATCACCCAGGCTGAAGTGCAGTGGTGCGATCGTGGCTCACTGCAACCTCCGCCTCCCAGGTTCAAGTGATTTTCTTGTCTCAGCCTCCAGAGTAGCTGGGATTACAGGCATGCGCCACCATGCCCAGCTGATTTTTGTACTTTTATTTGAGGTGAGGTTTCACCATGTTGGTCAGGCTGGGCTCGAACTCCTAACCTGAGGTGATCCACCCACCTTGGCCTCCCAAAGTGCTGGGATTACAGGCGTAAGCCACCAAGCTGGCCTGCCAAAAAGTTTTCCAAAGCAAATGCACCATTTTACATTCTCACTATTAATGTGTAAGGGCTCCATTTTCCACAACTCATTGACACTTGTTATTGGCTTTTTTCACTATAGCCATCCTAGTGGGGGTAAAGTGGTATTTCACTGTGATTTTCATTTGCATTTCCCTACTGATGAATGATGTGCAGCATCTTTACATGTGCTTATCAGCCATTTGTATATCTTCTTTGGAAAATGTCTATGCAGATCCTTTACCCATATTTAAATTGGTCTATTTGTCTTTTTATTATTCCATTGCAAGAATTCTGTAGGTATTCTAGTTGTTAGTGTTTTATTACATTGCTACAGTTTGGATGTTTGTCCCCTCCAAAACTCACGTTCACATGTGGTCTCCAATGTGGGAGGAGGGATCTAGTGGGAGATGTGCGTCATGGGGTTGATCCCTCATGAATGGCTTGGTGCCTTCCTTGTGGTAATGAGTGAGTTTTCCCTCTATAAGTTCCTGTGTGATCTGATTAAAAAGAATTGGGGACCTCCCCACTCTCTCTCTTGCTCCTTTTCTCACCATGTAATGTACCTGCTCCCCCATTGTTTTCTACCATGAATAAAACTTCCTGAGATTCTGACTGGAAACTGATGCTAGCACCATGCTTGCCAGCACCATGCTTGTACAGCCTGTAGAACCGTTAGCCAAAATAAATCTCTTTTCTTTTTATAAATTACCCAGTCTCAGGTATTCCTTTATACCAGTGCAAAATGGACTAATACACACGTATATGATTTGCAAAACAATTCTGTGGGTTTTCTCTTAATTTTTCTGATAGTATTCTTTGAAGCACAAAATTTTAAAAATTTATCCATTTTTTTTCTTTTGTTGCTTGTGCTTTTGGTGGCATATCTAAGAAGATACTGTCTCACCCAAGATTACAAAGACTTATGCCTATGTTTTGTACTAGATTTTAGTTTTAGCTTTTGTTAGGTCTATGGTCCCTTTTGAGTTAATTTTTGTATAAGGTGTGAGAGAGGCATCTAAATTCCTTCTTTTGCTGGATCCAGTTGTCTCAGTACCATCTATTGAAAAGGCTATTCAAAAAAAAAAAAAGACTATTCCTTTTTTATTTTACTGTCTTAGCACTCCTGTTGGAAATCAATTGGCCATAAATGTGAGGGCTTATTTCTGGACTCTAAATTGTATTCCACTGATTTATAGATCTGTTCTTATGTTGTTACCACACTGTCTTGATTACTGTAGCTTTGTAGTACATTTTAAGATCAAGAAATGTGATTCCTCACACTTTGATCTTCCTTTCCGAGATTATTTTGGTCACTGTGTGTGTGTTAAATTTTCATGTGAATTTTAGCTTCAGATTGGCTATTTCTACCAAGAAGCCAGCTGGAATTTTGATAAGGATTGCAACAAAGTTGCAGATCAATATGGAGAGTATATCATAACAGTATTAAGTTATCTGATACATAAACATGGGATGTGTTTACATTTATTTAGGTGTTAATTTCATTCAAAAATATTTCTAGAGTACATGTCTTGAACCTCTTTTGTTAAATTTATCCCTAATAATTTTACTCCTTTATGTGCTATGTTCGATATAACCATTTTCCTAATTTCATTTTCAGGTTGTTCTTCGCTAGTCTATAAAAATCAATTGTTTTTATATCTTGATCTTATAGCCTGTAATTTTCCTACTCATGTATTAGTTCTAATAGTTTTTTGTGGAGACCTTGGGATTTTTTACAAGCAAGATTATGCCATCGGCAAATAGAGATAGTTTAAGTTCTTCTTTTCCATACGGATGTTTTCTTTTACTTGCCTAATTGTCCTAGCTAGAGCCCCAATAAAATGTTGAAAAAAACTAATGAAAGCAGAATGTTGAATAGACATGATGAAAACAGACATCATTATCTTTTCCTGATCTCAGAGAGAAAGCTTTCAGTCTTTCCTCATTGATGGTATCTGCAGGTTTTTGTTGATAATGTTTATCAGGCTGAGGCAGTTCCCTTCTATTCTTAGTTTGTTGCATGTATTTATCATGAAGGGTAGTTAAATTTTGTCAAATGCTTTTTCTGATTCTATTTAGTCATATGATTTTGTCCTTTGTCATACTTATATATGTTAAAGCAACCTTACATTCCTTGGATACAATCCACTTGGCTGTAGTATACAATTATTTAATATGTTGCTGGATTCAGTTTGCTTGTATTCCTTTGAGAGTTTTTGTGTCTATAGTCATAAGAGGTATTGATTTCTTGTTTTCTTATGATGTCTAAATCTGATTTTGGTGTCAGGGTAGTATTGACCTCACAGAATGGGTTGGGATGTGATATGGTTTGGCTATGCTCCCACCAAATCTCACCTTGAATTATAGCTTACATAATTCCCTCATGTTGTGGGAGGGACCCAGTGGGAGATAATTGAATCATGGGGGCAATTTCCCTCACACTGTTCTGATGGTAGTGAATAAGTCTAACAAGATCTGATGGTTTTATAAACGGAAACCCCTTTCACTTGGCTATCATTCTCTTCTCTTGTCTGCTGCCATGTGAGATGTGCCTTTTGTTTTCCAAGGGGATTGTAAGGCCCCCTCAGCTACATGGAACCGTGAGTCCATTAAACTCTTTCTTTTGTAAATTGCCAAGTCTCGGTTGTGTCTTTATCAGCAGCATGAAAACAGACAAATACAGGATGTATTCCATCTTCTTCTATTTTTTGGAAGAGTTTGTAGAGGACTGGTATTAATTCTTTTTTAAGTGTTTGGAAGGATTTAACAGTGAAGTTAAGTAGGCTGTGTCTTAACTTTGTAGGAAAATTTGAAATTACTAATTCAGTCTCTTGCTTCTTAAGGTTTGATTTGGCTTTTCTATTTCATCTTGAGTTAATTTACCTAATTTGTTTCCCTAGAAATTTGTATATTCCATTAGGTCATCCAATTTGTTGGCATACAATTGATATATAATCTTTTTTGTTTCTGTAGGTTTGTAATAACATTCCTTCTTTCCATCTTGTTTTAGTAATTTGATTCCTCTTTTTCTTGGTCAGCCTAGGAAAAGGTGTATCAATCTTGTTGATCTTTTCAAAAAACCAGCTTTTTGTTAGTTGATTTTCTCTATTTTTCTATTTTCTCTTTCATTTGTTTCTACTCTACTCTTCATTATTTTCTTTCTTCATCTTGCTTTGAGTTTAGCTTGCTATTCTTTTTACAGTTTCTTAAGGTAAAAGATTAGGTTTGATTTGAGATTTTTTTTCTTTTTAAAAATTGACATTGGCAGCTATAGATTTCTGAGCTTTCAGTACATTCCAATACATTTTGGTATGTTGTGCTTTCATTTTCATTCATCTGAAAGTATTTTCTAATGATATGGCTTAGCTCTGTCCCCACCCAAATCTTATCTTGAATTCCCACATGTTATGGGAGGGACCCAGTGGGAGGTAATTGAATCATGGGGGCAAGTCTTTCCCGTGCTGTTCTCCTGATAGTGAATAAGTCTCATGAGATCTGATGGTTTTATAAAGAGGAGTTCCCCTGCACAATTTTCTCTCTTTGCCTGCTGCCATCCATTAAAGATGGGACTTACTCCTCCCTGCCTTCTGTCACGATCGTGAGGCCTCCCAGCCATGTGGAACTATAAGTCCATTAAATCTCTTTCTTTTGTAAATTGCCCAGTGTTGGGTATGTCCCTATTAGCAGCATGAAAACAAACTAATATACATCTAATTTCACTTGTGATTTATTTGACCCATTGGTTATTTACGTGTGTTATTTGATTTCTACATTATTTGTAAACTTCCTAGATTTCCTGCTGTTGTTAATTTATTAACAAGTTTAATTCCATTTTGGTTAAAGAATATACTTTGTATGATTTTAATTTTTAAAACTCTACTGGAGCTTATTTTACAGATTAGCCTATAGCATACATATCAGGATAAATGTTCTATGTGTCCTTGAGAAGAATGTATATTTTACTGTTATTGGGTGGAGTATTCTACAGATGTGCATTAGATCTGATTTTTATAGATGAGCAAAATGAGACCCAGATGGGAGTAATGGATTAATTTAATGTCACATACCAAGCTGGTCAGGGGTCACATGAATTACCGGGGTGGATCATGTGAAACTGCCATTTGAACATCAAAAACTGTTAAAAACCAACAAATTCCTATAGTTCAACATCATAAAACACAAGCCTCCTGACTTTCAGTCCAGTATTTTCTTTTTATTTATTTATTTTTTTAGTTTTGGCGTATGTCAAATAGTCCAGTGTTTTCATCACTGAACTGGCATGCTGTATTAAGGCAGGCTGTGCTATGTAAATCATATGTCCTGAACTATCCTTGGCTTAAAACAACAGGTATCAACTACCTGCTCATCACATTCCATGAGAATAATGCAACTTTCCTCCAAATGGTGATGCTGGGATCAGAGCTGCTTTCATCTTGTGCATCCGCCTTCTAGAACACATGGCACACATCAGAGAAAGAAAACTTCAGGATCACAGGCATGTTCTTAAGGGTGAGCCCTATGGGTGGCTTAGATCACATCTGTGCACATCTCATTGGCCAGAACGCAGTTGCATCCCCAAACCAACTCTGTAGTGTCACCTTACTTAAAGCATAATTTTGTATCCTTAGCCATTTACATTGGGAATGCAGCCTAACTTGTCAGTGGGAGTTGTATGTGATCTCACCTCAAGAATTCAGCACTTCCTAAAATTTTCCCATTTTGGTAAGGTTTAAAATATATTTTCAGGAATTTAAAATGTAGGTCTTGGCAGGGCATGGTGGCTCACTCCTGTAATCTCAGCACTTTGGGAAGCCAAGGCAGGAAGATGGCTGGAGGCCAGCTGTTCAAGGTCAGCCTGGGCAACAAAGCAAAACCTCATCTCTATGGAAAATAAAAATTAAGTGTAGGTATTGAAAATGTCTCTTCGGCTTAAAATACAAAATAATTCCTCTTGTTGAATTTTTCCAAATGTGCAGCCCTATTATGTTTTAGATAATCTAGAAGTTCTTAACAAGGCAAAACAGCTCCCCATTAAGACCATAATAAACACACCAAAGGTTGCCAAGGACTAGAGCATGGAATCCAGCTTGTTTCATTCAACCTTCTCCTAGTTAAAAACATAAAGTCTTTGAACTGCATTGCCATCTATAAATAGGAAAGGGAAATCAACTTGTGCAGGTTTGTAATCCCTGCCTCTAACTCTCCGTCTACTGAAAAGAGCCCCCTCTGGCTGAACATTTCTCAGTTATGGTACAACACAGAAATGCCTGTGGCCACTACAGTTCTCCTGCAGCTTTATCCTGGACAGAGTTTCATTTAAACTCTGGTAAGTTTTGCTATACCCACCAAGAAAGCCAAATGGAAATTTTCAATGTGCTCAGACAAAGGAACCAGGATATGTATCCTCTGCAATTTTCTATTCCCTTTACTGCCAAGAATGGCCAAGAAGTCATTTCCAAACCCACTTCTTAAAGGAACCCCAAGAAAGCCTGAGTGACCGGTAGCCACTGTGCATACTGAGAGGAGAGTTCAGGACTAAGAGAGCCAGGATTCTAGGAATTGTCCCCTCCCCTGGCTGACACAGAAATGGCAGGAGCTTCTCTGTGGCAGAAGGAGCTGGGGAAGAGGCCAGAGGGAAAACAATATCAGATTCTAGCACCTAGCACAAAAGGACGCTGAGTTCATACATGTTCAACCCAAAATGAAGAATAGGGAAGATTGGTCAAATCTTCATAGAATGCTCAAGGAAACTGAGAAATTCCTACCTGTGGGAGATGGTTCTCCACATAATCCCATCCCTGTAAGAGGCATCTTGTTTTTTCCTAGATGCATCTGTTCTATTATTCCACTTTCAGGAAGTGCGTTGGTTTGGTTCAAAACAGATGGCAGTAGGTCTTGGTTGGCAGTTAACTTGTGTCATTCCCCATTATCACCTCAAGCACAGCTACTTCCAGCCTTGACTTTAGAAATATTCACTTCATGGTGGGTGGGTTGAGAGTAGGGGGTTGTTAAAGAACCTGGTATATTTTCCCTTTACTATGAAGAATTTGGGTTTCTTTGAGAACAGAAGTTTTCATTTTGGCCTGAGAACCCATTTATATTCTTAAAAAGTATCAAGGAACACAAAGAGCTTTTGTTAATCTGGACTATATCCATCTATACTTACGAGAAATCCAAAACCCTATCAATGAATATTTTATATTCGGTGACATTAAAATTCATCAGTTTTGTATGTTTTCCAACACCAACAACCATTTCTCTGATTCTCCACACACCAGTTGGTGTCTTATAATTCACTTTAACCCTGGCACTAACTACCTGGAGTTAGAGTCAGACCCCACAGGTTCAGGACTCAGTCTCAGAAGACTTCCATCACTTCAGATGCCAGTTTTAAGAACTGGGTCCCCAGGTCACCCCCACTTCTCTCCAGCTTGGCTATAAATTGGGGGTTCCATGACTCCCTCCCTCCTGTTTTGGTAATTTGATAGAATAGCTCACAGAACTTGGGAAGACAGTTTATGTCCTATTATGGGTTTATTATAAAGAATACAACTCAGGAACAGCCAGATGGCAGAAATGCATGGGGCAAATTAAGTGGAAAGGGTGCAGACTTCCATGCTGTTGCTGGAAGTGGCGTGTCACTACTCTCCCAGCATCTGAATGTGTTCACCAACCTGGAAACTCTCTGAACTGTGTGGTCTAGGGGTTTTCATGGAGGCTTCATCATGCAGATATGATCCATTATTAACTTAATCTCCAGCCCCTCTCGTCTCCCTAGAGGATGGGGTATAGGGCTGAAAGTTCCAGGCTTCTACACAAGGCCTAGTTTTTCCAGTGACCAGGCCCCATCTGAAACTGTCTAGGGGCCCAGCAAGAGTTGATTCACTAGAATAAAAGACCCAGGAAATTCCAAGGGATTTAGGTGCTTTATGTCACTATATTAGTCCAATTTTTTTTTTCTTGAAGTGACAAGCTCATGTCATTCATTTTGGAGGAAATGTCTACTAAATACCCAAATCTGAGTTTGTCAGTCTGCTTTCAAGTAAAAATGGCATTCCATTAAAAGGAGCAGCAGCTTGTGCACTGCAGACCATTGCTGAAGGACATGACCTTCAGCAACCATTATCCTTGGGATGCAGCAGGAGTGTTTCTGTGCATTTCCCACTCTGAGGGGCATGACTGCTTCACAGGGGACATTCTTCAGTGACACTTTGTGTTTGTTTTTACTGAAAGTGCATGGTGGAGAAGGATGCAGTTACTATTGATTTGGTGTTGTCCCACTGCTGGGATTCATGCTTACTTTGCACTATCAGAGCAAATGTCTACATTGTAAAGAGGACAAACAACGTCCTCATACAACTCAGAAAACAGTTTTGTCATTGCAGATCCTCTAACAGGATCTTGGAGACTCCTAAAGATCCACTTCTTGAAGATCACTTTTTGAGAACTGCTATTTTAGAAACTATCCTCTTGCTACAAAGACTAAATACTGGACTCACACTGTAACTGCGGTTTCTTGGGAGGCCAAGACAGGCAGATCACTTGAGGTGAGGAGTTTGAGACTAGCCTGGCCAACATGGTAAAACCCCATCTCTACTAAAAATACAAAAATTAGCCTAGCGTGGTGACATGTGCGTTAATCCCAGCTACTTGGGAGGCTGAGGCAGGAGAATCCCTTGAACCCAGGAGGCAGAGGTTACAGTGAGCTGGGATGGCGCCACTGCACTCTAGCCTGGGCAACAGAGCCAGACTCCANAAAAAAAAAAAAAAAGCCTAAATACTAACACTTTCCTAGAAGTTCATTTATAGGAAAAAAAAAAAGGGGAACTAGAATAATTTGGAAATTGCATGTGTTTGTTGCAATGTTTACTACTGGGGGAGGACTGTGCTTTGTACTTTAAATACATCCTCTCCAATATTCTTTAGTACCACATTCTTTAAGATGAGGAGACTAGGAAACAGAGAGATAAGAGCGTGACAAGGTCACAGCTATATGTGGTGATTCCACGTGATCTGAAGGCTCTGAATCCATGTGGTCTGATTCCAAGACCCTTTACCCTTAAACCCTGCATAATATGCTGCATCACATCTAAGCTCCACATTTACTTACTTCTTTTCTCCCATGCACATGCAACGTTTCAAATCCTCAAAGGGAAATTCAATGTCTCATCTCAACCAAAGGGCCCAAAAAAAGAACTCAATAAATATCTTCTGCATGAGGGACAGGACCTTTAAACCATGATTAGTAATGGTGCTAGAAGTGAAATACTCAAACAGCCAGCTCCTTCAATATTATTAACTCAAGGAGGGAACCAACAGAAAAGAAAAAAAAAGTATTGTTCCTTGAAAGCCTTGATGAAAATTTTATGTGTGTGTGCGTGAGTCTGTGTGTGTGTGTATGAGTACCTAAAATAGATACAATTATCTATTTTACCTGTTTGCTAAATAGAGTCAGGTAGTTAACAAACATGTAGGTTGTATAAAAATAAAACTAGTTTATCTTTTTTGGGGCAATAAATCCCCAGTGCCTTTGAGGTTGACTCAGGCATTATCCATTTCTGCAGGTTAAGAAGTTACGACTCTGCAGGTCTGTAAACTGTTCAGGCCGTCATCATTGTCCTTTGTTAATTCACTATACCTGGAAAACAGTTACATCCCCAAGACAGGCAGCCAAGGGGGTTCTTTAAAGAACAGAAGGTCCCGCTTTTATTAAGTAGGCTTATCAGAAAATGCTGGAAGTTACCTTTAATGTAAGCAAGTGGCCTTTTTCCAAGTTGAGGATTTAAAAAAATCACTTATCTATTTTTTGCATTTTTCCAAGGTGGTTTTTTTGTGTGTGTTGGGGGGGTTGTTGTTGTTTTGGTTTGCTTTTTGCCTTTTTCCAAGTTTGGGATTTCTTTTGTTCTCAAAAGCAAACCTGTTTCCTGGATGGAGGCCCAGAGAGACTTCTGGCCACACGTCTCGGTCAGAAAGACGGGTTTTGCAGCGGCAGGAGGAGAGGCGCGGGATCCGGGCCTGGGGTCCCCCAGCCGGGCCCCTCCCAACTTCCCGCGGCCCGCCGGAGCGCGCACGGCCAGGGACGGCGGCGGGGACGCGCGCGGGCAGGCGGCGCGGGCAGGTGGCGCGCACGGCCCGGCAGGCGCGCGGGGGCCGCGTGGGGCGGCGGCGGCCTGGCCCCCAGAGCCAGTCTCGCGCGCGGGCGGTCTTCTTTCCTCACGCCGCCGCCGCCGCCACATCCCGGGACCCGGCGGGCCGCGACGCGGAGGCCTCGGGGCAAGGCAGGGCGGCCCTCCCGCGCTCTTGGGACGTCGGGACCCGAGCACTTCGCCCGCAGGCCCGGTAAGGCCTGAGCCGCGCTGCGCCCCTGGGCCGGGGGAGGAGCCTGGGGACCCGAACTGGCGCCGCTCCAGCAGGGTGAGCTCGGGGACGCGCAGGCGGGTGGATTTCAGCGCCCGGGCCCATGCCCTCGCCGCGGGGCGCGCAGAAACACCGGAGAACCGGGGGTTTTGTCCTGGCGAGCCACATCCCGGTGTGTTTTGGCGACTTGAAGACCTCCCCAGTTCGCGGGAGTAGCGCGAGGAGCCTTCCTCGCGTCAATTATGCAATAAGAAGGCGTCCTTGTGCGGGATGCTGTGAGACGAGGAAATATTGATACTTGGGCGAGCCTACAATTTACTTCTTTCATCCTTGGCTGAGAATTTGCGTTTGTAATTGGCGATGGAGAGAGGAAGAAAGGGTTCCGCTCGGGTCCAAGGAGCATGCAGAGGAGGGCAGGGCAGAAGGAGCATGTGCAGCCCCGGTGCGAGGGGAAGCAGGGGTGGGAATGCACGTTCCCTGCTGAGGGGCTCAGGGATGCCCTGAGCCTTTGATCTTCACTGTTAGGAGGCCTGGTGAAGTTGGAGGTTGAGGCATGCAGTTCTGTACTTCTGGCTTGGAAGGTGAACCAGGTTTTCCAAAAACAGTCATTTTTGCTTTCCACGTCTGGGGCAGGAAAGGGCTGGGCAGTGAATGAAAAGCATTGCAGCCAGGTTCTGGTTAGCCCAGCAGCAGGACTGTCATAAAGGCGTTTTGTTTTTTAAAAATATTTATTTATTCATTCATTCATTCATTCATTCATGTCGTCTGAAAAGTAGAGTCTGGGGCTTTGGGCCGTGGAGTTGGGTTATTTCATTGCTCAGTTTAAACTGCCAGAGTGAGAAATGTCTCAGATGCTGTTAAAATTAGGCAGCTCAGTTTAGCTCTGGCACCCTGATCACCAACCATCTCCTCCTTCACTCTTTTCAGTGACTGGGTTCAAAAGAAAAGACACAGAGAGAAGTGGTCTTTGCCCTTTCCTCCCCATTAGAATTAGAGTTTAGTCCATCTTGGCTCAGAATTGGAATTCTGAATTCAGAATTTTTCTTGACCCTGAAGAATACAATCTCAAAGAAATACCTGAGCGGAAAATGCATTCCTTTGTTGGAATGAAAATCGGAGTGCTTGGGAAACCGAGAAAGGAAAGGAAATAATTTGTAAATATCACAGGCAACTTGCAGTTATAGTCAGATCATTTTTCAATGTTTGAAGAGTTTATCCAATAAAAATGTGAGAGAGAGCCAGGAATAGACACGGGAGAGAGGTGATTGCAGGACCTTAGAGATTGCAGAAACTCAGGAGTTCTTTTTTTTTTTTTTCATACATGCCTGGAAAACCTGGATGTGAGGACCATCAAATGCCGTATATGATGTTTCTGACAATGATGGACCACATATGCAATAAGACTATACTACCTTATTTTTACTCTGCCTTGTCTAATTTTAGATACACAGATACTTACTGTTGTATTACAGATGCTTACAGTATTCGGTACAGTACCCGCAGTGCAGGCTAGTATCGCAGGAGCAGTAGACTATTCCATATAGCCTAGGTGTGTAGTCAACTGTACTACCTAGGTTTGTATGAGGACACCCTGATGTTTGCAGAAGAACATCACCTAATGACACATTTCTCACAAAGTATCCCTGTTGTTAAGTGATGAATGACTGTATGTAAAGCTTAATCTTTCTATCGACATAATGGGAAATTGCTTTTAATTTTAGCATTGAGCTCTTGAAGCAGAGATAGACCATGCTGCATGTGTCCCAGTCAGCTGGGGCGGTACTGTATGTTAACTGAGTTGTATGCTTATTTTGCTAGCTCTCCTAAATCCATGATCTCTTTAATTCCATGAATTTGGCTTGTTTCCAGTTATTTAAGATATGATATTTGGCTAGAATTTCCCAGGTGCTGAAGGTGTAAGGAATACAAAATCCAGAGAACATTTTGCATTGGAAGAATTGATCATTTTATATAGGAATCTTTTACCTATTTCAAACATGTGAAACAGGCATAATTGGATTTGATTATTTTTGCTACAAAAAAATGATTCCTTTTTCACACTAAGTTACATGGAGGAGTCTTTTAAACAGCTAGTGATTTTGGTACATTTAGAATATTCATTCACCAAGAAATCCAAATATAACCTGTCTCTGTAGGAGACGCATTCTGCCAAATATATTTGAATCATCAACGTGATTAACTATTTCTCATGTATAAACCAAGTTGTGTTAAGTAAGTTGATCTTGTAATTTTCTTTTTTTTTTTTTTTTTTTTTTTTTTTTTTTTTTTTTTTTTTTCTTATCCAGTGACGAGGAACCAAGAACCTCAGTTCAGGGGAAACAGCAAGGAAATGTGAGCCCCAGGCCACAGAAGGTACGTGAAGGAGAATGTGAGTCACAAGTTACTTGAGCATGCCATTCAGTATTGTTACTGCCTTTTTTCTTGCCTGTGCAGATTTTAAACTGTTGATTAGGACTATGTAAATGTGTGCTTAGAAACGTTTCCTTAAATATGATAATAGGTGCATGCTCTGAGGCTGGGATTACATGAGTTAGTACCTGCTGAGAACTGTGCATAGCACACAGTGAGCCTCATACCAGGTGTTTGCTGTGTATTATTATTATTATTGCTCATGAAAATCTGTCTTAAGTGCTGATATATTTCTCACTGGACAGTTAGGAATATGATTTCATTCTCCTAAGGATGGTTAATCATTCCAAGGCAGTAAATCATAAGTATGACAACAGAGAAAACAAAGGAAATTTCTGAATGCAGATTGAGAGAAGCCTTTACGATGAATTTGAAAATCTCAGTGGCATGCAGAGAACTTTATAGACACTCTGCATTGTGAAATTGTAATTTAGTTATTCTATTGGTAGGGTCATGCGTTGCAGTTCAGAACATGCTCAGGGTGACGGTGAAATGTCCCTGTTGCTGCAGCCCTGGTCTGTCTAGTTCCCATTTCTTCTGTCGTTCTCCTGAAAGGTTACCGGTTCCTTGTACATTGCCAGGTTGTTTTCTGTGTGAAGTTTCTAGAGTCTGGGTGTGTTTTAAAAGTTGAGCCCTGGAGACGTGATCCCCGGTGTGTGTATGAAGTGGTGGTGTCAGTAAAGGGCCATAGACAGGCCTCCTTATCTGACCCACTCCTGTCCCAGCTTGCCCGCTCTGCATGGGGAATACCGGCCTTCTTGCCACTTTTGGAATTCTGGGACCTAAACCGCAGTCTTTGCCCAGAGGTCTGCATGGCTTGCTCCCACACTGTGTCCTGCCTTTTCTCAACATCCTACCCATGCCCTTGTTGATTAGCCACTGCACCTGTCATCTGGCTTGATCCTATACATTGATTACTTGATTTGTTTATGGCCCATGATTATCTGTTAAAAAGACGCACTGTGAGAGCAGGGAATGTGTGTTGCTGTCTCCCCAGGGTGTAGAACAGCCCCGGCTTGGAGAAGGACTTTGGTAAATATTGCTGAATGAAAGAACATCTGGAAAAAGGCTGGTTAAACAGTGAAGCGGGCTTATTTACCATGAGACTTTTCAGAACCTTTAATAAGTGAATACGTGTATTAGAAGTGGGGCCTGGCAGGTGGGTGGCAAACTTGTCAGTAGTGTAAGAAAGGCGCTGTGCTTCTGGATGACAACTCAGACTTGGGGAAAAGCTGCTGGCAGGAATGGTATTGGCAGCTGAGCAAAATGAATTCACAAGTTTCCTTTTCAAAATGCAGGGGAGGAACGATTTGCATCAAGAGATGGTAATAGTAGCATTTCCATTGTTAGTAATTACAAACATGTAAAATGTGTGCTGTTTTTCTTTTATTTTAGAAGTGGGGAAGGGGGAAGATTAGGGCTTCTTGTAGATTCTTCCTTCCCTGACCCTGCTTTCCCCATCAGGCCTTTAGTTCTTCAGCTGCCAATTCGGCCTTGTGGGTTGAATTGAGGAACCAAACCCTCTGGCTTAGTTTCAGATCCTGACATCTTGACTCGTGAAAATCCCATTGAATGACTGGAAGTAGGAAAGTTCTGAAGATGGATGTGCAGATTCCAGGGGTTAGGGAGGCTCTGTTCAGGGCCTGCGCCATGACTGGATGGTGTGCGGGGATGGGGGGTTGGTGGAGCTCGGGTTCACTCCCACCATTAGCTCAACAGGCACTTTGGGAGTTGGCTCCTTGAGCAAAGGGGAGTTAATTACAGAAAATATCAGGCTTTTTTTTTTTTTTTTTTAGTGATGGTTCTGGGCGGTGGTGGGGGGGGTGTCTCCATGTTGGCCAGGCTGGTCTCGAACTTCTGACCTCAGGTAATCCGCCCACCTCGGCCTCCCAAAGTGCTGGGATTACAGGCATGAGCCACTGTGCCCGGCCTACTAATGTCAGGCTTTTTATAGGCCATTTGTCACCTGGCTATAGGGAGAGCAGCAGCCCCTGGTAGAGCCCTGAGGAACTACTCTTCATGTCAGGCCCCAGTCCCCTTGTAGACAGAAATAGTGAGCCTTGGCGGTGCCATCCTCAGACAGGAGGCAAACCCCATGCGAACTTCAGTATTCAAGGAAACAGTGCAGAGAATGGGGCAGTCTTAGAAGAGCTGGGGCAAAGTGAATTTGGAATGCCTCTCTTTAAAAAAAAAAAAGGGGGGGAGGCAGAGTTTTGTGTTGTTTTCCAAAGTCAGACAAAGCCTAATTTTACAGAGTCCAGTTACCCGTAGATGGGGGAGCTGGAAAGGAGAGGAAGCTGAAGGCAGTGATGGAAGGTCCTAGATTCTAATTAAACCTCTTAACTGTGTATTTGGAATGCTCGTAATTCAGAGCATCAATAGACTCTCGTTGATTAGATGCTTTTTTGCTGCCAATTTTCCTTCTTAAGATGGAAGGAGTTGGTGGGAGAATGGCATTTTTGCCAGAATGCCTAGAGTCTGCATTTTAACAAGATCCCCAGGGGGATTCATGTGGGCATTAAAATGTAAAAGGGCTGAGGTCCTGGACCAGCAGTTCTCACTCCCAGCTGCTCATTAGAGTCACGAACAGAGCTTTTAAAAAAATGCCTAGGTACCACCTCCAGATATTTGTGTTGTCTTGGCTGGGGTGTTCTTGGGGCCAGGGTGTCACTCTGTTTCTTCAGAGTTTCTCAGGTGTCCAGCCAGGGCTGTGATCCACTGCCCCGGACATAAAGCCAGACACCATCAGGTAGATGTCTAGATTCAGAACCCATGTAATTGCGAAGCAAATGACACCACACTTAGCTGGGCACACCGCTCAAAACCCATCACACCAGGTAATGTGGATCCTTCTAGCTCATCTGCTGGCTTCTAGAGCCAGAGCCAGAGAGGATGAGGTGTGGAGCACCTAGCTGGGGTTGCTTGTGCCCGATTAGAATTCTCCCTCCTCCATGAATGAAAATGACCTTGAGACCAGGCAGTTGTTGAGTGGACATTTGCTTTTTGCACCTTTGACTCTGCTGCCGAAGAAATTGTTTCAAAATTTAAATCAGGTCATGACATCACCACCTGTCTTCATGTAACACTCTCTTCAGGAGCTCCCATTGCTTGCAAGGAAAAGACCATAATTGCTCTGGATGGCCCCATATTGTCTGGCCTGCATCTGCCTCTGCCTGTGCCCTGGAACTCCAGCCACATGAGCCTGCCTTTAGTTACTCAGGGGCTGTTCCCTTGGCCTGGAACCCCGCCCTTCACCTTAGGTAACTGCTGGCCTGGGCTGCTCTGCCCAAGATACATCCCCTTGTTTCTTCTCCCCACAGCACCTTGTGCCTCTCACTTCATCAAGAACCTCTCCTGAGATAGATTCTTTCCTTCCTGTGGGCCTGTTAGACAACAAGCTCTGTAAGGACGAGATCTGTGTATGTGTTTGGTTAGGGATGCAGGGTCCTATCGTTGGCAGCTGTTCTACAGGATGAATGAATACACTGGATATGGATAATGAATAATGAGCTTGAAGTCATTATTTTTAGGTTATTTTGTCCTTAAATGTGTACGCACATACACACTACTCACATTTGAGCACTGTATTTTGTAAACTGTAGAGATATTGGACCTGGGGGAAGGAGGTGTTTTGAGAGAGGACGGGGCTGTAGTCTCACTGGTTCTGATTGGCTCATGTAGGGCGTGACTTGCAGAACAAGTGCCAGTTTTCTAAATTTTTAACTAGGCCGGGTGCGGTGGCTCACTCCAGTAATCCCAGCACTTTGGGAGGCCAAGGCAGGTGGATCACTTGAGGTCAGGAGTTCAAGACCAGCCTGGCCAACATGGTGAAACCCCATCTCTACTAAAAATACAAAACTTAGCTGGGCGTGGGGGCACATGTCTGTAATCCCACCCACTTGAGAGGTTGAGGCGGGAGAATTGCTTGAACCCAGGGTGCAGAGGTTGCAGTGAGCCAAGATCTCACCACTGTACTCCATCCAGCCTGGGTGACAGAGAGAGACCCTGCCTCAAAAAAAAATGCTTATTGAAAATATTTTAAATATGAATTGTATAAAGTACAAAAAGACCTCTTTCCATCCTCTCATGATTTTATTTTATGTATTGCATATATGTATGTTTGTATGTGTGTGTAATCATATATATTTTATACATACATGATTTTTATAACAAATGGGATGAAACATTCCATCCTGCAGCGTGTGTTTTTTGTTTACTGGTATATCTTGACACTTTGGATATGGATCTATGTAATTGGCCTGCCTTTCAGCATAGGGTTTTATTGAAAATGAAAATGTGTTTTGGACTTTAGCATGATCTCCTAACCCCCCAGTCAATGTGTTTTAAATAGTAAGTGTATCCGAATGTATATACATGCTGTGGTTTATATCATTTTGTTTACAAGCAATACTGAAGTCCTTGTAGCATTTGGTTGTTTTGTAGTCTCAGTTAATGGATATTAAATATGGAACTGCTTGTGGAGATTAGAGAAATATTCTGAGGTTGAAAGGGGGCTTCATACTTGAAAAAGACTGGAGACCCTCGGAGAGGGTTGGGCAGCCTGCCTCCTGAAGTAACTTCTATAAGGAAAGTTAGCTGTTGCTGGAATGAGAGTGTGTCTTGTTTTTTTCTCTCTTCTTGGGGCAGACCACACTGAGAAGGGTGTAGATTAAGCTGGAAAATCACAGAGAATGCCAAGGGTTTGGTCAGTTTATGATTACTGGGGGTCTGCAATCAGGCCAGGCAGGTACTGGTTTTTTGTCTGGTTTTTGTCTACATTTAATCCTCATGGGCACCCTGGGAGGAGGAGGGCCTTCTGTTAGAGATGGGACATTGAGGTTTAGAGAGGTTAAGTGACTTGCGGAGTCACAGAGCTAACGGGTGTGAGCAGGGATTTGAACCAAGTCTGGGGCTCTTTACTTTGTGCTGCTCTGACAAGTAGTGGCAGAAGCCAGGAGACAGGATAGCTGGCTTCCAAGGAATTTGGCATGCCCCCTGCTGGGTGGTGGTGCTGATAAACCACAGTACGCTCCTACCGAGAACCAGCTAGGTCAGGAGACCCTCACCCAAGGGTGCTGAAGGTATTTGAGAGGCAGACACACAGATAGTACAACAGGGTGGATCCATCCAGAGGACCAGCACCCTGAGAGCTTGCAGGGCTGATAGCTCTCCAGACTGAAGGCCCTGAGCAGACGTTCATCCACGTATTTATTTGCTCTTAAACAAGTGATTCTCATTAATACACAGGTGGTTTATATTTACACATAACTCAAGATTCTACCAAGTAGGCAGCTATTACCTGCCTACCACTGATTACAAACTAAAAGATATCCTCCACAAAGGAGCCATGAGGGCAGGGAAAACTTAATGTTTCTCAACACGCTCAGTTAAATCTGAAGTTCAGAAAACAACACATAGGTTTTGTTTTGTTTTTTTAGTATAAGTATATCCCATGCAATATTTAGGACATACTTTATACTAAAGATTAACTGAAATTAAACCTAACTGGGTATCCTGTATTTTTATTTGTCCAACCCGACTTGGGGAACCTAGGAAGCACACTAGGCCTAATATGTGGGCACAAAATACCGCTTTTGGAGGGGATTATAAGTATGTCTCATGTAATATTTGGGTTATACTAAAAAAGTTACATATTGTTTATCTTAAATTTAATCTTAACTTGGGGGATATTCTGTATTTTTATTTGTCTAATCAGGCAACCCTATTGGTGACCCCAGGAAACACACTAAGTCTTTTACATGGCACCTGAGGGTGGCTCGGGAGGCATTTGGAAAAGGCCCAGGTGGCTTGGCAGGTGGTGAGCTCCCCACTGCAGGCTATATTCAGGTGTGGCCGGGTAACCACGTGGTGGGTGTGTCATGGAGGGTATTTGCATTTCAGATGCCTGGTTCCAGTGAGATTCTAGGATGTAAATGTTGAAACAAGGAGGAGAGTGATTTACCTGGGTCTTCATGGAGCTCAGATCTACACGGGGTTAGGAAATTATTTGCCATCAGCACCGTGTTGAGGGGACCACTTCTCCCTCCACGAAGAAGTGAAGGATGGCCTCAGTCAGCTGGTGGGAACCAGCTCAGCCCAGGGTCGGGTCTGTTCGTGAAGAGCTTTGGCTTGAAGAAGCACTGTGTTAAAGATGAAATGAAACACACATCCTTGTGTCACCTGCCAAGAACTGACAGTGACTTCCTGGTTCTTTCTGTGCTCCCTGCAGGAGAGTGTGGCTTCTGTGCCAGGCTGAGGACTGACGTGCCCCGTGTTGCTCCCGGGCTGTGATAGCATGAAAAACACCCCCCTCAGTGTTCTGCCCAGGCCCTTGCTGGTGAGTGGGCAGAGGTGAGAAGCGTGAGTGTTCATTCCTTTGCTTTTTTAGAGCTTCTCTAGGTGTGGCTACATCTTGTCAGCCAGTCTAAATTTTAAACACAGCCAGCTCCTAATTGCCCCAGCATGGCTTCTGCCTGCTATGAATGACCCTCAGCTAAGGCCTAGTCCTTGGCAGGCTGTCGTGGGAGCTCATTGGGACCTTAGCCTGGCCCCAACAGGAGTCAGGGGGCAAATGTGTTCCGAGAATACAACAGAGGCGGTCTTCTCTCATTATCACGTCTCTCCATTAGGGTGTTCTAAATGTGATTTTATTATTAAATCGATCATTTAATATCATTAATTAAATATGAAACGTTAAGTTAAATGCCAAGTCAGACTATCTGTTGTAGCAGTGGGAAAAACTGGAAATATTTGTGCTGATTCTTACTGACTGAACTCATCTGCTGTCTTCGTTCCTCTTTGTTGAGTTGATGTGTTTGTAAGCAGCAGGGGCATCTTGCTTGTGTTTTCCAGGAAGAGTCAGTGAATGGCTGCAGTGTGACAACATGCACCACCAGTGGCTTCTGTTGGCCGCATGCTTTTGGGTGATTTTCATGTTCATGGTGGCTAGCAAGTTCATCACGTTGACCTTTAAAGACCCGGATGGTAGGTATGCTTCGTGGTGGAATGAATTTTGGCTAATTCAAACCTTGCTGCAACACTTTTCCTAGGTACATGCACAGGTGACTTCTGTCACAGAGTCAAAGGACTTTCATGCCAGCAGGGACCTTGGAAGTCGTGGCCTCCAGTCCTTCATGTTACAGAGATGTGAGGGGAGGTGGGGTGGGAGGGGCTGGAGGGTCTTTTCAAGCACCCCTCTGGAGGAAGGAAGTTGCTCTTTGTGGCTGAGGCCTGGGTAGTGCCTGAGGAGCAAGGAGCAGGGCTGCCTCCCAGTAGCACAGCGGCCTTATGCCTTGCAGCAGGGTGCCTCTCAGGCTCACAGTTTGGGAGTTCTCTCTGCCTCATGTCATCATGAGAGATACAGCCTTGACTGCTCGGCATGCCCATGTGGTGGCCACATGTTTGAAGGTCACCCTGCATGCAGTGGAGGGGGGTCATTTAAATGTATGTCTTCAGGTTGTCTTAGAGGGTTTCTTAGCTCTTCTTTACTGAACATTGGCATTCAGATGAGGATGGGTAAGAGCGCCAAATTGGGTCTCAGAACGCTGATTCTACTTTGTGCTCTTGTCGTTTGCTTATCTGCACCACAATGATTCTTTCACCAAATGGACACCCTGCCTGCTCTAGCACTGCCCATGATTGCCCTGAGCATGGTGAGATGCTCCATGGTCTGTGGAGTGCTGTGTATGTGCAAGGAGGTGTGTGATTTGCCCTCCAGCCCCGAGGCTACTTCATTCAGTGGCCAGGCATGAGGAGGCCAGACACATGGAGTCATTGAAGTCCTCATATCCAGCCGTGGATTGGCCCAGCCCATCAGGCTGATGGGGAGATACTGGGGAACATGGTGGGCACAGCGTCTTTACTCTGCACTATGCTTTGTGTGTCCTCCTGCCGATGGTAGCCTTGGGAAGGGGCAGTTAGAGATGCCTCTGTGCCAGCAGTTCTTCTGGAGGCTTCACTGACCTGTGCTATCTGTGTGACTGGGGAATGGGCCCCTGCTCCACCCCACAGAGCTCCCAGGCATGCCCCTGGCTGTGTCAAGGACTGCACAGTGCCCTATAACTCCTTCCCCATCCTCTCTCTGGCTCACCCTGTCTGGAGAGGGACAGCAAGATTAGGAGGGAGGTCTGCAGGGAAAAGAGGGACACCCTGAAATTAGTCCACCTGGTGGTTCTCCCTGTGACAGTTGTTGGGCCCTGATTGGCAGTCATCACATGTCCCACCTTATCCTCCAGGAGCCCTTGAGAGAAACCTGTGAGGTCTGCACAGCCTCAGGAATGGTATTACACCTGCAAGTATCTGGGCAGGTGTCAGCATGACAGCTCACACCCGGGACTCAGGGTTCGGTCAGCAGAGAAAGGGTCGATTCTTGAAGGGTTGTTGGAATGTGAGACAATGATCTCAGTTTGACAGTTTGGACATTTCCATGGCAGATTCAGCACAGTGACATGCCACTGAGAGTTCCCTCCTAAAGCCCTAGAGCCGTGGTTCTCATCCCCGCAGCACTTCAGAATCACCTGTGGGACTTTGCAAACCTGCTGCTGCTTGAGACTCAGTGAAGGAGAATCCTTGGGCGTGGGGACAAGTTGAGAAGCGCAGGTGTAGATCCTAGCTGGAGAATTGAAGAGAAACAGCTGCTGAGAGTAAGAAATAGGTGTTACTTGGCATTCTCCTAAATGTCATCTCCTGGTACAGAAGGCAGTCAAAAGGCAGGGCATGAGATTAAATTGTTTATGGTTTATTTTTCTTAAAAAAGGAGTATATGTAATACATTTTAGCAGACTTCCATCAATAATAGTTAAATAAAACGTGTGCCTTTGTGTTTTACTATTATCTAGCACAGTGGCCTCTAAAGAACATCTTGTTTCCCAGCAGCATCTGATAAATGAGGTCTCATTCTCCTTTGATATATCAAGTTTCGTGCTGAGTGTTTTCAGTGTAGACACTGATCTGGAAGCTAAGCAGAGGTGGGCCTGGTTAGAAAAAAAGCAAAGCATAGGCATGGAACAGGGTTTTGTGAAGAGGAGAAAAGGAATAGTAGGGAGCGTTAGAAGATAAAATCTATGAAGAAAGACGAAGGGCTTTTGGATTTTACACCAGCAGAGGAGCTCTGCAGCTGTCCTTAATACTGCCTGCCAGATCCTTCCAGCTGGCTGCCTTAAGGCGAGTGGAAGGGGGCGCTTCCCCTGCCCTGTGAGATGTGGTGTGGTGTGTGGGTGCTGGGTCACTGAGATGGGATCGCTGCCCCGACCCAAAGGCGCGGGTGCTGGTGGTGAGGATGCTGTTGACCACAGGGTATGCAGTGAACTCAGCAAGAATCCTCTGTCATGGGCCCTCTGCAGTTGGGGTGGCCACCACAGCACTACGCAGCCTGCTTCAGTCACGTGGGGTGCTATCTAATTGTCCCAAAGTACCTGGTTAGAATCCTGAAGGTGGATGTCCGCCGGCTGAGTTCTCGATGCAGGACACAAGCTGACACGCAGGTGTCTTGCCAGTGCAGGAGGGAGCCGGGCTCAAGCATCAAGAGCAGTAACACTCAGAGCCCGCCCCTGCAGAGGCACCCCGGGCTGGGGTGGTGCGGGCGTCTCGCCTGGAGCCTTCCCCTCCAGCACTGTGCTTTAGAGAGTGTGTCCCGGAGCCTGGATCTTGGGCAGCACAGGAAACCCAAAGGGGTTTGTAAGCTCGTGGCCATAAAAGATTTCTCCCATGTTGGAGTTTATTTCACACACATTCACGGTGTTTTTGATTATGAACTAGAAGCCCATTGTGAAGTGTCACAAGGAGGAAATATCAGACGCAATAGTGTCCTCAGTGGGGAGTTCCATTTCCTGGGAATGGCTTGGAGAAGGCTTGGCATCAGCACTCCTGGCTGCTCTTTTCAGCCCTGTCCTCTGGGAAATGCGGCCGGCCTCAGAACTTTCCCGGTTTCTCCTGCCACTGGAGCCCCTAGGAAGAGCGTGGTTGTCTTGAGTTGCTGCTTAAAGCAACATTTACTTTTTTTGGTGTTACAGTTTCTGTTCAGCTCAGCAGTGGAGCCAGTGATATTTTTGGCAATGATTTATCCTCAGTTAACAAATTTCAGTGTCGTATTGAACTAGGATCAGGTGTTGTAACTAGACTTTCTCATGGGAAATCAGTCCCCCTCAGCCGTGGGAATGTGATGGAATCATAAGGTGAGACTCAAAATGACACCTTGTGGACCTGGTTTATGTTTGTAGGCGCTGGTTTTTCCTCTCTCCTGGCTGACGTCCTCATCCCATCTGCTTTCCGTGGCAGCCCATCAACTCGGTTCTGAGCTGCTTGAGGGCAGAGCCTGTGATATAAAGGTCTCTGCAGCCTTGAC
Source organism: Cebus imitator (assembly GCF_001604975.1). Classification (NCBI taxonomy): domain Eukaryota; kingdom Metazoa; phylum Chordata; class Mammalia; order Primates; family Cebidae; genus Cebus; species Cebus imitator. The sequence continues at coordinate 4,125,563 of NW_016107517.1, forward strand.
CATCTTTGCATGTGTTTATTTGCCATCTGTGGATCCGCTCCAGTGAAATGTCTGGGTGTGTCTTACCTGTTTTCTAGTTGGGTTGGTTGGCTTTTTAATTGTTGAATTTTGAGGGTGTTCTTTACAAATTTTAGGTACGAGTCCTTGGTCAGATAGTTTTTCCCTGCCTAGAGCTTGTCTTTTCCTCCTTTTCAAATGGGCTTTCACGGGGCAGATTTTCTTCGTGACTGTTTTTTAAAAAGATCTGTGGTTTTATGTTTCACATTCAGGTCTGTGATCCACTCAGTTCCTTGTTGAATAAGGTGTGAGGTTTGGATCGAGGTTCGTTCTGTGTGTGGATGTCCAGGTGCTCTAGCACCTTTTGTTGGACAGACCGCCCTCCTCCGTTGAATGGCTTTTGTGGCTTTGTCAAGAGGCATTCAGGTGTCTTTGAGAGCTTCTATTTCTGGGGGCCTCTGTCCCATCCAGCTGTGTGCCTTTTCTTTTTAAAGACGACATCTAACCTCTCTGTCTTCCAGTGTACAGTGCCAAACAGGAGCTTCTGTTCCTGACAACCATGCCGGAAGTGGGGAAGTTGCCAGAAGAGAAGCACATTCCTGAGGAACTGAAGGTAGGCACAGCCAGGTCCTTGTCCCCTCGGACACGGCACCCCTGTCGCGGAGAGCTGGCCTTCCCCTCCGAGCTCTTCTTTGTGGCTGGTTCCACTTGTCATCACGTCCGCGTTACAGCCATTCCCTGTGTTACTTTGCCATGTTTAGTTCACTTTGTTAATTTCCATTTGAGGAAGGCACAGGTCATATCTATTTTTGTGCTCCTCACAGCTCTGTGCATCAGGGCTCCTCTGTCACTATTGGTTGTGCCACGTTCCTGACCAGCTGAACAGGAGCCTCACCTGGGGAGCCAAGGGTATTGGGCAGGGTCAGGAGGAAACTGGGAGTGGGAGAAGACATCTCACTCAGCCCTGGGGTTTTAGAATGAAAGGGGGCCCTGGACAGCAGAGCAACTAATTCAGCCTCCAAATTGTATGGATGAGAGAACTGAGCCTAGGAAAAAGGCAGATCCTCCGTGGTCCCATGGGGTTCCTGGCAGAGCTCAAGGCTGCTGACTTCCACCCAGCCCTCACCTGCCTTGGCATTCTGGCTCCGTGGCTTTCTCTGCAGACTTCTCGTGTGAAGTTTCTAGTCATTCCCCAGCTGGAATGAGGGGTGCACTCTGGAAGGCCTGTCACTTCCTAACCCCCATTCTGGATCTGGAGGGTTGAAGTTGCAGTTGTGCCAAAAGGAATGAAATGGGTACAGCAAGCCCTAAAAATATTTGTAAGCCCAGAATCAAGCCGTAGAGATGGGGACAGCTCCTATCCATGGTTCACAGTGTAAGGACGATAAATTAGAACTTAGTAAGCATAGAAAGCATACACCAGTCAGAGTAGAATGCCGCTGGAGGTTACGTCTCGTAGGACATTGATGGAATGGAGGTCAAGTCTGCAGAACTCTGAGACAGCCTAGATGTTGCTTTTAGGTTGAGGCATCCCAGGGTAAGAAAAGAATTTGGACGGGCTACAGAAACGAGACCAAAAAAAACTATGGAAAATAGGAGAGTGGCTTTAATAGGATGGATTAAATAGGAAAGCAAAGTTAGATGGATAAAAACAAAGGTAGGGTAAGCCTTTGGCAAAGTGTCACAACAAGGTTCCCATGAGAATTCCACACCCTGTGAGGAAGAGGGTGGTCATCCTGGTGCTCTCTCTCCCCGTCTTCAGGTGGAGGGCACTTCCGGAGAGATTGCCAGCCTGCAGGAGTCATTGCAGATAAAAAGACTGCACCTGAATGTGCTGTACAGTTTGCAGAGTACTTTACTGGGTTTCAATCTCACTGGTCTTCTGAGCCACCCTCTGGGGTGTGTGTGTGTGTGTGTGTGTGTGTGTTTTATTTATTTATTTTGAGACAGGGTCTCCCTCTGTCACCAGGCTCTAGTGCAGTGGCACAATTTTGGCTCACTGCAACCTCCGCCTCCCAGTTTCAAGTGATTCTCATGCCTCAGCCTCCCGAGCAGCTGGGATTACAGGTGCATGCCACCATGCCCAGCTAATTTTTGTATTTTTTAGTAGAGATGGGGTTTCCCCATGTTGGCCGGCATGGTCTCAATCCCCAGCTTAGGTGTATTTTTATTCTCAGTTTGCATTTGGGAAATATAAGGCTCGAGGAACTGTGCTCACTGGATCACTATCCCCTGGATAGCGAGTAGAGGGCCTGGGCTTTGAACTCAGTGCCCTCTGTGCCCTTCTCTTTCCCACCTGGCCCATTCATATTCATGAGACTCAGATGCGAGGTGAGGGTAGTGGGGGATGTCAGAGGGGATGTCAGCACTCCTTGAGGCCACGTGTCCTTAGGTGACACTAAAACTCAGCGTGTGTTTTCTCACAAGAAAAGTGATTTATCAACATGATCGGGTTCTGTAGTTCACCTTTAAAAGTTTATTTTGTGCATGAGGTAGCTGAATGTTTGGCTGGAAAATAGAAAATAATATCTGTCTTTAAATCGGTTTTGTATATTTGCAAAGGGAAAAAAGAAAATGCTAGTTCAGAGACACAATTGAACAAGAAATCTTTTTTTTTTGGCTGGGCATGGTGGCTCATGCCTGTAATCCCAGCACTTTGGTAGGCTAAAGCATTAAAATCGATTGAGCCCAGGAGTTCGAGACCAGCCTGGGCAATATACGAGACTTCATCTCTACAAAACATACAAAAATTAGCTGGCTATGGTGGTGTGTGCCTGTGATCCCAGCTACTTGGGAGGCTGAGATGGGAGAATCACTTGAGCCTAGGAGTTGGAGGTTATAGTGAGCCATGATTGTGCAACTGCACTCCACCCTGGGTGGCAGAACGAGACCTCATCTCTTAGAAGAAGAATTTTTTTTCTTCGTCTTTAATGCTTTGCTCAAAAGCAGTATCTAAAAGTGCAGTTTTCTCTGCATTTTCTAAAGGAAATTTGCTGGGAGGTGCTCTCCCCTGACATGCTGCTCTTGAGTGCTATCCATGATCCGGTTTCAGTTTGGAACAGAGGGAGGAGAAGGCAGACTCTTTTGGGATAAGTGAGCAAAAGGTGGGATGGATGAGGAAATGAGGTCAAATGAGATCCATTCTTGTAAGAGCGAGGAGAGTGCCTGGCATGGCTGCTGGTTTTCCGTGGTGGGTGGAGAGCCCAGGAAGCGGGCAGCCGCTGATGCCCCATAGGGAGGAACAGAGGCCATTCTGCGAAGGGGCCTCTCTCACTTCCTCAGTGTCTTCATCTCGGAAAGCAGGCAGTCAGGAACCCCAGGACATTCTTCCCGCCACCAGGGTATCCCAGGAAATTCACTTAAACACACGAGGTTGAAAGCATCCTAGCCAGAGGTCATGAGTGTAAGCAAGTGTATTTACAGTAGATCCCCGAAGAAAGAGCTGGGTGGGGGGATGCCGAGGGGGAAACCTTTGTCATCCTGATAGTTCCAGGGTCCTGGTTCTAGTGTGTTCTAGAAGGCTTACGTCCTTCCCATTTTGTAACTGACACAGTCCCCTGGGACGACAGGTTTTTAAACTACCCTATAAATGGATTTCCTGGCAAGCCTAGTGCTTTTTTAAAGATTTAACAAGGACATTTGGGTCCATTCAATACAATTATTTGGAAGGATCATCTGCTTTCAAATCTTGGGAAGTTCTGTGTGGCTTTAAGAAATAGATGTAGCAGCGGAAGCCTTTAATCACAGTGCTAAGAAACAGGGCCACAGCTAGAGGGGGGCTAATGGAATGGGGTTGGGGGAAACAGCCCTGCTATTCTGGAATGCCCTCAGGATGCCCCCGGAGAACAAGTAGGTGTGAGCAGCAAGGGGATTTTAACTCACCAAGGACAGGGGGTCCCTGAACAACTTCTGTGTGTGCTGGTTCATCTCCGTCTGCCCCTCCAACCCACATACACACAAGGCCTCGCACGTTACAGATATTCTCTTAGGTTCTAAAGTGGCCCTGTGAAGAATCGACCAGCATGTAGAATTTGAGCTTTTTCATCTTTATTTCCCCCTATCCAGAGGATTCCAAACTTCTTGTTTTGGTTTTTAATTTTTTTTTTTTTCCCCAAGACAGAGTCTTGCTCTTTTGCCCAGGCTGGAGTACAGTGGTACAATCTTGGCTCACTGTAGTCTCCACCTCCCAGGTTCAGGTGATTCTCCTGCCTCAGCCTCCCCAGTAGCTGGTATTACAGGCATGCACCACCACACCCAGCTATTTTTTGTATTTTTAGTAGAGACAGGGTGTTACTACATTAGCCAGGCTGGTCTCGAACTCCTGACCTCATGATACCCTGACCTTGGCCTCCCAAAGTGCTGGGGTTACAGACATGAGCCACTGCACCTGGCCTTATTTTGTTTTTTAAAGTCAAACTTTTCTCCAAAGACGTCCGAGGAACCAAGCTTGCATTCATTTTTGTTGCCCACCCCGCCGATCAGGCTGGTGGAGAGGCCCGGAGGGAGACCTCTGGAGGGGGCTGGGGGCAGTGGATGTCACCTGTAGAAAGGGAAGGAAAAGAGGAAGGAAGGGATAGGCCAGCAGGAGTGGCTGTGCTTGACTCAGTCCTGCCTCCTTTAATGGTCCTGGGCCTCTTCTGCTCCATGTCACTTGCAGCCAACTGGGAAGGCGCTTCCAGACAGCCGGCTCATTCAGCCCCTGGTCTACATGGAACGCCTGGAACTCATCAGAAACGTCTGCAGGGATGAGGCCCTGAAGAATCTCTCGCATACTCCTGTCTCCAAGTTTGTCCTGGACCGAATATTTGTCTGTGACAAGCACAAGATTCTTTTCTGCCAGACTCCGAAAGTGGGCAACACCCAGTGGAAGAAAGTGCTGATCGTTCTAAACGGTGCGTGCGGGGCTGCTGAATGTCCGTCTGGGAAGGGTCTCGATGGCCGGCGCTGTGGAGGCTGGGGAGGACGGTAGGGAGGAGTCACAGGAGGGCTGGTTTCTCCTGAAAGGACTGGTGGCCCTCCAGACAAGCCTGCTTTTGTTGTTTCCTGTTAGTGTTGTGCCTTCTACGTTAGTGGGGCTCTTTTAGACACCGATTCTTTTCAAAGGGACACAGCCACAGTCTAGCTCTCCTCGCCTGTGACAGCAGATCCCCACTTCAGGCGCCTTGTCCACCCCTAGGACCTCCCCACTTCTTCTCTTCAGGTTCACTGTGTCAATGGTTATAGTCACCCACTCTGTCCCACGTCCGCCAGGGCCCCACCCTCACTGAGCCACCAGGAAGCCTCACTGTCGCCCTCTCTGCAGTGAGAAGGGCCCACACCATAGAGCCTGGGAGGGGAGCCCCGTCCCGGAGCCCGGTGCCTCTTTACCGGCAGTCCAAGCATTCTGTGCCAGTGGGCAGGAAGAAATTGTACCCCATTTCACACTAAGCGTCTGTGTTCAGAGGATTGAGTCAGCTTGCTTCAGGAAAGCTGAGTGTTTGCTAGGGAGCAAATTAGATCATCACAAAGTGACCTCATACACTGCAGTTTTGATTACTCACTACTCTTTTTAGACATGTTTATTTATTTAAATTCCAATTAGTCTGAACCAATCCTGATAATTATGGGTTCTGCCTATGAAATTTAGCTTCAGACAGGAGATAGTTACAGTCAACAGCAGTGGGATTCCTGGATCAGGAATCAGATTTTGGGGTACCATGGGTGGGTGGCCCTGGGGCTCCATGCCCTGCCTACCACTCCTGATGCTGCCCGCAGAGTCGGAGGTCCCTGCTGGCCACTGTTTGGCCTTCACATGGGTTGACTGGGAGAGACAATAGCAGCACCTCATCTTGTGGTTGTCACATATAATTAATGTGCTTTCCTGGTAATTGGATAGCATATTGGGTTTTCAGAAGCAGAATGAGGCTGCAAATCAAATTGAAAACAAGGAATATACAAAAGGCTGACAAATCAGCCACCACAGTGTGAAGCAGCATTCTTTACGAAGTGAACACCCACTTACGAGGACAGTATAGAAATGGGAGTGGGCTTGCTGGGTCGTGTAATACAGAAGCGGGTTGTCCTTGTGGCTGTTTCGGTCATCACTAGTACACCTAGACAGGGACAGGTATGTGAGTGTGTCCATATGTGAACCCACAGAGCTGGTTCTGTCGCCGTTCCCTTGAGAGCAGTGCTCCCCCCGTACCTAGTTTACAGACATCCATAGCACATAGCACAGAGTTCTGGACTGGGCCTTAAATACTCAGGGGAGGAAGGAGTAAAACAGACAAGGCTGTGTCCACTGCTCAGATTCTTCCCTGCCTGGACTCCAATCTTAACCCTACAGTATTAACACAAAGATGGATGTTAAGGTTTGCAGAGGCTTGGAGAAAACCTCCTCAGCATACTGACAGTGTATTTCCATTTGTCTGCATTGAGAAAAGAATGAAAACACTTGCTCAGCCAACCACCCCTAGGATGGCCCCTGCCCAAGTTCCATTCAGCAGCCTGGACCCAGCGCTGGTCCCTGATGACACACCCTGGCTGCTGGCAGTGCCCTGCCTTCTCAGCACGCCTTGTCCTCTTTTGACTCCGTCTTAGATGTATCACAGCTTAGCCAGAATTTTCCAGCATCAAATGGTCTTTGCTCCGTGCCAGCCTGGGATGCTGTAGGGGTACCTGAGAGCCACTGTGGGCTGAGGGGCATGAGGTGCTGGGCGAGCTCAGCCTGTCCATGGGATGGGGCTGTGAAGCTGCTGCAGGCATCTCAGCACGATGTTCCAAAGTCCTGCTTCTCTGGCATTTTCCCCCAGTCTCAGAGTAGAGTGAGTGTTGCTGGTGTTAGGAATTCTGTTTGCATTCAGCGATCTTCCTCTAATGGTAGATTTAGCCCAGTTAGGTCCATTGCCAGGGGTAGGCACTGCCAACATTTCTACTCCTGCTCCCTCCTGCTTCCTCCCAGAAATCATCAGTTTCCTCCAGTTGGCTTATGGATTCCCAGAAGCTTTTCTTCACTCTCTCTTCCTGCTGGCAGAAGCAGTTGAAATTTAAAGACCTAAACTTGGATATTGGGGGTGGGCTTGTTGCACACTCCAGGGAAGCATGGGGGCCAAGGTAAGGACATGCCCTTCTCTAAGGGGTGCACCAGAGCAGCCAACATGCCTTTCCTTCTGTTTACATCCCAGGAGCCTTTCCTTCCATTGAGGAGATCCCTGAAAATGTGGTGCATGACCACGAGAAGAACGGCCTGCCTCGGCTCTCTTCCTTCAGTGATGCAGAAATTCAGAAGCGGTGAGAACAGCTTTCTCAAAGGGAAGGGGGGAGTTTTTGTAAACCTGAGAAGAAATTTGGGAAAAACCCCAGGCTCAGTTCTGTACTTGCCAGATTGATCTCAGGACCACACAGGGCTATGGGTTTGCATTGGTGAGTGGCAGCTGAGCAGCTACACCCCGCATTTGGTGACTCTGAACTCCCAGTCACTTCTGAGAATTTCCAGCCTTACGGTCACACAGTCCACTAACATGAAGGATATGTAATTTTATTAATAGAAATGAGCAGCCAACTTTGTTCTGCTTTCCTAAAGCTTTATAGACGGCTTGCTGAATATGATCTTTTCTTCTTAGGAAAAAGATTTGGATTGCAGTGACCTGAGTATTTCGTTCTCCCAGAGGCATTGTGCCCCCTGCCATGGGGGCTGCACCTGGAGTGGTGGTGTGGGCTGTACCCAGCATGGGCAGGGCAGAGAGACACAACCCCTGATCACAGCGAGGGTGGAGTCCAGGCTGGGCATGGTGGCTCATGCCTGTAATACCAGTACTTTGGGAGGCAGAGGCGGGTGGATCATTTGAGGTCAGGAGTTCAAGACCAGTGTAACCGACATGGTAAAACCCTGTCTCTATTTTTAAAAATACAACAGAATTAGCTGGGCAGGGTGGCGCACACCTGTAGTCCCAGGTACTCGGGAGGCTGAGGCAGGAGAATCACTTAAATCCGGGCGGCAGAGGTTGCAGTGAGCCAAGATCTTGCCAATGCACTCTAGCCTGGGCAGAAAAAAAAAAGGATGGAGTCCTTAGCTAATAAATGAGAAAGTTCTTGAGTAGTAGTTCTCAGGTGGCCCGGGAGAGCAAGGCTGAAAAGGAGTAAGGATGAGAAGCAGCAGCTGATGTCAGGTCACCAGCTGGAGTTTGCCTCCTGGCTCTGCAGCCACCTGCCTTGCATGACACCTACCTGCCTTACATGGCACCTGCCTACCTTTATGACACTTACCATAGATGCTCCTGGTGAAGACTGCTGCCGTCACCCTGAGCACTCGTGGGGCTTTTGTGAGACTCAGAGAGCGAAGATGCGCAAAGCACAGAAAGCAGTTTCTGGCCTGTCGTAAGCAGGCCGTGCTCCGTGATGTCACTGTTGTCATTGTCTTCGTCCTCGTCACTCCTGCCGCCCCCCTCCCCAGGACCATGATCTGCTGCCGCCCGCTGGCAGCTCCCCTAGACCTGCTCCTGCCCACTGGAGTGTGAAGCCTGGCACTCCATTATCTCTTGCCCCTCTTCCCCTGGCAAATTTAAATTGAATTTTTAAAAATATGCCCTTAACGTAACTTTTTTCCTGACGCATTCATAGCTCCTGCCCTTATGATTTCCTGCCCAGGAGCAAAATTTGTAAACATTCTTGAAGTTTTGAATCATTCAAGTAAAACAGAACATAGATTAAATGAGAACTGTGGCCTTGGACAGGTAAGGTTTTCCAAACCTCCATTTCCTCACCTGCAAAGTGGGCTAATAGGATTCATCCTCAGGATCTTGAAGTAGATTAAGTAAGAGACACGTGGAATGCGTTCCCAGCAGGCGCGGCCCGTGAGGGGCCCATACACAGTGCTGCACTGCTGTCACTCCTCCCTCTCCCGCCATCCCTCTCTGCTGTGACCTCCTGTGGCGGCAAGTTAACCTCTTGTTCATTTTTTTCCTCAGATTGAAAACATACTTCAAGTTTTTTATTGTAAGAGATCCCTTCGAAAGACTCATTTCTGCATTTAAGGATAAATTTGTTCACAATCCCCGGTTTGAGCCTTGGTACAGGCATGAGATTGCCCCTGGCATCATCAGAAAATACAGGAGGAACCGAACGGAGACCCGAGGGATCCAATTTGAAGATTTTGTGCGCTACCTGGGCGATCCGAACCACAGATGGCTAGACCTTCAGTTTGGGGACCACATCATTCACTGGGTGACGTATGTAGAGCTCTGCGCTCCCTGTGAGATAATGTACAGTGTGATTGGACACCATGAGACCCTGGAGGATGATGCTCCATACATCTTAAAAGAAGCTGGCATTGACCACCTGGTGTCATACCCGACCATTCCTCCAGGCATTACCGTGTATAACAGAACCAAGGTGGAACGCTATTTCCTGGGCATCAGCAAACGAGACATCCGACGCCTATATGCACGTTTCGAAGGGGACTTTAAGCTCTTTGGGTACCAGAAACCAGATTTTTTGCTAAACTAATGCATAAGACCTATGCAGATATCTTTGTTAGTCCCGGGGCTAACCAGGTGGAGATCTGAGCCCAGAAATGACCCTTCCTCCACCACATCCCTCCTTTTAGGATGCCTGAGGTCTCCCATGTGCCTGTGAGTGCCTCAGCATATGACACAAGACCCCGACTGTTAGGACTTAGTTTGGATGTAAGATGCTCTGAGGACCTGCCCCCACCCCTGCCATCGTCGTTAGGTTGTCGCTGGCCTTTGCGCACCTCAGAGGGTAGAAAAGTTTGAGAGCCCAGCAGGGAGGAAGCATTACACAGGCTTAGGAGCCATTTCCCTCAGGTGACAAGAAAGGGGATGCCCCCGAGGCTCTCCTGGCCAGTCGGGGGTGGCCTCACCTGTCACTGGTGGGTCACAGGAACAGCACCCAGCACTCTGAGGAGGGACAGAGAAGCAAGGGGACTGCCAAAATCAGAGACGCATGCAGCATCAGATCTGAGGCGTAAAACGACACCTCTGGCCTTCGTTTTGGTGCTGCTGTGATTGTAGAGGCAAAGCATTCTTTCTGTGACTGTTTTGTTCTTGTGGACACTCATCGATGGCCAGATGGTGGTGTGGTGTCCAGGGGTCCATCTTTTCAGAATCCATAACCCGTGTAATGCTCGTCCATACTTCTGAACCTGTCTGCCAGGCGCCCACTTCATTTGGCACAAGAAATACGATTTTAAAAAGTGAATTGAGGGGAGGCTTTTTCTACCTGAGAAGGGGATGTCTTTGGGGGCCTTACAAGGGACATGGCCCAGGAATGGGAGGGCTGGTTAGGCTTGGAGCTCAGGCTACTTTAGATTCGGGCACATCAGTTCTGACTTGCCTTGCCTGGGTGGTCAGCAGTGAGCCTCCAGCTGTCTCCTCCAGGGAGCTCTCCCCTTGGGGCTGAAGACTAGCAGGGGCAACTTGCCAGCATCACAGAATTCAGTGTAGTTTACACATATCGATTCCTTTCATCTCAGCAAAATGGGCACCACCAGAGCCATTCTGATCACGCCACCATCCTGGACCGTGTGACTGGAAGGTGGGTGACCAAGTTCACCAGCAATAAAACCTGGGGCCCAGGTAGCCTCCAGCAGCGCCGATTCCTGGCAACGACGTAGGCCCTGGTGCAGGGAGAGCCACAGCGACTGTTTCAGATGCCATCCACAGCCAGGGCCGCTGAGACCCGGGACAGTTTCCTGTGGTATGTGCCAGCCCGAGACTGTACAGTGCTCCTGAGCCCAGGGTGGAGGAGGGAGCCAGGCTTTGCTTCAAGGCGGCCTCCACCTTCCTTTTCTCAGAATGGTTTCCTGAATGTGTCAATGTGAAAGTCAAATAAAATTTATGTGCCAAACCTAACATGAGTTGCGGTTCTGGGAAGGGTGCCTGTGGCCATGCCCATCCCAGGCAGGTGGGGTAGGCAGGTGCGTGCACGCTGCTCAGGGCAGGCGGACCCCAGGAGGCCCAGCCTTCAGCCACATGGACGCACAGTGCCGAGGACGTCAACGCTGGGTTATTTTTTTGTAACATTTAGCAGTCCTGTTAAAATTTCAGACCAGATGAGCTGATTTGATTACCTCTTTGCTGTTTGAAATCTAACCGGATGTGTATATGAATGAAAGGCCTTAAAGCTAGTCCTAATTAAAATAGTGTTTTCTCTCAGAAACAAACGGTTGGCCGCTGAGGTGGTTCTTCCTCCCCTTTGGCATTTGGGTAATTTTCCTAACATATTTTGCCAAACAAGTGGAGATTGCTACCATAGTATCTCCTGGACATCTCACTGTGTCCAGAACCAGTGTGCCCTGAGCACGGCGGCCCACCCCGTTCATTTCTGCACAGCCAGCGCCCCCACTCCCCTGTCCCCTGACCTCCTTCCAAGGCTCCAGATATACCTCCTCCTCAGCTGACAGCAGGTGGTGCGTCTTCTGTACCCTGCGGCACCGTCACTGGAGGGGCTCTGCTGCCCCTGGCTGGGTGCCCCTTAGGACTGGGCCCGGTGGGGGCACAGCTCATTCCCAGGCAGTGACACCAGGGTGCAGGCGGCTGGAGCAGGCCGGCCTAGGGAACCTCTGCACTAACAAACAGCCTGGGTTTGCGAGAAACATAAGCAGCGACCCTGCCTGCAGGAAGTGGTGTTAGGGCCAGGACGGCAGTTACTAAATAAGAACGTTTAATAATAGAAGGTTGACTTAACCGGCTTCTCTCCTACTGGGTTTCACTCCTCCTGGCCTGTGTAAGGTTTATCGTTCTTCTGCTGAGAATCATTACAGAGAAATGCCCAGAGCCGAGATGAGATTTGATTTTCAGTGGCTGACTGGGTGCACAGGAAGGTGTGAGCTCACGGCCTACAGGGGACCCAGGTGGCTTCTGCCCCAAGTTCCTGGAAAGATGAGCTTCTGAACCAGCCAGGGGGAGGGGCATTTGCCCCTTCACCCCCCAGCTTTCCCACTCTTAAACCCCAGCATGGTTTGTTCAACTGGAATCTCCAGAAGCAGGGAACAGAAAGGAAAAAATCAAGACAGCAGCTAAATGTGAGGTGAAGTCAGCCTGTTGAACTAAACTCAAATTATGCAGCACAGTTTCCCAAGCCCCTGCCGAGACCCTCAGCAGGGTGGTGCGGTTCCAGGTCTGAGCAGAACCGCAGGGTCATGGGAAATGAGAGGCCTGGGAAGTGCAAGACAAGGCTGTATCGGTCCAGCCTGAGTCAGGAGGCTTCTGGCAGGTGAGGCAGCCACACTGGGGAGCATTACAGAAGGGTTGGCCAGAGGAGAGGATGCCTAGGGGACTGAAGCTGCATTCAAGGCATGGTGGGTTGGCTCTGGTTAACATGGGCGACCAGACAGGAAGGCTGGGCAGCATCACAGAGGGTTTCCAGGGGTGTTCTCCACTCTGGGAGGAGGGGCCAGCACAAGGCCATCAACAGTTGTGATGATGGAGGTGATGAGGGGTGTCCCCAAGGCTGAGGGAAGAGCATGCACGCGTACAAGCACACCCCCACAGAGCGCAGTTGGTGCCTGGCAGGAAAGGTCAAGTAGCTTGATGTGACCAGGAATGGCTGTGCTCTGCAAGATTGGGTGTCATCTGGGTAATAGGGGCTCTGGAGGATTTGTCTTTTCTTTTTATTTTAGAAATTTAAAAATATATGTCCAAGTGATCACCGAACTGCAAGTGGCTCTTAGCTTCAACAGTTTGCTTTTTTGTTTTGTTTGTTTTGTTTTTGGAGACGGAGTCTCACTCGGTCACCCAGTCTGGAGTGCAGTGGTGCAATCTCGGCTCACTGCAACCTCTGCCTCCTGGGTTCTAAAGGTCCTCATGCCTCAGCCTCCCGAGTAGCTGGGACTACAGATGTGCACCACCATGCCCAGCTAAGTTTTGTAGTTTTACTAGAGATGGGGTTTCACCATGTTGGTCAGGCAGGTCTCAAACTCCTGAGCTCAGGTAATCTGCCCACCTCGGCCTCTCAAGGTGCTGGGATTGCAGATGTGAGCCACCACACCTGGCCCAACAGTTTTTATATAACAAGTTCCCTTTTTCATTTAATCTGCGCCTTTCTCCACTCACTTACCGTGACTTGTATGGTGCACACACCTGAGAAGCTCAGACGGGATTTGAGCCCCAGTTACTTGACACAAAAGCCCACAGCATTGACTGCCAGCAACATTCTACTGACTCAAATCCATTGTTTAAACACTGCTATTCCTCAGTACATTGCCCTTCATTCATCCGACCGGCCAGTGAGGCTCCCAACCCAGTGCCTCCCAGCAGCTCCCCTTGGCTTCTCAGCTTGCTCTCCCCATTCACCATGGTGTCTTTCAACCTTGTCCATTTTTCTCAGACTTCCACTCCACTCTCATTTACTGTAGGCAGATAACCTTGTCCCCAATAGTGGGAACAGGTGCTGTCAGATAAGCACTTCTCCAACGTCTTGCTAACTTTCTGCATCCACACATCCTCTTCCCTTTCCCCGTGTTCTAGTGCAGTGGGTGGGGCTTGCCTCCTGCCTCCTGTCTTACTCTGCACCTCCCCACTTCTGCTCCAAATTAACCTTCTGCTCTAGCACCAGCTCCTGTATCTGCACCCATTCTCCCCACCAGGCTCTTTCCAGTGGCATTCAAGCATTCAGGACTCCCGAATCCTAAGACCACCCTGCCTTAGCTCTCTCTCCGTCCCACACGGGGCCCTGCCCTGACCCAGTCGCCCCTACTCCGTCTTGAATCTGGCAGTTTTCAGGGCCATCAGTCTATTTTCCAGATTCCTTTCTTCGGCACATCCTTTACTTTCTAGTGCTTCCCAGTATTCTTAGCTCAGTTCTTTTCTGTCGCTGCCCTGTCTGGGTAAAGAGGCCTACTTGTTGCAGATCTTCACTTACCATTTCTATGGAAATAAGCCCCATGGGGACCCAAGAACTTTAGTGTGTTTTGTCTGCTGTGGTAGCACAGCCGTCTAAAACAGTGTCTGGCACAAAGACAGTTCTCAAAGAAGACTTTTCAATTGCTGATTTAGACCCAAGCTTGTGCCTCTGTCTCCAGGTCTTTTCTGAGCTTGGGACTCTTACACTGCCATTAGGTATTTTCTCCTGGTTGCCCCACACTCATTTTAAACGTACTCATTCTTGAGCAGAACCTTCATCTTCCCCTTCAAACCTGTTGGTTTTTATGTGGCTGTGATCTCAGGGAACAGTGACACAAACCATCTGGGTGTCTGAACCAGAAATCCGGGTCAGAATCTTGGACTTCTTCTTATTCATCCCTCACATCCAATCAGTCACCGCATCCTGTAGATTCAACTATCTACAAGTTTCGGGTCCCCGGCCACTTCTTTCCATCCCCATTGCCACCTCCCCAGTCTGGACCACTGGACGTCCCACGTGGGCCACGCCCACAGCCACAGATGCCTGCCCTGCTGCTCTCCCCTGCCTCTCCCTCTGCCTCCTATTTAGCCCACCTGCAATCATTTCTTTTTTTTTAATTTTCTTTTTCTTTTTTTCTTTTTTTTTTTTTAAGACAGAGTTTCACTCTTGCTATCTTGTTGCTCAGGCGGGAGTACAAGGTGCTGTCTCGGCTCACCACAACTTCTACCTCCTGGGTTCAAGGGATTCTCCTGCCTCAGCCTCCTGAGTAGCTGGGATTACATTACAGGTATATACCTGGCTAATTTTGTATTTTTTAGTAGAGACAGGGTTTCTCCATGTTGGTCAGGCTGGTGTCAAACTCCCAACCTTGAGTGATCCACCTGCCTCAGCCTCCCAAAGTGCTGGGATTACAGGCATGAGCCACCATGCCCAGCCCCACCCGCAATCATTTCTATACCCCACAGCTAGAGTGGGTTTTTTCAAATAGAAATCGAATTATGTTACTCCCTACCTGAAACTGGCTCCCCATTGCTCTCAGAAGAAAGTCCGATTTCTTCAACATGAAGTACAAGGTCTTTAAGGATTTGGGCTCTGGTTCCTCTGCAATCTCGTCTCTCCCCATCTCCTTCTCTTCCACTCCATGCCCCACCCATAGGGTTTGGCTATACCCACCTGTTCTCATTTCCAGGAATTTGCCGTGGCCTCTTGTCATCTCCAGGCCTTGTCACAGGCTGTTCCCTGCACCTGGGATTCTCTCCCCTCCTCTTCACATAGCTAACTGCTATTCATCCCTTAATATCCAGCTCAGAAAGCATTTAGGGACTCTTACGCTTAAGATATCCTTCCTTTAATACAATTCATCCTGGGGCAAAATTTCTCTCACCTGTGAATCTATGAGACCACATAAGTTATGTGCTTCCAAAATACAATGCTGTGACAGGCAAGACATCCTCATGCCAAAAGGGAGCGAGCAGAGGAAAAGAAGGGATGATGGGTCCCAAGCAGTTTCAAAACATAGTAAAGCAAATCACAGTAGGGTTTATGGCTTAAGATTAATCTTTTTTGGTTTGATGCTCTGCCCTCCAGACTCACTGGAGCAGTGGTCTCACCTTCCAGAACCACTGGGGTGGCAAAGTCACTCCCATAGGTTGGCCTGGGTGGCCCCACCTCCTATGTTGCCCATGCTTGTCTCAAACTCCCAGGTTCAAGTGATCTTCCCACCTTGGCCTCTCAAAGTGCTGGGATTACGGGCGTGAGCTACTGCACCCGGCCTCTGTTGCCCTTAGTGTCAGCTGGCAGTGTTTCTGTTGGTGTCATCCCATCTCTGTTCCTGGCCATCTCTGTTGAGATGACTGGTTAGGTCCATGCTTCACACCCACACTAATCTCCTTATCAAATGGTAGGTCAGCTGTACCCTTATTCTCTTCTGAACATGTTTTCTTATTTTTTGCAACATGGACAGGCTGAGAATCTCAAAATCTTTAGGCTCTGGTTCATTTTTGGCTAATAATTCAGTCTTCAAGTCATTTCTCTCTTCTTGCCTTTTACTACAACAAGTCAGGATAAACAAAACTGCTTCTTCTTCCTCAACACGACTTAGAAATTGCATCAGCTAAGTATTTAATGTCATTACTTGCAAGTTGTGCCTTCCAGAAAACACTGAAACGTCAACATAAGTCAGACAAGTCCTTTGCTGCTGTATAACACAGATAACCCTTTCTGCATTGTGCGATGTCATTTTCCTCACTTCTGTCTGTGACCTCACTAGAATGGTCTTTACCATCCATAGTTCCGATAGTTCTACCAACATTCTGTTCATAATTATGTATATATTCTCTTCTAAGAAGATGAGTGCTTTCTTTACAGCT